>NC_134826.1:25533520-26133520 GCF_004210375.1 Tachypleus tridentatus | reverse complement strand
GTATTCTGTTAATTGAGAACACGTTCTGTGTTGTGCAGTTCATAAACTAATGTTTTACGTCATATCTAAGTGTAACTTATTTGAAGTTTTACTGAAAGAAATAACAGAGTTATAACAAACGGTTTCTAGAAGATCGCGTAGAAATTTCTTTTTGAAAAGTAATTGTTCAGATAATTGTTTTGAGAAACAATGATGTAATTGGAGCATGGCGTTGATCTCTATTATTTCAACGTTATTAGCAACAGCCTTACTCAGGGGTTATAAAAACGTGTCACAAAATATAGCCACGTTTAAATACAGTTACTGTTATGATAAATGGTTATGTCAAAGATAAGTTTATAAGAAATATATATTATCATGAACTAATTTCAAATAATATTTCTTACAGTATTGATGTACTCCAAAACAAGAAATGGTGAATTAGATTCTGGTGATATTTGTGAATGTTAGTATGAACAAGGTCGCACGTGTTTCAAATTCTATAAGCCGTTTTTCTATGTCTTTAATACTTTGTATTGAAGAGTTATTTAATTAAAGCATTTATAATATTTTCTGTAATAGTTTACTTACAAAATTATGATCGCTTGAGTATTTTTTATAATTTACGTTTACACAAGTTTGGATTGTTTTGAATTTCGTGCAAAGTTACACGAGGGCTATCTGCACTAGCCGTCCCTAATTTAGCAGTGTAAAACTAGAGGTAAGGCAGCTAGTCATCACCACCCACCGCCAACTCTTGGGCTACTCGTTTACCAACGAATAATGGGATTGACCGTCACATTATAACGCCCCCACGGCTGAAAGAGCGAACATGTTTGGTGTGAAAAGATTCAAACCCGCGACCCTCAGATTATGAGTCGAGTGCCTTAACCACCTAGCCATGCGAGGCCTTATAAAGAATTACCTCGAATTCTTGTATTGGACAAATTTGGGTGAAAAATAAGATTTCAAAATACCAACATAGTTCTAGAATATTCCAAAAGTATATTTGTTTTGTTTACTGATTTAAGTCTGGTGGGGCCTGTTAGTTAAGGTGATCGATTTTCAGGGGTTGCGGGCTCGAATCCCATCATCGAACATACTCTCATCAGTGTGGGTATTATAATGTTGTAGTCACTCCCACTATTCATCAGTAAAGAGAAGCTCAAGAACTGACGATTGATGTAGTTGACTAGCTGTCTTCTCTCTACCCTATCATTTCTAAATTATAGACGACTTGTTCAGATAATCTTCGTGCAGCTTTGTGCGACATCTAAAAAAAAACCAACAAATCAACAGACATTTACCGATTAAAACCACTTCTCGAAACCACTCAAAATAGGTTAGAAAATGTAGACAAAAGTCAAAGGTAGTAGTATCATAATAAATTATTATTTTTTTCATTCAGGTTAAACATATTTTCATATCTCACTTTCTCGAATATAATTGCTATCTGGCGTTAATCTGTGTGTTTGAATGCCACAAAATTGAAAGCGTTTATTATATTAAAGCTTAGGCAACTAAAATATATTAAAACTATTGCGTTCATTATCAAATCAAAGGGTTATGAATTAGCTATTTATATTAGACTGGAAAATACACGTGATATAAATGTTTACTAAAAAATTAAATTAGTAATCTACCTCTGGAAATTCTTCTCAAGTGAAAACAAGATGTTACCCTCGCTCAATTTGTTTCTTTTACACAAAATATATTACAAATGCATTGAAATCCTCACTTATAAATTAACAAAAATATTTTTTAAGTATGTAAACATTTTGATCCAACCCTAGTGATAGAAATCTTTAGAACAGGCCTTAACTTTGTAATTTTCCCGTTTGAATTTATCACTATTTCTTCTACTTTCTCTTTAATATCTAGTGTTGTTATTAAAAGACAGATGGCACTATGGCTAGGATGTCTTTGGCATCACGGCCTTAGCAGGAAGATTTTATGTTTTCGAAGAAAAGCATATGGAAAAGCACCTTCTAACATCTACTACCTCAAGGAAGAGTAAAATAGCAGTTTATGATGGCAGACGATACTTTTAAAACATATCCCATCAACTATAAAATAAGGAATTATAAACACAGTCACGTGCAAAACTAGTGTAACCAAGATTTGTACATTTGTACTTCAACGCAATGGAACGAACAAGCGTCCACCAAACGATAACTATAAGCCTTTTTATAAAAAAAATAATGTCAACAATATTGATAAAATTGGCAATAGAATTTCTTTTCACCTTTAACCTCTTGTAAACTTGTTTTCAACCTCGTGTAAATAACTGTATTTTTATATTTTGGAAACTCACGATAAGTAGTAATAGAGTCGAGTCTAAAGTTACCTGAAATGAAACTGACTCGAAGAATACGAATGAGGCACATACACATACACATACAACTAATAATATTTTAAATTTGAGAAAGAAAACTGAAAAACACGAAGACATTTTGAATGCATTAGGTGGTTAGGTGGGTTAAGGCGTTCGACTCGTAATCCGAAGGTCGCGGGTACGAATCCCCGTCGAACCAAACAAGCTCGCTCTTTCAGGCGTGGGGACGTTATAAAGTTACGTTTAATCCCAATATTCGTTGGTAAAAGAGTAGCCCAAGCGTTGGCAGTGGATGGTGATGACTAGGTACCTTCCCTCTGGTCTTACACTGCTAAATTATAGATAGCTATCTCTCTTGTAGCTTTGCGAGAAATTAAAAAAATAAAGTGTCATAAAAAGTCTCACAAAACGCAAACAGATGTTATCTATATAACACCGTTTTCAAGTTGAACCTATATCTACATGATACATAACAAGTACACCTATTTGTGATGACTCGAAACCCACTTGAAGTGAAACTATATCTCAGGACGGCTGGTAAGGGATATAAATACTTCTATAAATCAGAGAACAACGTCTCGAACTAAGAAACCGAGATACAAGTAACATCTATATTTATACAACACCTTACAAGTAGCACGTATTTTTATATAGCACGTAACACGTAGAACCTATGTTTGTAAATACATAGATATTGATTGGTAGTTGAAAACCTTGTCTGGTTTGAGGAACCAAAATTTCCCCACTGCAAATGCAGTGAAATGAATTTTCAACCACATAACTTCGGTTTGCTTTTTCTACTTTATTTATACAAAAGACCGTCGAAATTATTTTTTTATATTTAAAGTTCTAATATTTTTAAATTTTAAAGTTGGTGCTTTTGAATGAAGCTACATGTTTTCATCTAAAAAGAATATGAAGCTGAAATACATTGAAATACAGGGTGTTCCGCACCACCCAGTTCCTATATTAAGATAGTAAGGATATGTTGAAATAAAGGGTCTTCCGTACCACTCCGTTCCTATATTGAGGTAGTAAGGATACGTTGAAATACAGAAGCATCCATACCATTCCGTTCCCATATTAAGGTAGTAAGGATACCTTACAATTCTGAATGATCCATTACACCCAAATATTAAAAATATTACTATTTTTATCACATGGCTTTTTACTTTTTAAATGGGCTTTACGTCTTATATGCTTTTATAACTAATTTGGGAACCAGACAAATAAAGAAAGTCTATAATTGTACCTATGCTTCTGTTATTCATGACTAACCGATAGTCATGAAATACTGTACTTCTGTTGTTCTCTACAGGGATTCTCTATCACTCCCCTAACCGATAGTCATGAAATACTGTTCTTCTGTTGTTCTCTACAGGGATTCTCTATCACTACCCTAACCGATAGTCATGAAATACTGTACTTCTGTTGTTCTCTACAGGGATTCCCTATCACTCCCCTAACCAATAGTCATGAAATACTGTACTACAGGGTTCTCTATCACTCCCTAACCGATAGTCATGAAATTGTTCTGTTGTTTTCTACAGGGTTCTCTATCTCCCCTAACCGACAGTCATGAAATACTGTACTTCTGTTGTTTTCTACAGGGATTCTCTATCACTCCCCTAACCGATAGTCATGAAATGCTGTACTTCTGTTGTTCTCTACAGGGATTCTCTATCACTCCCCTAACCGATAGTCATGAAATACTGTACTTCTGTTGTTCTCTACAGGGGTTCTCTATCACTCCCCTAACCAATAGTCATGAAATACTGTACTTCTGTTGTTCTCTACAGGGGTTCTCTATCACTCCCCTAACCGATAGTCATGAAATACTGTACTTCTGTTGTTCTCTACAGGGGTTCTCTATCACTCCCCTAACCGACAGTCATGAAATACTGTACTTCTGTTGTTCTCTACAGGGGTTCTCTATCACTCCCCTAACCGACAGTCATGAAATACTGTACTTCTGTTGTTTTCTACAGGGGTTCTCTATCACTCCCCTAACCGATAGTCATGAAATATATTACAGGTTTTCAACTGACATTTATTTTACAACATATAGCTCGTTATCTATAATTGCTGGATAAGTACTATATTAGGATATATTACTATGTGCTAATATATCTGCATTTCGCTTGTTAAAACCAACCTGAGCTAGAAGCAGTTCTGCGAAAGATGCAGATCGGAAGTCTAGACGTAAACAAGTTCTCTAGACTTGGATCGATTAGCTCTGCCAAAGACATATCACCACTAATTAAAACTAATCATGTTCCTGCAACTTCATTACTGTTTTTCTGAATACACTGTGGATTATGACTAGCAGAGAAGTAAGTTTATAGAACACTTGGAAGTCTTTAGGTAAGTGATGTTTAGTTTAGAAGTAGAGGTTGATTAGCGTTGGGAATAAAATCTAATCTATTTTTTGTAAGTTGAGAAAAGCAACAGAAAGGCACGAAATATTTTAGTGTATGGAATAATGGACTTCGACGCTTATGCACCGAAGGAGCTTCAGATGATTAGAGAGAGATGTTTATTTGTTGTTGTTTTTTTTAATTTCGCGCGAAGCTACACGAAAGCTATCTGCGCTAGCCGTCCCTAGTTTAGCAGTGTAAGACCAGAGAAAATGCAGCTGGTCATCACCACCCATCGCTGACCCTTGGGCTACTCTTTTACCAACGAATAGTGGGATTGACTATAATATTAAAACGCCCCTGCAGCTGAAAGGGCGAGCATGTTTGATGCGACGGGGATTCGAATCCGCGACTCTCGGATTAAGAGTCCAACGCCTTAACACACCTAGCCATGCCGAGCCGAAGAGAAATGAGCATTTTTTATTTACATGCCCAACAATGATTTTAAAATAAATCTTTACCCTCGATGAAAACATATAACTAGCTTTAAATTTAGTTAGTTAGTAACCGATTAAAATGAATATTTGTGATCATGAAATGTTTATTATTCTAATAAGTGACACTCACTAGTTGTTTGTTTGTTTTTGAATATCGCGCAAAGCTACACAAGGGTTATTTCCGCTAGCCGTCCCTAATTTAGCAGTGTAAGACTAGAGGGAGAGCAGCTAGTCATCACCACCCACCGCTAACTCTTGTATCAAAGAATAGTAGGATTAACAGTAACATTATAACGCCCCCACAGCTTAAAGGGCGGCACGTTTGGTGCAACGGGGATTCCAACCCGCGACCCTCATTTAACCTACCTGGCCATGCCGAGCATGGACTTTTGTAGATATTCCAAAACGTTCCCTTATAGACTATGTAAATAAACCTCCACTAATAGATGTCTCCCGCTGGTACAGCGGTAAATATTCATATGTACAACGCTGAAACCAGGGGGCTCGATTCCCCTCTGTGTCACGAGCAGATAGCCCATTCATTGTGGCTATTCTATAAGAAAATACACACACACAAGAGATGTGGCTCGTATATTTCATCACTGGGTGTACTTGCTGTTCGGTAGGCTTGTCATGAACAAAGTTTATCATATTTTTTATACTTCCAACATGTCTACAGTATATTACACCATAATGCCCACAGCATTAAATTAAGGCTGTGATCTGTCGGTATATTTTAGATTAGGTGTGTTTGCAAAGCTCTTCATAAAATAAACGGGTCACGTCGTAAACAGAGGAGCCATTTAGTAATGATACGTGTTACACTAATGAAAGTTTCATTCGATTTTTACAGTGTTAATCTTTTCTTCTTATGTTTTCACAGTTTATATGAACTATGGCAGCTTAACCTCTCACATGAGAGATGTACTGTCGATATTAGGATAAACTTTTATATAAGAAAGCAGAAAAATAAGATAAATGAAAGGGAATCACAACGTCTATCGTACCTAGAACTCTGTTTTCAATGTTCAGCCTGTAGAAAGAAGTAATTGCCACACTGTACTTCAACCATCAGCATTTGTTTCACGTATTCGATTTTTTTTTGATTTTTTTTTGCGTTCAAGAAACTTGTCTTTATACGTGTTTGGCGTTACTTCTGATAAAGTGGAATTTATCTTCATAGTTTATGGAATTGTGTTATCAATCACCGTTGTTCTGTTTTAAGACAGGTTGCTCTATGAACTTTTTCGTGTTAATTTTGTATTGAATAGCACTTGTGCAGATTGTAGGTTTAATGTACATGCTGAATTTTATGTACACAATAAGTCTTAATAAACTTACCACAAATTAATTTCAGAGCTCTTCTCGTAGGAAACAGATATACCGAGCGTAAAGCTAAAACGAAAGAAGAAAATATTTCTGACCACTTAACAAATACTTCATTTTTCAGTAAATAAATCTTAAGGAAATTAGGTTTGGTTTGTTTTTGAATTTCGCACAAAGCTACACGAGGGCAATCTGTGCTAGCCGTCCCTAATTTAGCAGTGTAAGACTAGAGGGAATGCACCTAGTCATACCACCCACCGCCAACTCTTGGGATACTCTTTTACCAACGAATAGTGGGATTGACAGTCACATTATAACGCCCACACGGTTGAAAGGGCGAGCATGTTTGGTGCGACGAGTATTTGAACTCCCGGATTACGAGTCGAGTGCTTTAACCACCTAGCCATGCCGGGCAGAGGAAACTAGGTAACTTGGTTTCTGAGATTTTAGTGAGAACATCAAACTTGTAATCTGTACATCTGACATGGAAAACATTGTGAAACCTGGACATTTGTACGAAATATTCTTCACGGATTACGATTAAGAGCTACAAACCATAGCATCAATTAGTTCCTATGAAACACTGTTAAGATAGTCAACTCGCATGTATGTATCATCATTGGCCAAAATACTTGCATATTTTCTGAGAGACAGGATCATTATTATAAAAATGTAATAGAAACACACTGTCAAACCGAGAAATTCGTGTTATATTAAACATATGTGTTAGACTTAGTTGAATGGACTAAACTGTTTGTTGTAGAAACACAAGTGTAGAGGGCTAAGTTTCGACTAAATTTAATCATGGATAAAAACTCTCCCTAAAATTCCATCAAAGAATATTTATATATGTGTAATTTGTATAATGAAACAGGTTCTGTAGGTATCATGAACGATTTTTAAAACAATAAAGATGTATGATTCAGCATTTTACTCATCACAACAAAACCTTAGCAAAACGATTCAAACAAAATATAATATCAAAGTATTATTAATGGCATCTATAATCTTATATTAGTTCATATTAAACATTCAGTACTTGGATGTTCCTCTTCATGATCTGACAAACTCGACAAGGCGTCGTGGCATGTTGTCGATGAGGTTATTATAATAATAATAATAATAATAAATTTATTAAGCAATAAATTAGACACAAAAAATCAAATATCAATATAAAACCATCAACAAAGAGTTAACTCGTCCTGTGATGGTTAAACACATAATAATGTAAAATCAAAACTTACAAAATCAATATAAAGTTCCCAGAATATTATAATCAGTATTTAAGATCCATTGTTTTAAGTATTTCTTTTGATTAACACGATTAATAGAAGATCTTATACTATAAGGAATAAAATTATGAATACGAGGTGCCAAGTAAAGATATTGATGAAGTGTAACTGTTTTACGTGGTGTGGGTACATTAATTGGAAAAAAAGATTGAAGTCGTGTAAAATATGAAGTGACTTTAAAAGGCCTATTAAAAGAAACATGCAATGTAGATAAAGCTAAAAAATATAAATAAAGTTTATCATATGAAAGTGGGGAGTTAAATTTACTGAAATCGGTATCAAGCCTATGAGTAAAAATAAGAGAGAAAACACTTTTTTGCAACTTGTGAATAGGAATTAAAAAAGTCTTATATGTGCCACCCCAAATTGAAATACAATATTGTAAGAAAGATTGAAAGAGAGCATAATATACACTTAACAAAATATGATAAGGAGCACAATGACTAAGTTCAAAAATTAGCATAGAACTATATTTTAATTTATTAACTAAAGAATTAATATGAAATTGCCAATTTAATTTTCGATCTAAAATAATTCCCTAAATATTTAACAGAGGAAACTTGAGTCAATTTGGGACACTTACAATTAGGTAAGTATAACAATCACTAGAATGATAAAAATAGAAGGAAAAGCTGGAATGACACCATAAAGGTTAAACTGAAGAAGAAAAGATTTAGATATATTTAAGGATAAGTCATTACAGAAAAGCCAATTTTAATTTTATTAAGATCACTAGAAATAATGGCTTCATTAATTAGATTTGGCTTACTATAAACAACAGCAATATCATCGGCATAGGCTTGATATCTCCAAAAACTGTTGGTAAAGAATATCATTTATATAAATGAGAAATAATAAAGGGCCCAGAACAGAACCTTGTGGTACTCAACATTAATTGTAAGCCAATCACTATAATTATTATGGATACAAACTGATTGCTTTCTATTGTGAAAGTAAGAAAAACCAATCAAAAACAATGCCTCTAAAACCATAATAAGATAATTTATTTAACAATATTTTATGATTAACAGAATCAAAAGCTTTGGCTAAGTCAAGAAAACAGCAATTGATGAAGATCAGAATCCAAAGCTTCTGTAATATTTCCCACAAGTTTAGCAACAGCAACCTCCGTTCCAAGCCCAGGCCGAAAGCCAAATTGAGAAGGAGACAAAACTGAATGTCTATCAAGAAATGATAAAATTCTAATCTTCATAGATTTTCAAATAGTTTAGAGAAATGTATTAATAAGGAAATAGGTCTATAATTCGTAAAATCAGAAATATTACCAGATTTATAAATAGGAATGACCAATGATAACTTTAAAGCATTAGGAAACTTCCTTGAGTAAAAGATAAATTAATTAAAAGTCAAAATTGGTGCAAAAGATTAGCATTAGCTTTCAAAATCTTAACCGAAACACCATCTACACCATTAGAAGCTGAATTTGATAAGGAGAAAATATTATTCATAGTTTCAGATACAGTAACAGGATATAGGTAACAAGAAGAAGAAGGAGCAGGAGGCATGCCCTGAGAACAAAATTTAGGATTGGAGCAAGTAGATTTAGCAACATTAACAAAAAATAATTCAAATCAGATAAATCAGTAGTACCAAAATTACAAAATTTTTTTTTTTTTTTTAACATCAATAATAGAGTTAACAATATTCCAATTCTGTTTAATAGTTTTAGCATTCTTAAACAGGTTATGATAATAAGTCCATTTAGTCTTACGGGTCAAGCTAACAACATAATTCCTTAAACACTTAAATCTAATCTTTAGATAAATATCATCAGGAAATTGATGTACTTTCTTTTTTAACTTATCTCTTTTTAATCATTAACAAAACCAATTCACTGGTAATCCATGGCTTAATTTTTCTAAACTTTCGTGACACAGAAACAGTAGTAGTACAACTTTGAATACAATCAGTTAACACTTCAGCAAAATTATCATAAGCAACATTAACATCAGAACAATTCATAACACAGGACCAATCTGAAAAATTCAAACAAGAACTCAATTCATTAAACTTAATCTTTTGAACATTTGAGACATGTTCTAGATCCGATAAAATGTCTATACATAAAACAATTGGAAAATTGATGTAATGAATCGTCATTTTAGTCTAATGGAAGTACAATTTGGAGACTTTGCTGACAATAACAATCTTGTAATGTCCTCCTGGTCCAGATAATCCTGTATAATATTGTACTCAGACAGTAGCATTGTCATCCTGGAGTGCAAAGCTATTGTCAAACCTTGTACTAGCATATGGAAGAAATATTGTCTCCATGCGATGCCTGTAGAGGTCTAAAATGACGTTTTCCTAGACGATATGAAAAAAATTATTTTCACAATAATGAATAGCTGCCCACACATGCACTTCATTGCCTCCTGTAGGAAAGAAAATCTCCCCAAATCTTTTCTTCATGTAGATGGCGAACAAGCCAGAAACAGAACTAATCTGAAAAGATAACATGTCGCCAGTGTCCTAACTGTATGTTGTCTTACTTAAGTAACACGGTGACGGTGAACTCTGGCTAATGTCAATTTACAGATAGCCCTTCTTGCAAACTAAACTTGCTTGGCTAGTCTCGTATTCATTGTTCTTCTGTATACCGCGGAATGAATGTGTTCCTCTCATTCCTATGGTAAGGTATTACAAAACTTCTTTTGACCTTGACATGTTAACCTGACCAAAACTCTTGGGCAGTTGTGCTACGGCATTTACTAGTAGACACTTCTGGAACAACGTTTCCTGTAGTCCGATGACGTTTCACGATTCTGGGTACAGAACATTGGAGATGCCCCACCGTTCTGACAATATCCGTTTATTTCATACCGTTTGTGGATAATCAAACAACTTAGCACCTTATATAGGCATGGCTTAACACCAAGTACAAAGTAACTGTCTGAATAAGATGTTGATCTATTTCGATCACACCAAAAACACACTGTTTTATACAAAACAATATATTCTTAAAACCATTTAAACAGATCAGTTCGTACACGTGTGTTACTACTCAGCACAACTACTCCATGCAAGTGGACAATAACATCAATATTGAACAGCAGACAAACATTTTGGTCAGAGCTTTATTTTGTGCAACAAAACATTAGGAGAAGAACTCAGTATGAAGCAAAAAATATTATGTATTAAAAAAATCGATGTAAGAGCAGTTCATAATAATTTTCAGTCCAAAAAATATTCGTACATTGATATATGTACTTACTTGTTTGTAAGCAGTTACCCTATTTTTTCAAAATTATTATAAGATAATATCGTAGGTTTTATCACAAGATAAAAGAGAGTTATTGTAAATATTGTTACAAAAAATTACAAATGGTAGGTAGTTGCGTTATAAGCTGCCACTCTTTGTGAGGAATTGTATTGTCTCAAATATTCTTGCTGGGGCGTTAACTCACAACAGTGAGCTTCATAAGGAGTTCAGAAACTCAACAGAAGAAACGTAAATAGAGAATTTCAAATCCCATCCTTTTCAATATGTTTTACTTATACGACTCTATTGGTCAGATTTTTTTTTTTTTTTTTTTTTTTGGTAGTATTTCTCTTGGATAGGAACAAAATATTTCAAGGTCGGGGTATGCAGAAGGTTAGGAAATCATGTGATTATTAGAATGGAACAGAATGTATTAAAGAAGATAATTAAAGTCGTTTTTGCCAAGAGATAATGAAAATATATGATTCTAAGAATATAACAGAATTTGTTAAGGTCTTTTATTCAAGAGAAAGAACAGAAAATGTCAAAGTTATGGTAGTCAAATTCTGGCGAAGATCTGTGGTAGTAGCTTGTAACGTGGTACAAACAACATTCTAGGCGAATGGAATCTACAAACAACATTCTAGGCGAATGGAATCTACAAACAACATTTATTTAATATACTCTCTTCTGTCTAAACCTTTTCTCAAGTAATCACTTCAAGTGCTGCTGGTCCATAGAAAGGTTTCAGTACGAAAACTGCATAATAGTTTTGAGTTATATCTCACAGTTTAAGTTACAATAGATCAAATATCAGTTTAACCATTTATATCGGTATTGTATGAGACAGTAGGTACCATGGAATGTTTTGTTTGTTTGTTTTGAATTTCGCGCAAAGCTACATGAGGGCTATCTGCGTTAGCCGTCTCTAATATAGCAGTGCAAGACTAGAGGGAAAGCAGATAGTCATCAGAACTCACCGCCAACTCTTAGGCTACTCTTTTACCAACGAATAGTGAGATTGACTGTGACATTATAGCGCCCCCACGGCTGAAAGGGCGAGCACGTTTGGTGCGACCGGGACTCTAACCCGCGACCCTTGGATTACAAGTCGAACACCTTAACACACTTGGCCATGCCGAGCCAAGTACCATGGAGAAGAAAATATTAGTTGGAGGAAGATGTAATTTAGTAGTAATATAATTATGTGAGTTTTAAATGCTATCAGTCATAACGTAATGTCATATTACCCAATCTGCTACTTTATGTTATTTCAACAACAAATAGGTGCTACCCAAATATATCTGTAAAAGACGTTATAGGTTTGTTTCTCCTAAAATTCGGCCCAGCATGGTCAGGTTGTCATAGCGACCGCCTCGTGACATCAAGGTGGTAAGTTCGAATCTTCGTCACACTACACTTAACCTTATGGCCGTGGAAGTGTTGTAAAGTGACGGTCAATCCACTATTCGTTGGTAAAAGAGCAGCCCAAGAGTTGGCGGTTGGTGGTGATGACTAACTGACTTCTCTCTAGTTTTACACAGCTAAATTAGGGACAGCTAGCGCAGATAGCCCTCAAGTAGCTTTTCGCGAAATTGAAAACAAATATGTATATATCACTATTTTTTAAAGTAAAAATACGAAGAGAAAATTTACTTACTAGCTAAAACTGAGTATTAGTATATTCATAAGATGCATTTACGCTCAATGAAAGTTATAAACGCTACCATAGGTGTGTTTTTTCTGATTTTATTTTCGATTTATTTTCAGAATATTTTGAAAATAAGAAATCAGATGCAGTCTTTGAAGATTAATGGGATTTCCAATGTTAAAGATAGAAATGGTTATTATTTATAACTGAAGTATTAATGTTGCAGAGTTAGTTTCTAGATGACTGAAGTCTTGCAACACCTTGCCACAGGAATAACAGGACCACATTCATTCAAGGGTATGTATAATAACAGTGAATGCAAGACTGGCCAAACAAGGTTATTTAGCAACAAGGGCTATCCGTAAACCGACATTAGCCAGAACTCATCACCTCACCTTGTTACTTAGGTAAGACAACATGTCAACATACAGTTGGGATACTACACTGGCAACATGTCATCTCTTCAGATTAGTTCTGTTTCTGGCTTGTTTGCCATTTACCTAAAAAGAAATATGTGGGAAGGCTTTCTTTCTTACAGAAGGCAGTGAAGTGCATGTTTGGGCAGCTATTTATTATGGTAGAAATAATGTTCTTCATTTTTCTTGGAAAACGTCATTGTAGACCTCTATATGCATCACATCGAGACACTATATCTTCCATATGCCAGTACAAGGTTTGACAATAGCTTTGTGTTCCAGGATGAGAATGCCACTGTCTAAGTACGCATATTTCCAAGCATTATCTGGACCAGGAGGACATTACAAGGTTGTCATAGCCAGCAATGTTTATAGAGTTAGTAACTTCTCCATGCATATAACTTTTGAATGCAGTTGGTAATAATTCCCTTAATGTTTCACGACTAATGATCTATTACAGAACAAGTTTAATTACTTTAACTTGAACAACTTAGACTGAAGTATGTAGTTATCTTTTCACGTTTCTTTCAGACAAACAAATTGAGAAATAGCTTTGATTATTAAAAGTGAAGAAATAACAGCTCTAAATATGGTTCAACATTTAAAGTTTTAACAAACTTCCTGTCGAAACTATTATTTTCTAAGTTTACGTTGTTTGATATACCTGATAATCGTAATATGTTTCCGAACCTTGATAAAGGTTTTGTACAAAGTAGTAAAATTATTAATTTTTCATACAAATGTTCTGAAATTAAATGACGTTAAAACGAAAAGTATTCAGGACTTACAATCGGGGTTTTTCAAACTTGAACAAGGTTTACACTTAAAATCAAAACGGTTTTAATAAAGGTTAAAAAATAATTTATAGTCAATAGATCATCTATTCTCCGCATAACGAGAGCAAAGTTGAACATTTCCTTTAGCAAGCTGATATATCATAAGAACAACATTTTAAAATTCCTAGTTTCCGGGCTCGATTTTCAGCATTGGGTAGAAAATCAGATAACATCTTGTGTGGTTCTTCACAAAGAAAGAACTATTATTGTCATAATGAAAGTTCGTGAACAACGTATTCACAAAGGCAATACTTTTATCTGTAGTTAAAACAGAAGTGATATACAATATACAATGTAATATACAACAGTATTTTATTTGGAAATATTTATATTAACTTTTCAAAGAAAATATTGTAAACTTACAGAGACAAGACAAAAGGAATTTAAAACTGGTACAAGAACTGAATGTGAGGATAAAAAACTAAATTTATTTATAACATTTTATCTTTAATTTATCCACGTTATGAATTTAAAACAATAATTTTAGCATTTTCAGTTTGATTTTAGAAATGGCCCCGATTATGGTACGAAGTAATAATTTCTCTTTGTTTTTATATATCACAAATTGCATAGCAAACACCTACACTCAAGGACAGTTATCGTTGTTTCAAACTAATATTTTTAGTAACTGAGTGATCTTGTACAAAGTTGTAGGTTTGAAAGTGTATTAATATTGTCCTTTGTTTAATACGCAAATTACACTATAGGGTACCTGCCCTTTTCAACTGTCCCCAATTCAACCCGGAATTTATGAGTTACAAGTTCTAAATATGCCCTGTTGAATATATTTCAAAAAACGTATTGAATGGTTCATTCAAGAAATAACTTATACATGAATCAGTATATGTTGTAGTTTTCATTAGCAGCTGTTGAGATAAATGTTGTAGTTGGGTTTGTTAATGCCTAAGTAAATTATATCTTGGAAAGTTAAAAGTATTTGAAAAAAAATAGAACTGGTAATTAACTTGTTAACATTGTTGTGTTTACATAAAATATGTGTGTACTTTAGTCAGTTTGTCACGGCCTTGTTTGCAGATGAAGTTTTACTGAAAATATGGAACCTACCGTGAAGAAAGAAAACAGATACACTTGTGGCTTCAGCGTTAGAAGGTCCACACGTAAAATTCCCAGAGTCGGTGGGTTGAGCATCTTTTATGTATAAAGTGCTGATGGCGGAATCATCGTCGGCCTTCTGTAGGGAAATCTTCCCCCCTTCCTTGTCGTAATTAATCATCCGATTGTTGTGGTACCAGAAAACAAATCTTGGAGGTTCAGGGCTCTCGCTGATGACACATGTGAGGTTAATAGAGCTTCCAATCTTCACATACATAGGGTGTGAACCAAGAATTTCGGCTTTTGGTACTGAAAACATAAGATGTTGATTAATATTTCAGAATATTTCTACAGTTTCCGCTTTGAAACATTTCTCATTGCGACATGAAGATACGTATTAAAGAGAGCTAACATCAAGTCTTAACACTGCTAAAACACGTTTCAGTGCCAGGTATAATTAATTCAAAAGCGTTTACAAAGTTGATAAACTCATAGGAAGGGGTTTTAACTCAATAGTATCTTTTTCTCGATCATGTACACGATTTCTGTAAGACAGAAAAATAAATGTACAAACAATAAAAACATTGCAAACTATTTAGTTACTTATTTTAAATTATTATTATAATCTATAAATTCAGATGAATTTTGCAACGCTCTAAGAGAGACGTATGATACAGAACAAACTCACAATTTTTTTGTTTTGGTTTGTGTGTATGTAATTCCTGTTATCAGAAGGCAATAAAATATTAATATAGGGCGTTTTCTTTCAGATGTACATAAGAATTAGTTTCTAAAAAGCAAACATGAAAAGGAAAATAGGCTCTTTGTATTGTCTAACGATTGCAGTTAATAAAAGTTCGTGCAAGAACGTTTAAACTATGTTGTACCTGATAATCATGGCGGACTTCGTAGTTGGATGAAGGACAGAAACAGATAATTAATTTTTCATCGTACATTCACGTGAGTAAATGTTGGATGGAAACTCATATCTTCGTGTTTCAATTCTTAGTTCTGATATGTTAGTGGATGGAGAAGCGTATAGTCATTCATGAATTTATGTTTGACATTTATTTTACGTGTCTCAGGTATTGAATATGATACTAATAATGCATCAGCCTGGTTATCTAATATTTGAAACTTAGCTTTTTGAGTGGTACGTTTATGAGCAACGATATGGTTTCGTAACGTAAACAAAGCACGTGCGGATATCTATTGAATACAAACATTTCAGGATGTTTTAATATATAAACCAACCATCTTTTTAAGCTTGAAAAAAATTATATTACAAGGAAGTATCACTGCATGAATAAAGGTACTTAAGAAAGGGCTTTGTTGTTGGTTTTGGTAGAACCAGAAATTCGTAATATTTTAAAAAATAAAATGTTTCAGACAACAGAGAAATAACGGAGAAATAAATAACATGACCAACGAACTACATGTATATTACTTAGATTTGTTTGTTTTTTGATTTTGCGCAAAGTTACACAAGGGCTATCTGCGCTAGCCGTCCGTAATTTATAAATGTAAGACTAGAGGGAAGACAGCTAATCATCACCACTCACCGCCAACTCTTGGGCTACTCTTTTTACCAACGAATAGTGGGATTGACCGTCACATTATAACGGCTCCATGGCTGAAATGGCAAGCATGTTTCGTGCGATGGGGATTCGAACCTGCAACCCTCGGATTACGAGTCGAACGCTTTAACCCACCTGAGCATCCCAGGCCCTTATTACTTATGACACTCTCTTAGCTCTTCGTGAATAACTAGCGTTCTATAGATAATGTACTACAAGAATACCACAAACATCGTCTGTATCGAGGTAAAAAAAAATCACCCAATTCTATTGACAAAACCAACCATCACTTCTTTGAACGTTATATAATTATATGTTGGTGTAACATATAACACGATGTACAGAAACAGTACAAGACCGTGAACACTTACTTCACGCCACTAGACCTGCTGGTGACAGTAAGTGGACAGCATATATTATTAAATCAGAAATTAAGAATTAGAATTATTAGAGTGGACAACGTAATACAGAAAATTCTTGAAATATCAAGATCCTTGCAGGCAAACAAAATTAATAATACTGTAAGCATTGTAACTACTATAACCAAAGTTAGACGATATCAAACTAGATTCGAAAAGCAGGGAAGAGTTCACATCGTGTAAAACCAAGAAACACTTTAAAATAATTCTGTTTCTAGTGATAATGTGCATAGATTTACTGTGTTGAGTGTAAAAATTGATAGCATGCTTACATAATGTTTTGGTTCTTATACAAGTCGTAGGTTGGTCAATTAAGAGATGTCAAAATCTATAAAACTATGTTGGAGTCACGTTCTAAAATATTTTATACATAGAGACCAGAGCGCCAACTTCATGTAAATAAAAAAGGTTTTTTTTTGTGGAAAAAAAACTGCCAAAAGTATATAACACAGCGAATTTATAATGTCAGCGGAAAAATGTATTAATTCCAATATTAGGAATGAAAAGTCGACATGTAGCTAAGAACTGATATGCAGGAATATTCAGTTGTAAGCAGCACGAATGTATCTACTTAGTTAAGTATAAGGTACAAAATTAAGTTGCTTCCAGTTGAAGATGTACATTAATTAAAGAGTGATACCACCTTCAGCCGTGTGGGCGTTATAAATTGCTGGTCAATCCCTCTATTCATTGGTAAAAGAGTAGCCTAAAGGTTGACAGTAGGCGGTCATGACCAGCTGTCTCCACTATAGTCTTTCACTGGAAAATTATGGACGTTAGCGCAGATACTTCTCTTGTAGCTTCACGCGAAATTCAAAACAATCCAAACTTGGGTTACTCTCTTAAAAAGGAATAGTGGGATTCACGTCACGTTATGACGCTCCCAGGAATGTGAGGGCGAACATGTTCGATGCCAGAGGTCTATCTAATGACTCGTAGATTGAAAATTGAGTACTTTAACAGCCAGGTCATTCTAGGTACTCCAACTTAAGAAAAAAATTGATTCTAAGAAAAATATCAGAATTCTATAGAATGGATACAAAATGAGAAAATTCATAAAATTAGTGTGTTACTACAGAAAATCCTTTGTGTTACTATAGAAGATCCTCTGTGTTACTACAGAAGAGCTTTTGTGTTACTACAGAAGATCTTTTGTGTTACTACAGAAGATCCTTTGTGTTACTACAGAAGAGCCTTTGTGGAAATTAACTTGTGCAAATCGACCATAAGCTTTGGTTCCGTGGAAGAAGAAGAGGACACATGGATTGATTTGAAAGAACAAACGACAAGTATAAGCGCCATGTCATATTTCAATCAAATAGTTAGAGCTCTAGTAATTGTTAATGCAAGTTCAACAGGACTGGTTGTAATTTTGAACCATAAATAGGAAGACATAAAATTTACATGTTTATTGTATGGGTGTAAATGAGCTTGAAATACTATAAGATCCTCACGCACTGTTAAGGGTTTCACTAAATTAAACAAATATGAGTAATGTGGCTGTGGAATCTATGTATGATAACTCCAGAAAATATCATCTAAAATCTCCCACTACCAAACAAATAGAGCTCGTGGGTCCACATATGACAGTATACTAATTAATTGAAATAGCGATATCATATACGATTATGAGCAGTACCAGGTTTTACCTGATTTAAGAATTGGTAAGTTACTTGTTATAAGGTAAGATATAATCATGTCTTAGACACCGTAGAATCAGATTATTTTACCATAAAGAATGGGAAAATGTAAACATAGGGTGAAAGAGAACATTTGATGACTAGGAATAGATAAGGTCATTTAGAACCTTGTGAAACATGTCAGTTTATGGATCAAACAACATTACCAGAGCACTTCAGAGTAACAGAGTTGCTTTAGAGGTCGTGGTAACATATTGCAACGGATTTATGGAAACGACTACAATGAGGTTAACATTTGTTAGTAGGAACAGATTATTCGATAAGGAGATTGAAACAGCTATTCTGTGACATTTACGAAATATATGAAGACGTTAGATAAATGACTTAAAACACATGGATTACCATTACTAACTGTCAGTAATAACAACAAAGAGATCAGATCACAAAAATTTAAGAAATGTAGGGAGAAGAGCTGTATACAATAATAAAACTTAGCGCCATATTCACCTCAAATAATTGGTGAATTAGAAAGGCAAACAGTTGTTAAAAAGCTATTTCTACAGTTAAGTCAGAGGGTAAAGAAACATACGTACAAATGAATAAACTTTCTGCATATACAATCACTTCTCATTGAATGAGTGGACTAAAACAGACTGAAGTTTCTTGCAGTAGAAAATTCAGAATAAGTTTCCAATCTGTAACCACAAGTTTTTTTTTATAGTCAGAGAACGAAATGCCAAAATAAAGGTGAAGGACGATGGTCCATTATGAACAAATCACAACCCTAACACCAGGTGACATATTTGTGCTCAAACAAAACAAAGGGAGTAAACTAAGTGCAAACTTTGGTAGCACAACGTGCAGAAGCGCAGAGAAGGAGGAAACACAACTGATTAAAGATGGCGAAGGTTTTTCAAAGAAGAAGAAATGATATTCTAAGAAACAAAGGAGAGAAAATAAAACATTGAAAATTCAATGTCGACAGTTAGAATAAGATGACACTTAAGATATCGTTGAACAAATAGGACAAGTAAAAAATCATAGGTTATAATAAGTCACAATTAGAAATTGAGCGTAAATCATTAGTCAGTCCTCAACTTATAGACTAAGCCACAAGTAGAAGCTGAGGGTAGATCATTAGTCAGTCCTCAACTTACAGACTAAGCTACACGTATAAACTGAGTGTGAGTCATTAGTTGGTCTTCAACTTACAGACTAATCCACACGTATAAACTGAGTGAAAGTCATTAGTCGGTTTTCAACTTACAGACTAAGCCACAAATAGAGACTGAATGTAGATCATCAGTCAGTTCTCGTCCCACAAAACAAAAAAAGCACGCTGTCTAACAAGCTGTATAACTAAGTTGGAGAAATTTAAAATAAATATAAGATTTATAGGGTATATTTGTAGATAATATAATGTAACAGACTATTAATGTCTTACAATAGATATGCGCGACTTGTAGCATTAAGAGCTATTTCACCTCGGTTAGGAATTTAGTATTAGTAAATCTGTCGATACAAATCACAAGAGAGTTTAAAATGTCGAAATATATTTTAAACATGTGTAGACTGCTATCATAGGTAATAATGTAGGTTTATCTTTACTTGAAGAGTTTATATATAAATCTGTGATATGGTAGTCTTAGTATCTTAATACGTAACTTAACAGTACGTAAATTAAGTCAAGTTTGAGTAAGAGTCGAGCCGTGCAACCATAAACCAAGGAAGAGTTTCTTTCTTTATCAGTGGCGTTTACGTAAATGTAATAGTATCAGTTGTTGCAACAAAAGATATGATTTATAATGAAATTGTTCAGATTGAATGATACAACACTTCGCTATTTTGAAACAAATGAAGAAAGATATTTGAGAAAATTAAATAATATTTGATTGTAACTACGATGGAAAAATCATTTTATTATTTTGGAAATTACTATAGTTTACAGTAACGTTGACTAAAATTTCATTTTCTTGGTTCTTTTAACATTGTCATACTTCGTATATGAATATTTATACATATATATAAAGACAGCATTTCAATTATTAAACGTAATTAGCAAACATCGAATTTTCTTTGTACACCATTACCTTTAACCTGTTGACTGCCAAGTATTTCAGCTGCTACAATACAACTCTAATGCTTCTTCATTTTGTAACTTTTTTCGTGACGCCATTTTGGATCGAAAGTGAAACAATTTGTAAGTAGGTCAAATGTATGTATGGTGCTGACATCTAGCCTTGAATTAAGGTATTATTGATAACGAATTAACTCGTCCGTGGCACTGTATTACCGATCGGCTTGGACGAGTTATCTCGTCTACGGCACTGAACAGGTTAATATCATAATTTAAATTTTCTAACATAGATGTGGCTAAAAATCTAAATTCTAAAACTTCAATAAAATCGTGATTTTTCATACATACAAAAAATTACCTAAATTAAATAAAAATATTTGTTCACTCAAGTAAATGTATTTTGAAAATCAGTTCTCTACACATTTGTTTTTTTGTGTGTAGGAAAATATCGAAATTAAACAAACTTTCATTAGTAAAGCTGTAAATGAACAAAATTTAAAAAATATATATTATTTGAATTCAAAATTTATTGAGCTCGATGGTATCAGTTGAGAGAGGTGAGAATCACATTTGTGATTGACTGAAGATGGTCTGTTCTGTAAGTTAAAAATTCATTTACTTAAAAGTAATATTTCCAATGTGATGATGATCATGGTGTTAAAGAAATTATTTATTGAAACACTGTTTATGAAAATGCACGAGACAAGCTAAAACGTTTTACACTGCATGTGAATATAATTACTTTATAATAAACATTTCAGTTGTTTTATAGTGGCAGTAATGCACTGCATAATGTAGCCATCAGATACTATCATATTAGTTTTGATCTCCAAATTCAAAATTTAAGCTGATGAAACGTTTCCATTGAATCTGTATAATCTGTCACGAGGGGTGAAATAAGAAATTTTGGTTTGTTTTACATTTCGCGCAAAGCTACATGAGGGATATCTGCGCTACCCATCTCTAATTTAGAAGTGTAAGACAAGTGAAAATGCAGGTGGTCATCACCACCCATCGCTTACCCTTGGGCTACTCTTTTACCAATGAATAGTGAGATTGACCAGAACATTATAACGCCCCCACAGCTGAAAGGTCGAGCATATTTGGTGCGACTGAGATTTGAACCCACGATTCTCATATTAGGAGTCGAACGCCTTAACCCACTTGGCCATGCCGGGCAAAATAGTTTTGAAACTATAAATACATCAGTTGTATAGAGTTTATCTGATTAATACTATATAATAATGATGGAAGCTAGGATAAAAACCAAAATAACTATTACGAGACTATAACGCAAAAAGAAAAATTTAATTAAAAAAAAAAGAAAAAGGTAAATATTTTAGTCCGGTGGGACATCGGTGAAATTTCGGATTTACAAATTCAAATGAGGTACTTAATTAATCTCGGTGGACAGAGGATAACTGTAAAAAACACACACGCTCACTCTCCTAGACACTTTCGTTATTCAATAACTCATAGAGGAAAATGTCTGTGGTCGTAGCACCTAAAAGCATTAGGGATGTACCATCTATCAAACATTATTTAACCGCAAATGTCAAACGAAGTATTCCAGAAGACCAAATTACAGGTTGATTGCTTTGAACCATAAAGTTTTTGTATTTACTTTTGTTTTACAGCCATATGAGAGATTCCTCTGACTAAATGATAAATATATGAACCGAAACTATGTTGTCTTTTCTGATATTTTTTGTGAAATCTACTTGTTCGTATTATTTGTATTTTTTCACACAACTGAATTGCAGACAAAAAAATTAATTTAATTCCATTTAATTTTTACTTGGCCCGGCATGAGCAGGTGGGTTAAGACGTTCGACTTGTAATCTGAGGGTCGCGGATTAAAATCCCCCTCACACCAAACATGCTCGCCCTTTCAGGTGTGTGAGTGTTATAATGTGACGGTCGATCCAGCTATTCGTTGTCAAAAGAGTAGCCCAAAAGTTGGCGGTGGGAGGTGATGACTAGCTGCCTTCCCACTGCTAAATCAGGAACGGCTAGCGTAGATAGACATTGCGCAGCTTTGAGCAAAATTCAAATCAGAAAAATAAAATTATTTATCATGATTACAGAGAGAACTAAAAAAGTGTTTCTTTAAGAAATAAACTACTACAACTACTACTCTTTTCACTAAACTAATTTAATGTTATTAAATATGTGTCGATAATAAAATATGGTTCACTTTCCAAGGACAGAAACCATCGATAGATTCGAAATGTGCACATTAGATAACTCTCTTGAGTTAGAAATAAAGCTTATTCTACTCTCAGATTTATCATATAAATTTTTAAATAAGTTATTTGATTTTAATATCACATTCAGGTAGCATTACATAAACCACTAATATTTATCATGTGTACAAAATGTTTAGATAATATTCCTATGGAGATACGCGCATCAGTATGTTTTTGTGATGACGAGAAACCAACTTGAAGTAAAAATGTATCTCTAGGACTGCTGGTATAGGTATTAACACTTTTACTAATAAAGCAGAAAATAACGTTTTGACCTTCTTAGGCCATCTTCATCCTAATTCATGAAGGGTTTTCCAAACGTTTTATAGATGGCAAGTAAGCAAGCTAAAAACACCTCTTTTCAGGAAATTCAACATTCCTATGTAAGTTTCTACAATATAAGTCAGTGCGTAGGCATTTCTACGAGATACAAAATACGTGGATCTTTTGTAATAAAATATGTACAGGTTTATTGTGTTATATTAAAACTAATTTGAAGCCTTACCACCTAGTTACAGTTTACGCCACCAAGTCTAATCATATTACATCAGACAATCATGAAGCTTAATAATAAGCCTGCAGAGCAGTTTCTGTAGAAGTCCTTATTTCAAAAGTGTCATAGCCAAAGCACATCACTCCTCTTTGGTCTCTATCCATAATCCATCTAGTATACAAGGGTGACGGTTCCCAGTGACAATTTCAATAGTCCAATGCCAATCGCTCAGAAATGTATAAATGTTACATTCAGTAATTTGATCAGCATGTCGTCACGTGGAACAACATGAACATATCTTTCACTTTGCAGCTTCTCATAGCATGGGATCGCTGAATGCGAGATATGACTGGGAACCTTATCTTGGTGAAACAATACTATGTTGGATTTTGCTTAGACATAGATCTTTATCGGTTATGTTATACATGAGACCAAGGTATGGCCTGTGACAGTGAATTAGCATTTGTTACGAGATGTCCCACTTTGTGAAGTCTTGATGAGTATGTCTTGCTGCATGTCTATGGATGGTCTTGGTTTTCCAAGTTGGTTCATATTTCATTGTTTAAAACACCATTACGTGCCTGATAAATTCTAAATCCCTCAACTGAACACATCTTTATGATCTTTATGATGTATTAATATTTTGCCTCGGAAAGCGTTGTTGTACGCCCTTCCTCCAAACAGTAATTTTTCTGTTATATCACATTACCAACAAAACAAAAAGGGTCAATATAAAATAGGTTTCTAAAGACCAGGAAGCTCGAGAGCTTTCAGATATCTGACTATTCATCTTCAAAAGCATACAAATGTGTTTCTGACACATGTCATATATTGCGACATTATATAAACTGTGGTTGTCACGTGAATTACTGAATTGCATATTCAAAATCGTTTTAATAGAACGTACTGAACAATCTTTTGCACAATGAAGAATTTAAATCAGTAATTATATGGAGCAATGCTCAATACTAGAGCCGAAAAAAAAGCAAAACAAATTTATAAAATACTAAAAACCATACGTTAAAGAAAAACAAAATTGGAGCAGTGAAATTTAAATTATAATATCCAAAATATTTTTATTTTATTAATCACGGTTTTTGGTGGATAAAATTTCACAGTTACCTCCAAGCTTAGAAAAAATCCAAGTATATTTATCAGTTAGTTTTATGTCTAGTAATACAAAAAACAGAATTTCGATACTCGCGATAGATACGGCACTGTGTAGCCTTGTGCTAAATAGTAAACAAACTAACAAACTTACAAATAACTAAATAAAAATACGTATGAGGCGAAAAATGAAATTAATAAAAATCTTCATATTTGATTAATTAAGAATTGCTGGTGAAATCGAATAAGAAAACGCTGTCAGATAACTTTCTCCAACGCAAGCAAAGAGAAACTGGATATTACAAAACATATATTTCACTGAATTACTATTATAACCATTAAAAATCATAATAGAAAAAGTTTACAACTTCATATTTACTTTCCCAGTATGGCACTCGACTCCTAATACGAGGGTCGAGGGTTCGTATCCTCGTCACACCAAATATGCTCGCCTTTTCAGGCGTGGGGTGTTATATAGTGACGGTTAATTCCATTGTTTATTGGTAAAAGAGTACCCCAAGTCTTACACTGCTACGTTAGGGACAGCGAGCGCAGAATTTCAAAAACAAGCCAATTCTATTTACTTGGATCGCTTGGAACCTTTAATTACCATCAAAACAAGTAAAAATCCGGATATCCTGAACTTCCATGTATTGCCAAAATAACTTATTCTAAGCAGTAATCGTAATGATCATTATAAGTTTGATGTTTAAATTTAGTTCATTTCATCAGCCTTTAGTTACAAATTCAGGTTAACTTGAACCCTTCATTCTCATTCAAACGCATTGAAATTCAGCAACAATCAGTTTTTACTAAACTAGTAATGTGTTTAGTATCTAACTAAAACTAAACTCAGGTGTTTGGATCATGTATTGAGTTGTCAATTTTAATCTATAATCCAAATTTGGACAAATTCAGCACATTTCAACCCCTCATTGTTGATTATTTGTATGATTATTACCTCTATGATATTACAAAAAAACTGCCACAAAATTAAACATTACCTTCAGTCGCATATCTTCACTTTTTCACAAGGCCTGGCATGGCTATTTGGTTATGGCACTAGAGTCGTAATCCGAGGGCCGCGAGTTCGAGTCCCCTCAGCACCAAACATGCTCGCCCTATCGGCTGTGGGTACGTTATAATGTGACGGTCAATCCTATTATTCGTTTGTAAGATAGTAGCCCAAGAGTTGGCGGTGGGGGGGGTGATGACTAGTTACCTTTCCTTTAGTCGTCTTACATTCAAAATTAGGAACGGCTACCACTGATGGCTTTCGTGTAGCTTTGCGCGAAATTAAAACAAACCAAAACTTTTCACTAGCCCAACTTTATCAACCTTCTTAACTGACTATCATAAAATATTTGAGTTGTTTTCTTGTGAAATGTTTAGTGGACGAGTTGTCACAACAAATAATTATCTAAATCTAAAATATTAACTTCATTTGTTTTTTTTATTACACTTCATTATTAATTCGTTAAACCCTGATTCCCATTCAAATAAATTAAACAAGTTTATAAGAGCTGCTAGGCATGAATTATCGAGAACAAAGTAATTTCTTCTCCAAAATTAAATACAGTTGTTTTCCTGTTAATACCACTGCACAACAATTTTTTGAAAAGTCTTGCTTCCTGAAAACTTTTTGCTGATTATGAGAGGCACATGGTTGGTATGTACAGATATAGTTTTGGTTTTGCTTCATCACGTAGGAACTCTGACAAATAGACAGTTAACTGTTTACCGGCAATAACGTATTTAATTGCGTTTATGTTTCTAATACGCTATTAAGTTTAACATAATTAAAAGTGTTTTGTTGCTGATTTTTGTTTGTATTAAATATCCAGTGCATCACGTTGCAGTATCCAACAGTAGTCAGCAATCATTGACGGATTCCAGTTGCCCTGATATCGTTTTTCCATTGTACAAATGTTATGGTGAAACTGAAGATTTCGATGAAACGGTACGTGATGGGCAAATTTGGATGTGATTTTCGCGATCAGCAGTCAAATATATATATAAGGAACATCCAACTGTGTTTAAGAAGCAAACACTTTGTTGTGCAGGGTAATCTGTGAGAACGTCATAGATTTATTTCTTCCTTGTTAAGCGCTCACCTATACAATTCTCATCTGTATATTGCCCACTGCGGTTACATAAATTATACTTTTTAGAATTATACCCCATCAAACTTATCGATTAACCCCAGAGAGGAGTTCGTATAACTACTACTTATGAGAACTATTAGCACATTCCTATTGAGTTCAGTTCATTTGTCATTGAAATTTTGTATGATATCTTAAACATTTCAGAAGTTTATCCGTTCATAATTAGGGTCCGAAAAATATATTTGTCGAATATTCCCATAACATTAAATAATTTATTTTATTTAGGTATTTTGCATTTATTCACTTTTTGAAATGTGTTGGGTATACCTTGCATTGATATCCGTCTTTGGTAGTTAGATGATACTGAGCATCTTTTTGCCTTTTCAGAGTGCTTTGTTGTTTCAGGTGATATTTAGACTAAGGTCCTGCACATAATTGAAAGAATACAATGCTTTTCTCCAGCCAGTATCCAGGAACGTATCTTTCTTTAAGAAAAATGAGAATGATTTTTGAAAAGTATACTAGGTTGGAGGGATTTCAAACCAAGGAAATATTTTTGTTTTAAAATTCTATTATTTCTTTGTCATATAATTGTTTCTCATGAAATTTCAAGTGGCTATAAATAAAAATAACATATAAGGCATCTTAACGCACATATTTATATTGTGACCAAACTTTATTTCTACTTGGGTGCCTTCATACTTACAGGGTGGTCTTATAAAACTCCATTTATTTAATCGCCAAAGCATCACCGACACTACTTAAGAGTTAATCCTTACCTAAAAGAGAAAACTGAAAAACATGTGTTGGAAGAAGTCCAGCAAGAAAACTTGTAATGATCGCACCCAAATCCTATAGGTCCTGCAGCAATCATGAACTAACCTGGCTAAAGAATACAGTGACAATAATTCGAGATTGAATTAGATGTATAATGGTATTCTCATGCCTCAATTTAGTTTTCATGTTATTTCTTTCTACTAAGTCACCCGAGGGCACCTCATTTTTAGGATGAATTAATTTCCAAACATTAGGAGGATGAAGAAGACATTCATCAGGAACTAATAATATTTTAGCTACAAAGCAGCGGAGACACAGTGACAGTGGTGTGACATGGGACAGTTCATTGTAGCTACAAAGCAGCGGAGACACAATGACAGTGATGTGACATGGGACAGTTCATTGTAGCTACAAAGCAGCGTAGACACAGTGATAGTGGTGTGACATGGGACAGTTCATTGTAGTTACAAAGCAGCGATGACACAGTGACAGTGGTGTGACATTGGACAGTTCATTGTAGCTACAAAGCAGCGGAGACACAGTGACAGTGGTGTGACATGAAACAGTTCATTGTTGTATAAAATATAACAAAGGGATATTTGTTTGCTGATTGGAATAGATGCATTTAGGTATTGATAATGAAATGTCTGATGCTCAATGCACACGGTTCAGCCATAGCTCTTGGGTGAGAAACAACTTGATGACCAACATGTAATTATAACTCAGCTAAACTATAGATTCAACTTTGTGACGGATCAAGTGACTCAAACGTTTAAATCATGATAATCTGAATGTTTGCATGGATAATCTAAGGAGGTAGGTATCATGGGAAGGCTCTCTTAAGCATGCCGCCTGGTTATCATGATGTCATTCTCACCAATAACATAATAGCATGGTTGTTGAGTATACCATACACATGGTTTCCAAGTATCTAGTTTGTCACAGAGGCTCTTTCTATATTTGCAATATCTGAGGTCAATAAATTCAATAACAATGACTGACAAGAGAAAAAATCCCAATATTACGTTGATACAGGCTTAAAGTAACTTAAGATTTAACTGAAGCTTCAAACAATAACTTGACTGGCTGACCTGCTACACATATTACAAGTTGTCTAGAGGCAATCATCCTGACTTTTATTGTGTTAAAAGAGATTCCAAGGTACGTTTCTTGTGGAATAGGTAGTGTAACTACACGTGTTTTGTTGAGTCAAAGTAGTGAAACCTGAATTAAAGTGCTATAATAACTGATTTAGAAGATTTGGCATGTTCTGCAATAATTCATGAACATTAGCTTTAACTTTAGTGAACACTGGAACAGTAATGATGTTTTTGAGCATTTTGAGTGAAACCATAATCTTGTCCAGATACCGCAGAAGTTTTTTTTTCCTTTTTTTCTGGCAAATATTGACAATTCAGATTTGACTAAAAATTCGTGTTTTTGACTTCATTCTGGCTACTTCGTTCATAGAAAAAGTTAGTTATAACATCTGTATCTGAGGGATGAACATATTAATGAAAGAGACCGCTATATTTGCTGGTAAAGTGCGTGAAGCAACAGCCCGTTAGGCTTGAGAACAATGAACTGCATGGGTGTATGTTAACATGTAAAAGGTATGCTGTGAATACAGTAATTATACTGATTTATGGAACTCACCAATTTCTATTTGGAAAGCAGAGCATGCTATTATGTCTGTCTGAGTGCTGGAACTGTTCTATTGTTGGTCTGGATTATTAGACACAGTATGAAGTGGGAAGTGAAGCATAATATAAAGTGGGAAGTGTTTGTTTGTTTTTGAATTTCGCACAAAGCTACTCGAGGGCTATCTGTGCTAGCCGCCCCTAATTTAGCAGTGTAAGACTAGAGGAAAGGCAACCAGTCATCACCACCCACCGCCAACTCTTGGGCTACTCTTTTACCAATGAATAGTGGGATTGACCGTAACATTATAACGCCCCCACGGCTGAAAGGGCGAGCATGTTTGGCGCGAAGGGGATGAGAACCCGCAACCCTCAGAGTACCAGTTGCACGCCTTAACACGCTTGACCATGCCGGGCCAAGTGGAAAGTGAGGCACAGTATGAAGTGGGAAGTGAAACAAACAAACCATACATTAAGCACCACTGGAACTGTACTTCATCCAAAGATAAACACGTGGGTTACAAATCATATGAGGTTACTGGTTAAACATTACCTTACCAATATCAACTAAACTCAAAGGCGGCAATCAGTAACTCCCTCATGTAACTCATCTTGGATGAATGACGAATATTTTGAAAAAAACAATAACTCAATATTAAAAATATCGATGTTCCATTTTTTGATAAGATACAAGAGAACCAGTGTTGAAATTGAGTAACTTTGATGGATAGGATAATTCAGTTTTTCAAGAGGGCGTGATTATGAGATTACAAAACTTCTAGTTCTGTAATAACTTCTAGTTAAAGAGTTACATTTATTGTTCTTTTATTGTGAATGAATCAATGCCTAAATTTACTGAAAAGCAATTTTTGGTCAGCATGTAAGATATGGCTTCTGACTATTATTAAACCAATGTGAATAATTAAATTAGGCTTAACAATACTTTCAGCACTTAGAAAAGCTTGTCTTGTTTGTTCGATGTATTTCAGAGCTACACAAGAAATACTCGTACTTAATCGTCCCTAATTTTGAACTGATAAACAAAAGGGAAGGCAGCTAGTCAACCATTAAGCCAGACTCAGTTCACTTCAGAGAATCCGTATTAATTACAACTTGTCATGAGAAGTGAAAGGCACTTGTTATTTTCGAGGAACTAAAACTTGAGAACCGCAAAGGGAGAGTTACTTCATCAATATGAAAGTCATTTTCGGTACTTGGTCAGCTATTTCATGTCAACACTGATAATGGTAATCCAGAACATTAAATATGTATGTTCGTTTTCTAAAGCAAAGGAGAAACAGTCAGTTTTTTGGTGGTTAACTCATATTATGGATGGTTTGTGAAGAAATTATACAAGATAGGTTACTTTTTTGTTAGGTCTGATTTGTGATTTGTGTGAGTGTATGAAGTTGAGAATGAATTCGAGTACCTATAGCATACTTTAGTTGAAGCACTGTTATCCGGGTATTTCAATGGAAATTTCAGAAATAGAAGGAAATGAAAGGCATTTGTCCTCTTCAAATGGTCCTCTTTTCTACACTAAAAACCGAAAATACTTTCATTGTATCAGTAACGTGATTATACCGTTACAATAAATTAGTCATTATTGAGTGGACTAGCTGGTAATTTATTCGTGAGTTTTACTACTTTTAGAAAAACGTGTAATTTTAGTAAAAAAAGAAAACATTTGTGACCGACGTACAATACAAGACTAAATATATCAAAACTTATACATCAGTTTATATTCCACTACAATATAAACCCTGGTGGAAATTCTTACTTTGTTCTGCTAAATAATACTGTGAAATTGAGAAAGTACTTTGTCGTAGGGTCCGGCATGGCCGGGTGGTTAAGGCGCTCGACTCGTAATCTGAGAGTCACCCGTTTCAATCCCAGTCACACCAAACATGCTCGCCTTTTCAGCCGTGGGGGTGTTATATAGTTACAGTAAATCCCACTGTTCGTTGGTAAAAGAGTAGCCCAAGAGTTGGCGTTGGACAGTGATGATTAGCTGCCTTCCCTCTCGTCTTACACTGCTAAATCAGTGACGGCTACCGCAGATAGCCCTCGAGTAGCTATGCGCGAAATAAAAAAACAAACTCTGTCGTAGACGGAGTGTCGAGTAGACGACTATATGAATATTTACGTCCTTCACTAGACGGAGTGTCGAGTAGACGACTATATGAATATTTACGTCCTTCACTAGACGGAGTGTCGAGTAGACGACTATATGAATATTTACGTCTTTTACTAATTACTTTTCCTTCATTGAAACTACAATTTTTTTAAAGAAAATATATATTTTCCGCTGAATTATTCCTTGTGTTTTACAAGAGACTAGGTCGAAACGTTGTTCTCTGCTCACGAATAAATGTGTTAATACCCATACCAGCCGTTCTAATATACATAGTTTACTCTATGTATCTACTTTGACACCCACAAATGGAAGATCACTTTCACATCGTTCTTCGTAAGTGACATTCACTGTCGTTTTATTAAATAATGAAGCAACATCCGAGCAGCTATCCCTTCCATGTCGCCACACACCTAAAGATATCATCTGCGTATCGCAGGTAGAATTCCAATTTTCTTCTGTGTATGTTTACTTTCAAAAACTTTCCATTCGAAAATGGACATTTAGAGATCACTTAGTACAGGAGAAATAAAATATACTTTAGCGAAGCCTCTGTTTTATTTATAAAACTGAACATCATTGGTAAAATAACAAAATTATTTCGCCTCAAACTGGCTCAGCGGTATGTCTACGGACTTACAACGCTAGAAAATGGGTTTCGATACCCGTGGTGGGCAGAGCACAGAAAGCCCATTGTGTAGCTTTGTGCTTAATTCAAAACATCAACAACAATATTATTCACACAACATTCTATTATATTAATTAGATGGCATGTATCATTAGAGATGAGGTTGGCTTGTTCTAATTTAGGCCCGGCATGGCCAAGCGCGTTAAGGCGTGCGATTCATAATCTGAGGGTCGGGGGTTCGCATCTCCGTCGCGCCAAACATGCTCGCCCTTTCAGCCGTGGGGGCGTTATAATGTGACGGTTAATCTCACTATTCGTTGGTAAAAGAGTAGCCCAGGAGTTGGCTTGGTGGGTGGTGATGACTAGCTGCCTTCCTTCTAGTCTTACACTGCTAAATTAGGGACGGCTAGCGTAGATAGCCCTCGAGTAACTTTGTGCGAAATTCAAAATACAATAAACAAAACAATGTTCCAATTTAATTCAAGTCAGAATAAATCTTGTGCAACTGGTACTGAAATAATGAAAAATTTTATGTTAAAACACTAAAATATTTTCTAGATTCTACTGAGAGCTTTATCTTCCAGCTAAGAATCTACGAAAAGTTTGTAGCGGTAAACTTCTGATAAATCCTGTCTGTAAATTATAGGAATGGAATAAAAAACCTCGTCTAACAACATTCCTTTGATCCATTAACCATAAATTTCCACACGTTTCTCTGATATACAAACCTTGAGTGATTAGTTTTCTGCTATGACTGAAGAAGACAGACAAGTATATTGACGAAAGGTATACTGTGTTCTCTACAATATATATATAAATGTGCATACAAATCGTTTGTTTTTTTTACAATCTGTTACTTTATCAAAATGCTGGTCCACTCAGTAAAACTACGTGTATGAACATGATCACATCAGTGATCGAAACGTCGTTCCTATTATAAAAATAAACTTTCTTTACTGAATAAGTCGTAACTTGTAATAAAATAATACTTAATCAATAAGTGAACTAAAAACGAAACAGTCAGTTTTACTTTTTTATTTGGATTATGTGTAACTTGTATGAACATCCAACTTTGTTAGGTTAACGATAAGGTAACGAACTTTAAAAGTGACTATTGCTGTCTTTCAGTTTTAAAAACCTCTTCTGCTCAATTCATTTTTATCAGCCACTCAACAATGATGAATCTTACGTGCCTGAAAACAGCTTTACTTGGTGCCCTTTTAGTTCGTTACTAGAGTCCAACATAGTCAGGAATCTGACTAGCATTGTAGTATGTGCTTTCTTACATTGCAGCCCTGTAGACTGAGCATTTAAAATTACTTGAAAAAGTGCATACTTGGTATCAGAGAGAGGATTCAGCTGTAATTCTACGGACTTACAACGCTAAAGTCAGAGGTTAGATTCCCCTCAGTGGACTCAGCAGAAAGTCCTCTCTGGCTTTGCTAAAATTAAAACACACACACATCAGAGTGAAGGGACTGTTCACAATCCTTTTTTGTGTAATATTTATATTATCTCTGAATTAATATCCTAGAAAGTTTGAATTATTGCCTGATTTAGCTATGTATTTAACCTTACTGTTAGCTGAACTTCTAGCCTAACAAATTTTCTGTAGGTTTGGAGTTTTTCTATATAAGGTCAGGGATATTTGTTTCCTGAGATCATGATTTTATTTTTATTTTAACCTGTCGTGGTAATAAGAAGGATAAAAACATACTTTACTTTCAACTCATTGTTCTTACATCAGCGTATTCTGAAGCACCCAGTGTCCCCTCTTTGTTCTTACATCAACGTATTCTGAAGCACGCAGTGTCCCCTCTTTGTTCTTACATCAACGTATTCTGAAGTACCCAGTGTCCCCTCTTTGTTCTTACATCAGCGTATTCTGAAACACCCAGTGTCCCCTCTTTGTTCTTACATCAACGTATTCTGAAGCACGCAGTGTCCCCTCTTTGTTCTTACATCAACGTAATCTGAAGCACCCAGTGTCCCCTCTTTGTTCTTACATCAACGTATTCTGAAGCACGCAGTGTCCCCTCTTTGTTCTTACATCAACGTATTCTGAAGCACGCAGTGTCCCCTAGAAATAGCCACAGAGGAGCCATGAGTTGGCTCGGAGGCTGCCTGAAACAGAGACTAGCCAGAAACATCTGACCTGAGAAACTTAGCAACAGCTGTGCCTTTAACCAGTGCATGCGTGTATGAAGTACATACATTTGACATGGTCCCATTGATGCTTGGAATAGCTGATCAAGACCAAGCAAAAGCTCCCTATAGGTAAGGTATTTGTTTATCTGTCACATATTATGTAAACAAAAACATGATTTAACATCTATAAAAAAAAGACAAAACTCCAAAGACAAAGGACATTTTTCCTGAAATTCAATTTCTTAAGAGAAAAAAAAGTCAAAACAGTCCTTCATCCTCTGTCTATACACTTGAGAGGTAGCACCAGATCCAGGCTGCCAAATACCAGATATTTAAACATTGTGTTAACAAAACTGAATCGGATCTGAGACATCCAGCAAGAAATATCTAGACTTTGAAGTAATGTACAGAAATAGAAATAGGACTTTCATAGATTACAGTCATGTGAAAGAGGTACGTGAGGAATTTCAAGAGTCTTCCATCACCACCACCCCTCCGTTAGAAGTATAGTTTTCCTTTGGTTTGTGTTATCAATTGTACAGTCCAGGTGGTTAGGACGATCGACTCGCAGTATGAGGGTTGCGTGTTCGAATCATCGTCACACCAAACACACTCGCCCTTTCAGCCGTAAAAGCGTTATAACGTAACAATTAAATCCACTATTCATCAGTAAAAGAGTAGCCCAAGAGTTTGCAGCGGGTAGTGATGACCAGCTGCCTTCCCTCTAATCTTACACTGGTAAATTATGGACGACTATGGTAGATAACCCTTGTGTACCTTTGCTCGAAATTGAAAACAAGACACTTAATTATAAAGTGGTATAAATTATACAGTTTTTAATTATCTTACTGTATGTTATAGTTTGTTTTATTTTATTTTATTAAAACATATATGTAAAACTTTATCCAATTTGTGTTTTGAGTTTCGTTGAAGTTATATATATATAAGTATGTATTTTTCTGTTTGATTATCATTTTGTTTAATGTTTATTACTCTGAGCTGAATCATATATTTCATTTAGTTTCGCTTTATGTTTTGACTTTATTTTTAAGCTATTTAATAAATATGTGTAATGTGGAATTTGACAGATGATTGCACCTCTCTTTACTTGTTTATCCATATAATTTTATTTGACTTCTTTAGTATCTACTTTTATTTATAAAAAAAACGGTTTCAGTATTCACTACATCTTTTAATTAATTGTACATGATCATGATTTTTCTTACTAGTTATGACTTTGAATGTAGTGTTACTTGTATAGTTCTGCAATGGTTTTCACTTTAAATTGTGTTTATTTTTGCACTTTCTAGTTTACTTTTTTTAATTTTTCAGTATTTTGAGTTCTAGTCTTTACGGCCAAGCATAGCCAGGTGAGTAAGGAACTCGAATTGTAATCTTAGGTTCGAGGGTTCGAATCCCCGTCACACCAAACATTTCGCCCTTTCAGCCGTGGGGGCGTTATAATGTGACTGTCAATCTCACTATTTGTTGATGAAAGAGCAGCTCAAGAGTTGGCAATGGGTGGTGATGACTAGCTGCCTTCCCTTTAGTCTTACAATGCAAAAATAGGGATTGCTAGCGCAGATAGCTTTCGAGTAGCATTACGCTAATTTCAAAACAAACCAAATCTATTCTTCAATCAGTTTCTACTCATAACGGCAAAAATGTTCTGTAAATAATTTAGTAACTTTTTTATTCACATCTCACAAGTATTTTGGCTAGCTAGATTTGACTACTAACGTCTGGTTTTTAGGATACAAGAGAAAAAATGCCATAAGACATGGCCTATAGAATGTATCAGATAAGAAACTTACATGGTCCACTTTTGTATCGCTCTGTAGTCTACGTTTGATTTGCTTTATTCAGATGAATATTTCAGAGTTTTTATGCTGTTTTCTTAGTCAGTTGATGTTCTGTTAAAAGGCTATGAAATGCGGTAAACTTGCTTTAATTCTCGCTGTAGACTTCATTAACATACTACAATGACAATTTAATGACTCTACTTGCCTGACTATATGCTTTCCTCTAATAACCTTATCAGCGTAAATGAAGAATGTTTAAAGTGACTCATATGTAAGTGTGAGTTGGGAGTTGACGTCCTCTTAAATAAGTACGATGGAAACAGTTGCAATAAATAAGATTGAAGGTACAATCTCGAACCTTGGTTCAGACTTAACGACTTAGCACACCATCATTCATGATTTGGTCTTCATCATGTAGGTGTGTCTCTCCAATTCCAATTGTCAGAAATGTGTTAAATGTGTCAGTAATAGTTGCATAACACTTTGTGTTTGTATGTACATAAACATATTGTTATTGTTGTTGGTATAATTGCTTGTACGTTTAATCCGTAAACACGATCGTTTTATTTTCTTGCAAATCAAACATGGATCAGCTGTTTATTCTTGATCTGTGTGTCACATTAGCAACAAATACAATTCTGAACAACTGGAGTTAACACTCAGTTTTAAAGGAAGAAATTTTTGTAACACTTAGATAATTAAGACATTGGTTTCCTGTTATAGAGAAAAAATCTGGTAAGTCGTAAGTTTCAGTTACTGTCGGAGGGTATTGAAGGTACTCAATTAACCTAAGTTAATATTATGTTGAGTGTTGAATAACTGGAGTTAACGTTTAATTTTGCGGTAAATATTCCTTGTATTACGTAGGTTTTAGGAACATAAATAGCCCAGTATGATGAATTTTCGTATTGAACTTCAGTTAATTCAGGTAAGAAGTAGGGGTTCTAGTTACCTCGAGTTAATACAGTTTATTACCTGAAGGATAGTATTTAAGAATTAGGTTAGGGTTAAGTATTCCCCTGTACCACATGGGTATTAAACTCATTACCTCTGCAATGAAGTGATTACATCTGCTAAACCTCTTCCAATTTGGATGAAAATTAGTGGTTTACTTCTTTTTGTTAAGTTATAGCAGTTAATGATAAGGACGATGAAGTTTATGATTTAAATTTAGGGTTAATATTCCTTGTATGTCTTAGATATTAAAACAGTAGTCTGGCGTAAAATTTGAAGTGTGTTGAATTTAACTGCTTTTTTGATAGAAATTATGAGTTCATTTTGGTCCGAGTTAAATAATTTTGTATTAGTTTATCAAAGGTTGTTAACGTGTAATTTGACGGTATTTCATGTGCCACTTACTATTAAAGATATTCATTGTCTTCTATTAGACTTGTTGTGTAGCGACTTTCATTTCATTATAATGATATTCAAGGTATTTGGATCCGATAATAATGCATGATCCCAATTTAACACAATTTAAGACTTACACTGTGGCAACATATCCTCTATGCCACTTAGATATCAAAGGCTTTAATATTACGGTAGAAGAGGTTGAAACGCTTTGAGTTTTAGCTTATTTGAATGGTAATTTAAGGCCCAAACACTATACTGTGTAGCTTTGATTCAGCGTTTCGCATCTAATTACCGCTTCCCCCACTCGAACAATAAATCGTGCTGCACATTTTGAGACAATAGTTGCATTTTCAGAAGGAGAAGAATAGCCATAATGTTGGCGGTCAGTGGTGTTGACTAGTTGCCTTCTTGCTAGTTTGTTCCCCAGTAGCACAGCGGTATGTCTCCGGACTTATAGCGCTAACATCCGGGTTTCGATAACCGTGGTGGGTAGAACACAAACAGACCCATTGTGTGACTTTGTGCTTCATTTAAAAAAAGCAAATTATCTAGTCTATAACTTCTAACCTAAGATAGGTTTCATGTATCTTCGTGTAAAATAAAAAACAAAAGAGGAACAAGGAAACTATAACTGTATTTCCTCAACAAAAGAAGTGCGTGTTTAAATTTCTTGAAGATATTTGTTGTGCCAATCAACTATTAAAGACCTTAACGGTCTGCTGTAAAATGTTGGTTTGTGTGGATTTCACTTTCATTCTATAATTACTAAAATTTCATGGTATCATGAGTTATAAGTATTATATGATAGCAGTAAGGCATTCAAGTTTGGAGTAAACGTTCCTTCTCATACTTAAGTTTAAAACATATCAGTAGCTTGGCACAAAAGTTAATGCGTGTTGAAGTTAGTTCGTTTGAGGTGATAAATGCATGCTATTGTAGCACAAATATAGTTTGTGTTTCTTGGACGTTAACTTATTAATAAGCTAGTATAATATACTCTTCAAAAAAAGAAACGTAAAAGGGATATTTTTGTTATTTTAAAGAGAAATATATGTAATAACGTTACAAGCTCAGAGTATGTGATGTTACACGTGTTAAGGCACTGATTGTCAGACCAAAATAACAATAAAAGTTGTGCACTTTGAAACGGAGGAAAACATCGGATTTTTCGCCAAAACGCATTCGTGTCCAATAAATTTGTTTGAGAGATCTGCATGTTCTGCAACTGCAACATGTGCAAAATCCCGATAAAAGTGACGGGTTTTCGGTTTCCATAGCTCAGTGTTAAGCCACCGACACGCAATACAGTTACGCCAAGACTGACTGAAGCACAACGCAACAACGCCATTGGTCGATTGGAAGCAGGCGAATCGCGATCAGATGTTGCCAGAGCTGTGAATGTCCACCCAAGCCCAATCAAAAGGCTATGGCATCGTCACCAACAACATGGATCAACTTGTGACCGCCCACGATCTGGCAGACCTCGTGTAACCACGCCCGCACAAGATCGCTACATCCGGTTACGTCACCTTCGGGATAGGACCACCACTGCGACGTCTACTGCCTCAACCATACCAGGGGTGCGTAGGATTTCCGATCAGACCATACGCAACCGTCGACGAGATTCTTAGGCCCCATGTGCAACCCATCATGGTGAACGTCAACGACGTTTTTCAACATGACAACGCCCGTCCTCACACAGCCCGACTCACCACTGTCTTCTTGAGACACCACAACATCAACGTTCTTCCCTGGCCCTCCAGATCACCAGATATAAACCCCATCGAACATCGTTGGGACGAGTTGGACCGACGTCTGCGACGGCGACAACCTCAACCACAAACTCTACCTCAGCTTGCAGCAGCTTTGCAGGCTGAGTGGACAGCCATTCCACAGGATGTGATTTGTCATCTCATTGCTTCCATGGGCAGGAGATGTCAAGCAGTTAGTGATGCTCACAGGGGCATACTCGTTATTGACGTTGAGTGACGTTAAACTTCAACTAGTGAGCGTGGACTTCGCCTTTGCAGACTTTGGTTGTTCAGCAGTGAATGTGCAAAGTTTCACACATGTCATACAGAACTACCTGGAATAAACTTGTTAACAATATGTCTCAAATTTTGCCTTTTGCGTTTCTTTTTTTGAAGAGTATACTTTAGTTACATGTAAGCTACCGAAAGCTTTGCGACAGTCTATAAACATTTATCGAATTTATAAAACTGGGCATGACCATCTGATTAGCTTCTTGCTTATGGTGTATATATTGATACACGTTAAATATTATTTAATTAATTTGGAATATTGAAGTAATCTCAGTTAAATTTCAGTTTCATTTCAGCTGCAAAGACTTCAGCTCCCAATATAATTAAGTAACTACTATTTATTTTCCCTTTTAATTTATAAAATATTAAATGACTTTTTTTTTTTTTAAATCAAACAAAGTATTTACATAACTGCTTTCATTATGGTATAATTAAATAGATAATTAAAACATAAATCATAGCTAATAAAAACTGGTGTTACTAGTATTTTTTAACCTATGCTAATTTAGTCAACACTGCATTTGTTTGTTTGAATTTCGCGCAAAGCTACACGAGGGTTACCTGCGCTAATTGTCCCTAATTTAGTGGTCTAGGACGAGAGAGAAGGCAGCTAGTCATCACCACCACCCCTAAATCTTAGGCTACTCTTTTATCAACGAATAGTGGAATTGACCGTTACATTATAATGCTCCCACGCCTGAAAGGGCGAGCATGTTTGGTGTGAGAAGGATTCAAACGCACGATTCTCCAATCACGAGCTGAGTACTATAACCATCTGTCTATGCCGGGTCGTTAACACCGGCATATTTTATTTACATGTTAAACTCAATTATCACGAAGATAAATGTAAGATGGTTTTCGTAAAATGTACAAGTAATTACACACTAAAATAGCACAGGCCTGTGAATTAAACTTCATAATTTTTTTTTTCGGTTTTGATAACGGATTTCTTTATAAATCAGCTACTTAGAATTTGAAAATAATATTGATATTTTTCATTACGTAAAGATTTTTCTTTTAGAAACCACGGAGGAAAACCCTTACTTAGATTAAATTATAATTTCATTTACGTTGTTATCAAAATAACAAGCAAACTGAAGAAAATGGAAGAATATTGATCTCAAATTAATATGTAACCTCATTCTTCCTTTCTCTTTGTGAAACCTACGTCTTTTATTCTCAAAATTTCATGCTGGGATCTTTCTTTTATGTATTGCATATTTCTGATGCATCTCGTTTCAATGACCAGTAGTATTCTCCCATCATTTTGATTTTCCACCTTCCGTAACACTTCCTTTCTATTTCCTGATGTCTTGATGACATAGTTCCACTTGGTATTCATTGATGGCACCGATATTTTCAGAAAAATATTCAATGTGTGAGTGTAAGAAATGAATTTTCAAGATAATGTTACAGTCCAACTCTTTGAATTTATCGAGCATGTTATTCACAATATTTGGGTTCTTGTTCTTTTCTAAAAATATGTCAATGACATCTTTAAATGCCATCCACACTTCTCTTTAAACTTTTCTCATTTTCCTTTTGAAATATTTATCTGTAGTAAATGTCCTAATCTGAGGCCTAACAAAAATCCTGCCTTTAAGTATCTGTTTCACAAGATCTGAGAATTTTCGGCATAGATGCTTGAAGCAGTCGCCAACTTTTGTTTAAGACCTTTAAGACTGCTTCACCACGACCAGTTTTATGTGAAGTGAAGGTGATGAGATTTTCTTGTGTCAATCAAACTTTCACGTTCAATGTTTTCAGATCCTGGAATCAGACGATCTCTTCGTGGCCATTGATTTTTTATCTAGTTCTGAATTCATGCTCTAATGTCCCATTCACACACAAAAAAAAAACATGGAAGCTTTGTAGAACCGGTATGTTAACTCGCAACATACAGAGGAATTTTAAATCTCCACAAAGCAGCCAACTATGTTCCTTGCATTTGACCTTATTAAGAAGACGTTCGAAATTTTAATAAATTTCATTCAAGTGAACTGAATGGGCAATTGTAACAAACGGATATATTTTACCATTGTGAAGGTGAAGAACTTTTAAATTCCTTTTGGAGAAATCAATGAGCAATCGCCTTCCACTTGGTTCATAGACTGCAGCTCCAAGCACTGGTATTAATTAAGCAATACTGTTGTAATAGATAAATAATTCTTCTTACGAAAACTGTGGTGCAAACTATTTCTCATGATTTCTGTACCACTAAAATGATGTCTTTGGAAAGTAGTTGTTGTTTATCAAATGATTCAAAACAACCCCTATCATTATTTTCTCTGACATTAGATTTAGAATCAGATTAAATTCTATGAAGAGTCTTCGGTGGAGAACTCGTGGCTTGTCTTAGTCCCCAAGTGTTATTCAAAAATATGTGTAATAAGCTTTTCTGACGAATTCTGTGACGTTTTCCCTTACCTTCTTTACACCCAATTCATCACAAATATGACAGAATAGGCTTAGGTCATTTACCACACCTCTCGTTGCCATAGAGATAATAAGTAACACTGAAAACAATAAAAATAGTGTTAAAGTGCACAAATATAAAATTAATATCCAGAAACGACACGCCATGCGGCCCGTTAACCGCTAATATACAAGAGATGTGTTTTTCAGGGTTTCTAGAATTATAGATAAAACTTTTACTTCGTGATTGGTCCAGAGAAATCTATAACCATTAGCTGTCAGAATTGTAAGCACAACAAAATGTGATCTTATTTTGATGAAAATGTTTCACTTATGTAAACGTATGTATAAACATTTTCTGAAACATTTATAAGTGACAGATACAAATGGATATTTTCTAATTCAGGAATTACTGCAGAACATGTAAAAGTTTATCAGCAATAACACTGTTTCAGGTCTGAGTAATTAGAAATATATATATAATTAAAGAAGTTCATTTTGAAGAGCTATTCATAAGCTGGGAAGAATCTTATTAAAATTTAAAATCGAAGTAAACATTACGCGAAGCAAAATTAAAACACATGAAAAGTAGACAGAACAGATGGATAAATATAGACTCTCATGACGTCAGATATAACTTTCTAGAATATTACTGATTAAAAATAAATATTCAATTTCTTGTCTTCTGTAGTCTGTTGCATTTCATTACTCGATCTGCATGTTTCTAGATTCTTGCTTAAAATATTTTCTTGGTTAATAAATTTCATTACATTTTTTATTTTCAACGTCCTCTTATTTCGTAGCGTTATTTAACATAGCTTGAGAGTTTCCAGTTTAGATATTTCTCTATATCATACTTGATCTGCACATTTCTTTATTTATAATTCTTCCTTATTAAAGGGCTCGGCATGGCCAGGTGGTTAAGGTACTGAACTTGTAATCCGAGGATTGCGAGTTCAAATTTCCATCACATCAAACCTGCTCGCCCTTTCAGCCGTGGGAGCGTTGTTATGTGCAGTCAGTCCCACTATTCGTTGGTAAAAGAGTAGCCCAAGACTTGTCGGTGCGGTGGTGATGACTAGCTGCCTTCCCTCTAGTTTTACACTTGTAAATTAGGGACGACTAGCGCAGATAGCCCTCGTGTAGCTTCCAGCGAAATTCAAAAACAAACCTTTTTAAAATAGTTATTTTTAACGCAAAACTAAACGAATGTATTTGCGCCTTGTTCAATGCGGAGAATCGAGCACCGAATTTTAGTGTTGTGTTTCCACATACTTACTGCTTACCTAATAGAGAACCTTACAAATAAAGGATGTAATAAACAAAATCGTCTCTGTTATTTTGTGTTTATATTCATCTGTCATCTGTAGAAAAGACAAACATGATCATCTGTGAACAAATAAAGGTTGATAATAAATACATTTTGTATAATCTGTTGTTAAAATTAAACATCAAACGATGATATGACTTACCAACAACATTAAGTTGTACAAGAAATGTTATTTTCGGGTCGGAACTAACTTGGCACTCGTACACTCCAACATCTGTTGACTGTGGGTATTTGATTTGAAGAGGCCAGTCACTACTCCCCTCAACATGAGCTACACTGAATCTGTCATCATTAATGTAAGTCTCTGTCCCAACCGTTAGAAGATGGAGATCTTTTCTTCGAATCCATGATACCTGCGTCAAGACACATAGACATAAAATATAACTAAATTACTGGGGCAGGACTAAATAACTTAAAAGAGCAAATATTAGTGTACGATTTCAAAAGTCAATTTAAAAAAACACACACTCCAAATAGTTTTAATAATACTTAGAGATCTTTGAATGTTTTAATATTATGTTTTTATTTCGCTTAATGTCAGTTTTGAGAAACTGACTTAATAATTCTTAATTCAATTTGGAAAGCAGCTGAAAAAATTCCTGTCAAAACCGTTAGTCACAACAGTTAATCATTTTGAGGTTCAGATGAATGAATAATGTTTTTAGAATATGTCACAAAAGGCAGACATATTATATGTTATCACAGTTATAGAAAATGTGATTCCATATTTCTAGGAGTTGAAACAACAGAAATATGAAACTAAAATAGAATCTTCCATGCAGATTAACAGGAAACTCTAAAATATTTTTATTTTTATAATAAGAAAGGTATTCCTTCAATTATATTTGACTTTTCTGGTGCTTCTGTCAACCTGTCATCAGTGTTTGGCACCCATATTACTGCTCTTTACCGATCACAGTGATTGACTGTCAAGAAAGAAAGCAGTCAGCAGTGTTTGTCACCCATGGTGCTACTCTTAACAACTTAGAAGGATTGACTGTCATGATTTTACGAAACAAAAAGAGCTTGTTCAGTGACTTATTGCAGTAAGAACCCTAGATCTTTAGCCAGACAACTAGGAACACTAGCCCTTACGTCACGCGATCTGTATCTAGAGACTCAGTAATTAAACGTGTATCACTTGAAATGATGTATATAGGAATACATTTCAAGAAGACTACGTAACACCAACTGTTTCTTTCGCTGTAGTTTACTTCGACTTTTTGGTTTTGTCCCCTTATTGTTATTTGAATTAATAAGAGTTTTACGATTTAGATAGCTTAAGTATGGAACGAATGTAAAATTTATCGAAATGATATTTTATCGCACGTTCCTTTATATAACTATCTGCGAATCATATATTTTGAAGTTCAGCTGTTGTGAATTGACGATTGGTGTATTATTGCGTCATGATACTAGAAGCTTCTAAGTTTCCTCGTTGTTTTAATTGAGTATCATTGAATCATGATATCTCCTGAGAATTCTAGGCCTTGGTGAGGCTATAAATACGCGTCCACAATGTTGCTCGAGTACAACATAGTTAGATATTGGTATATATAAAAAAAAGAGGTTTAGACAGTAAGGTTGTGATTTTGGCCATAAAAAACATATAGAGGCAATTTCTGAAGTGACATTATCCTAGATTGTATTGTAATAATAGATTAGAGTAGAAGTGATTTGTGTTATAAAGTAATTGGACTAGGCTATGTGTATATTGATGAAAATAGACAATTATTTAAAGCTCTGTATAAAACTGTGGTAGCTAAAAGTGTAACAAATATTGTTATACAAATTTAATTTGTTGTAATACAGATCATTTTGAAACGAGTAGACTGTGTTGTTTCTTTATTATTAAAATTTATCACCAACAAGTCACAGATACATACTATAAAGAAACTGACCTACACATACCTTAAAAGTCTGACAATGGTGTGACAAACACGCAACGTTGTGGTAAAGGTGGTAGAAGTATATACTAGTGGGAAAAGTATGCCTACATACACAACAATATAGTGGTGACGAAAATAGTTTACAACCACGCTTTCCAGCCATGTTGACTGACATTTATAACAATAATAAGGCACGAGTAGCTTCGGTTCAGAGATGGTATTCTAAAAGAGTTTGATAAACAAGACTCAGAGAGTTAAGAAGGAAAAAATGAGAGAAAAGAAAGACTGGAAGTAAAGCAAATAAAACCACAAATTATTATTGTCAAACTTATCCAACAGAAAGACAAAGGACGACCCAAGAATGAAAATGAAATCAGGACCAGCTGATCGAACTGCCCAAAAGTGATGAACAGGAAAACGGTACGAATGTTTTCCTTAAACGGTAAAAATGATTTTCCTAAACTCAGAACTGAGTCACAAGCAGCTGGGCAATCTGCCTCAACCTCTTTCTGACAAGAAAAGACCTACAAGTGTATGTTTGAATGATGTCAAAAGATGCCACGAACTATGCAGATTAAAAGTAGATATGCTAAAATGCTAAAAAACGTAAAAAGGAAAGTTCTTCGCTAAAAATGTAGAGAAGTTAAACCTGACCCTAGAGAAACTGTATTTCAATTTGTGGTATGACTACACTGACACTTCTCAAGATAGTCTGACATGGTGAAATAGTTTTGAAGAAGTGACCCATAAACTAATATATGAACAGTTTACTATCAAGTGCCCATTGGCATGTGCATCTTTCTGTGCTGATTCATGGAACAGTAAGAAGAATGGTAGGCACTCCCTACTACATGAAAGGCCTCGAGGCAATGTTTATGAAGGTATTCACCTATAACTTGATTACTGGTAATACACAAGACAGTAGACATTTGGAGGAACCAGACAGAAATAAGACTGATGAGGCATCTCCACTCACCACAAGAATTCCAAAAAAGAAAAGCCTGCAAGACATCAAGCCTCTTCAAGTCTCGAAAGTTGGCATCTCAAATATAGGTTTATATGAATAAGGGAAGCACATAATAAAGATTCTTCACTGTAGAAACTTTGGGACATTGATATAGGGGAACAGAACTTACAGAATAGAGGACTTGAAGTTAGTGCTGCAACGGAGCTACAAGGGCATTTCTACTGAGAAAGTTAAACAGATTATAGTTTAACATGTTATACAGATGCCATAGCATTGCCAAAAATAAAGATGGAACAATCTGAAGCCATTCAGAAGTGTTCTTCAGAATAAGCTTTTCAAAATAATTCTTGAAGAGAGGCTTATTGTTAGGTATACACGACTATATAAGTAAATGCGAGCGTTATTCTTTAGGTAGTTTATGTTTTCCATGAGTGTTTAATTTAGTTATTTTTAAAAACAATAGTTTATTGCATTTTATTTGCATAACCGTGTACTAAACACACATTGCATAGTTCATCTGTTTTTATTATCTTTCGTTGTACTATTGCATCATGTCACTAAAAGCTTGTGAATATTTTGTTGTTTTAATTTAACATTAATAAATCAAAATATCTCTTAAGTTGTGAAACGTTCTAAGACTCGGTAAATATAGAAATATGCATCTAAGATTTAGCTTGTGTAAGACATAGTTTCGTGATAATATAGATAAATAGAAAAATCTAAGCTGTGTGACTGTGAGTTTAGCCACGAAGAAAATATAGTGGCAATTTCTGAAGTGAGTGATCACAGATCTTATTGTAATAACAAAGCAGAAATGAAATATCGTTCTTTTCAAAGTAACTAAACAACCAGTTTAAAACCTTACTTTTGCATTATTAAGAATTAGTTAATTATTTTGCTACATGTCCTCTTTATTATAATTTCCTGGAGATAATCCAATTGTACAGGATTATCTGGAGCAGGAGATCGTTACAAGATTGTCATGGCTAGCAAAATTTCCAGATTGTAATACCATTAAGAATTGTTGAGCAGAACTGAGCCGAAAAATTGTGAACCACAACCCTAAACTAGCCAATAGCTGCATTTCAGTACCTTCTAGTAAAAAGTTGGGATCAAATCACGGTGAAGTAATTACATCAATAACCTCATCGACAGCATGCCATGTCACTTTATTGAGGTTATTCAAGTAGAAGAAAGACCAACCAAGTACTGAATGTATGAAATGAGCTAATATAAAATTGTAGACACTATGTATAATAATTTGATATCAAATTTTGTCATTATGTATGCTTTGGTAAATATTTTGTTGTTATAGTTGAGATGTCGAAATACACATCTTTCTACAGGTGTCAGATAAAATTGTTTACCCTTCTAATAAGTAATGATGTCCGTAGAAAAGCTTCTCGTCATGCGGGTGTTTAATATATTATGCATATCTCACTTTCACAGTACTAAATGTATTTGCATTCTATCTTAATAATAACAGTCTTATTTGTTACAAAATATGCAAACATTTTGGCCAAAACTGTATTGTCGTAATGTGCTTTTGTTATTTAGAATATTTCATCCCTTGATGTTCAGAAGGAACTTTATATATACCCATTCCAATTAGTTTGCTGTTGTGACATACCTTTTGATACTTAGAACATTCCACTGTGTGACTGAGGAAAATATTCCGCGATTTTACTGACTTATTACTTATATGTATCGCTACTACGTGTGGCTATTATACCACAGAGTAAGCTGAGATGGACTTATTTCAGAGGTCTATTAAAGGACTGTTAAATATGAACTTTAAGCTGTGATTGTGTCGTGTTTAAATAACTCAGTGTTATTGTTTTTTTCAGACGCTTGAATCTGCATCAGAGAACACAGTGTTTGAAAGTGCTGTAATTAAACTGTTGTAAGTTTTATATTATAAGCATATACTATAGTCATATTCTATTTCATGGACAATTACATCAATAAACTAAAACAATACGATCAGATAAATAAGCAACAGAGAATTAAATCATCAGTGGGCAAGAATATGACCACTGCTAAATTATGATATATAGTTGTGAATATGACCACTTCTAAATTATGATATATAGTTGTGAATATGACCACTTCTAAATTATGATATGTAGTTGTGAATATGACCACTGCTAAATTATGATATATAGTTGTGAATATGACCACTTCTAAATTATGATATATAGTTGTGAATATGACCACTGCTAAATTATGATATATAGTTGTGAATATGACCACTGCCAAATTATGATATGTAGTTGTGAATATGACCACTGCCAAATTATGATATATAGTTGTGAATATGACCACTGCTAAATTATGATATATAGTTGTGAATATGAACACTGCTAAATTATGATACATAATTGTGAATATGACCACTGCCAAATTATGATATATAGTTGTGAATATGACCACTGCTAAATTACGATATATAGTTGTGAATATGACCGCTGCTAAATTATGACATATAGTTACAAGTAAAGGTGGATTCCTAGCATAATTAAGGCCCACCGCTAGTACAGCGGTATGTCTCCGGATTTACAACGCAAAAATCAGGGGTTCGATTTCCCTCGGTAGGCTGCGCAGATAGCCTTTGTGGCTTTGCTAAAAGAAAAACACACAGCATAATTAATTTTCTTATATTAATAATAAAGTTGGTTACTGAGTATCTTATGTCGATATATTCATAAGATATCGATAGAACGAACCTCAGGAATTAAAGGTGCATCACTAAGTTACAAAAGAAACAGAAAACAAGAAGGTAAAACGTATCGTTTGTTGTTGTTATTTTTAAATTCTTAATTATGAAGTGAGAGGAAAGTCAGTTAGTAAACATCACGATTGCTAACTTTGAGCTGTTCAAATAAGATAGTAAAATCTGATTGTTACTTTTATAACGCATCCACAACCACAAAGTGCGATTTATTTTGTTTTGTTAATAACGATGCTAGAACCCTGGAACAAGATAATCCCATGTTAACCACTGGACACTCTCAGCGAAGCGTACAACAGTATACAAATATAAAAATATAAATGTTGATACCTAAGTTATTTGTTTTTATTATATAAGGCCTTAATTCATCATTTTCTGGACCAATGATATCATATTTGTTAATGGGTGGAACCTGTATGTTAGTGCTATCCACCTATGAATGACCGTGAGAACTAGAATGAGAAAAAATGTGTAAAAAATAATAACTCTTAATAATGAACGAGAAGTTTGTTATTTTATTAGCCCTAAATATCCCGATAACAGATAGAATCGGTTAATTTTCGTGTCAATTTAAGATCTAAAGTATGTATAAATATTTATATATTTCGTAAGGTAGTCCGTTATCAGCGCCCTTATACAGCATCTATAATTCTACCACAGGGCCAATCTGCGCCCATTAGGATTTTTCTTTGCGACTGTAGATACACTTTACCCGTTTCGTTATCTTCATTGCCTACCTGTGATTTTGTTCGTTACGAATTTGTATCAATCTTTTATGAAATACCAGTATAAATCCTGTTGTGTTTCATCCATAACGAAAGAACAGATTTGGCCCAGCATGGCCAGGTGGGTTAAGGCGTTTGATTCGTAATCCGAGGGTTGCAGGTTTGGATCCCCGTCGCACCAAACATACTCGCTCTTTCAGCCATGGGTGCGTTTAATGTGATGGCCAATCCCACTGTTCGTTGGTAAAAGAGTAGCCCAAGAGTTGGCGGTGGGTGGTGTGGACTAGCTGCCTTCCCTCTAGTCTTACACTGCTAAATTAGGGACGACTAGCGCAGATAGCCCTCGTGTAGCTTTGCGAAAAATTCAAAACAATGAAACAAAGAACAGATTTATCTGCGTACATCGGTTTTGAAACTGTAACATATAAACATTATATTGTTTTAATATAGCTACAAAGATAAGCTTCATATTTAGTGACAGATATATTTCTATTGTTCCTTAAACTGAACCAGATGTGAGATAAAAGGCAGTTTTTTAGACATCAGGTAACATTTCACAACATGATAGGGAAGTAAACTTTAAATATATATATTGATATCATTAACGTTAACCTGTTTTACACTATTCATTGGTATCAAAATAGGCACTTAGTGCAGTGCATCTATTTGCACATCATGTGGAAGTTACAATGAATTGTCTCACAATATAAATAAAAAAACACTCATATATACATTCAATTATACATAACATTGTACATTTTTGTAACTCTGTGATCAGAAAAAGGCAACTGAAAACATTTGTATTTTAAGATTTTCATATGTATTCTTGTGGCAACAAGAACGAACAATAAAATGGAATATCCCTTGTGGCAGGAAAAGCAGACGACAAAAGAGACGTTATTTAAAACGTAGAAAAAATGTCGTTAACATTTTTCTTACGTATTGAATGGTCTTAAAAACATTTCGATTAAAGTTGAAATGTTCGGTTTTGAATGTAGTTTTCTTTTACCTTAAATTAATTATCGAGAATCACTTTGAGGGACAAATCGCTGACAAAAGGTTATTACGCCAAGACAACAATAAGTGAATTCCCTTAACTTAAACCTCATTCAGGAACGTACTTTAAATTCTTTTGTGTAAACACATCACAGTAATTTGATAGAGCATATGTACTGGTAATTTTCTCAGCTAGGGGCGCTGCTAAAAAATGGAAAATTTTACAGGACCCTAATATCTGTCAAGAAAAACTGACTTAGGTATTGGATAAATAATCACCTTAAATTGAATCTAATAAATGGCTTATTGAAACATGTTTGCATGTATATATAGGAATAGTTTATCCTGTGTTTGTTTTTTTTAAGATACGTTGAAAATGAATAAATAAACGATATCATATAAAGTAATCAATGGTTAGTGTTGTACTTGTAGTTATTGATCAATGAAATAAATTATATTTAAATATTTGATTTAGGTGGCAACACGTGGTTTTAAATATTTGATTTAGATAGCAACACGTGGTTTTAAATACCAGCTATTTCTTGCGTGTCTGTATTAATTAACAAAAAAGTTAAAATCGTATTCTAATAACGTTTAATTATGACAACTTTAAAAGTCAGGGTTCGGGAACTTAATATTTTCTATGATTTTACTGTTATTGTTTTATTTCTTACCAGCTGTAAAACCGAGAACTAAAATATTAAATTTTAATTAAAGAAGTGAAAATAATTGATTTGATTTTTTTTAATTTGAGTTTTTTTTTATTCGTGTTACCTGTCATAACCAAGTGGTTGGGCTACTCAACTCACAATCTGCGATTCGCGATTTCATCCTACCGAACATGTTCGCACTTTCAGGCGTGAGGGGAATTGTAATATTTCGGTTAATCTGTTGTTAATATAGCAGTCCAAGAGTTGATTGTGATAACCAGCTGCCTTCCCTCTAGTCTTTCATTGCTAAATTAAAAACGGATAGCGTAGATATTCCTTGTGTAACTCTGCGCGAAATCCAAAGCAAACTGAACTTATTCTGTTCTGTTTTTCTTACTTTGTATTACTCATCTTTTCATAAGATCTAAAGACATCACTGGAATTCAATTTTCTCTTATCTCTCAAACGTTTCTTAAACGTTACGTTATTGTTTTAAAATATTTCGATAGTTGTATCTTAAGTCACCACCAGTGTAATTAGAAACACTAAATAATCTGTACAACAAATCTTTATTTCCACCAAAGTTTCCTACGGTAGTCAAAGTTAAAAGTGATTTGTTACTTAAGGAGCTAAATCTAAGAACTAAAATAATATTATTAAATGCATCTGAAGAACACTAAAATTATTTTTAAAATTATTTAAAAGAAATTGTTGAAAATCATTAATCGTTCAATTGAAAACAATACAATCCTGTGTGGAAGTGTTAGGACAAAACAATATTTTGTAATTATCTCCATTTTATGGAGATAATTCTTCCATGTCATTACAGAATGGAATTTTCAACACGATTGTAATGCTTCAATGATCCCTGTTGACAATTGAATGAGTCAGCGTGAGAATACTTCATATTCTTTAGAATTACCATATACTTGTACCAAGAGAATGTCATATTAATACTCTTTAGAATTACCATATACTTGTACCAAGAAAATGTCATAAGGGTTCTACTTGAACGAACGTACTTAGCAAATTCGTTGTCTGACATAACTGTCATGGTCTCCCATGCACCATCTTAACTATTTTAAAAAAAAAGCTAGCAAGAAACTAGATATAAGTATATGGTAGAAGAAATCAATAATGGCACCTCACAAATAAACCTTAACAAAAACAGTGTTTAACACTATATGTTAAGTTTTATTGTTATTCTACAGCCCCCAAAACGTAGAGAATTGTCAACAGAGCAGAGAGTTTAGACATGGGCTTTGCGTGATGCTAGTTGGACTCTCTGACAATTTGCTGCAGACTTGAAATGCTCCCCAAAAAACTGTCAAGTAGACCCTAGATCATGAGACCTTGACAGGTAAATTTGAAACTAGGAAAAGAAGAGGCAGAACACCAGAACTCAATGATACTGATGTTAGGTATCTTCGTTTATACAGCCTTTATGAAGACTGTCACTGATCTCAAGCTTGACATGAACGATCGTGCACCAAATGACAAAAAAGTGTCCACATCTACAGTATCAATAAGACACAACAAGAATGAAATATTTAATAGTGTAGCAGTTAATAAACGTTTACTTCGATCTCCAAGTATTATCAAAAGACTGAAATGTGCTAAAAAGACTGGTCTGTTGATAATTGAAAAAAAAGGGGTTATAGTCGGATGAGTTCAAATTTAAAATATATGGTTCAAAGCGTAGGTTGTACAACCGGCAAAAGATTGGTGGAGACAGTGTGATGGTTTCTGTGTACTTTTCTGCAGAGGCGACAGGAAATATTTGCAAAATTGATGGAATAAAGGATCAACTCTAGTACCATTAGATACTGGTCCGTTATGGAATACGCAGTGGTTTGCGTATTACTGGTATAGGATTCTACTACCAAGAAGATAATAAACCCAAACACTCATCCAACCTAAGAAGAAATTATCTAGCTAGGAGAAAAGGTACTGGAGCCATTCAAATGATGCAATGGCCCCCACCGAGTCCCGATCTTAACCCAATTGTGTAAATCTGGTATCTGAAAAATAACAAAAGTTGATAAATCAAAAGTTACTTTCAAAGAAATTTTATGGTAATGTATCAGAGATATTTGGAGTAAAATCCTAAAGGACATTTTGAATAAAAACGTTACAACAAAATATTTATTTGAAGCATTTCCACTGAGTTTCTGTTGTACTAAGTGTGAATGATAATAACATTAGTTTCTGTTGTACTAAGTGTGAATGATAATAACATTAGTTTCTGTTGTACTAAGTGTGAATGATAATAACATTAGTTTCTGTTGTACTAAGTGTGAATGATAATAACATTAGTTTCTGTTGTACTAAGTGTGAATGATAATAACATTAGTTTCTGTTGTACTAAGTGTGAATGATAATAACATTAGTTTCTGTTGTACTAAGTGTGAATGATAATAACATTAGTTTCTGTTGTACTAAGTGTGAATGATAATAACATTAGTTTCTGTTGTACTAAGTGTGAATGATAATAACATTAGTTTCTGTTGTACTAAGTGTGAATGATAATAACATTAGTTTCTGTTGTACTAAGTGTGAATGATAATAACATTAGTTTCTGTTGTACTAAGTGTGAATATTAATAACATTAGTTTCTGTTGTACTAAGTGTGAATATTAATAACATTAGTTTCTGTTGTACTAAGTGTGAATGATAATAACATTAGTTTCTGTTGTACTAAGTGTGAATATTAATAACATTAGTTTCTGTTGTACTAAGTGTGAATGATAATAACATTAGTTTCTGTTGTACTAAGTGTGAATGATAATAACATTAGTTTCTGTTGTACTAAGTGTGAATGATAATAACATTAGTTTCTGTTGTACTAAGTGTGAATGATAACAACATTAGTTTCTGTTGTACTAAGTGTGAATATTAACAACATTAGTTTCTGTTGTACTAAGTGTGAATGATAATAACATTAGTTTCTGTTGTACTAAGTGTGAATAATAATAACATTAGTTTCTGTTGTACTAAGTGTGAATAATAATAACATTAGTTTCTGTTGTACTAAGTGTGAATGATAACAACATTAGTTTCTGTTGTACTAAGTGTGAATGATAATAACATTAGTTTCTGTTGTACTAAGTGTGAATAATAATAACATTAGTTTCTGTTGTACTAAGTGTGAATATTAATAACATTAGTTTCTGTTGTACTAAGTGTGAATATTAATAACATTAGTTTCTGTTGTACTAAGTGTGAATATTAATAACATTAGTTTCTGTTGTACTAAGTGTGAATATTAATAACATTAGTTTCTGTTGTACTAAGTGTGAATGATAATAACATTAGTTTCTGTTGTACTAAGTGTGAATGATAATAACATTAGTTTCTGTTGTACTAAGTGTGAATGATAATAACATTAGTTTCTGTTGTACTAAGTGTGAATGATAATAACATTAGTTTCTGTTGTACTAAGTGTGAATAATAATAACATTAGTTTCTGTTGTACTAAGTGTGAATGATAACAACATTAGTTTCTGTTGTACTAAGTGTGAATGATAATAACATTAGTTTCTGTTGTACTAAGTGTGAATAATAATAACATTAGTTTCTGTTGTACTAAGTGTGAATATTAATAACATTAGTTTCTGTTGTACTAAGTGTGAATATTAATAACATTAGTTTCTGTTGTACTAAGTGTGAATATTAATAACATTAGTTTCTGTTGTACTAAGTGTGAATATTAATAACATTAGTTTCTGTTGTACTAAGTGTGAATGATAATAACATTAGTTTCTGTTGTACTAAGTGTGAATGATAATAACATTAGTTTCTGTTGTACTAAGTGTGAATGATAATAACATTAGTTTCTGTTGTACTAAGTGTGAATGATAATAACATTAGTTTCTGTTGTACTAAGTGTGAATGATAATAACATTAGTTTCTGTTGTACTAAGTGTGAATGATAATAACATTAGTTTCTGTTGTACTAAGTGTGAATGATAATAACATTAGTTTCTGTTGTACTAAGTGTGAATATTAATAACATTAGTTTCTGTTGTACTAAGTGTGAATATTAATAACATTAGTTTCTGTTGTACTAAGTGTGAATGATAATAACATTAGTTTCTGTTGTACTAAGTGTGAATGATAATAACATTAGTTTCTGTTGTACTAAGTGTGAATGATAATAACATTAGTTTCTGTTGTACTAAGTGTGAATATTAACAACATTAGTTTCTGTTGTACTAAGTGTGAATGATAATAACATTAGTTTCTGTTGTACTAAGTGTGAATATTAATAACATTAGTTTCTGTTGTACTAAGTGTGAATATTAACAACATTAGTTTCTGTTGTACTAAGTGTGAATGATAATAACATTAGTTTCTGTTGTACTAAGTGTGAATATTAATAACATTAGTTTCTGTTGTACTAAGTGTGAATATTAACAACATTAGTTTCTGTTGTACTAAGTGTGAATGATAATAACATTAGTTTCTGTTGTACTAAGTGTGAATGATAATAACATTAGTTTCTGTTGTACTAAGTGTGAATATTAACAACATTAGTTTCTGTTGTACTAAGTGTGAATGATAATAACATTAGTTTCTGTTGTACTAAGTGTGAATATTAATAACATTAGTTTCTGTTGTACTAAGTGTGAATGATAATAACATTAGTTTCTGTTGTACTAAGTGTGAATGATAATAACATTAGTTTCTGTTGTACTAAGTGTGAATATTAACAACATTAGTTTCTGTTGTACTAAGTGTGAATGATAATAACATTAGTTTCTGTTGTACTAAGTGTGAATATTAACAACATTAGTTTCTGTTGTACTAAGTGTGAATGATAATAACATTAGTTTCTGTTGTACTAAGTGTGAATGATAATAACATTAGTTTCTGTTGTACTAAGTGTGAATATTAACAACATTAGTTTCTGTTGTACTAAGTGTGAATGATAATAACATTAGTTTCTGTTGTACTAAGTGTGAATATTAATAACATTAGTTTCTGTTGTACTAAGTGTGAATGATAATAACATTAGTTTCTGTTGTACTAAGTGTGAATGATAATAACATTAGTTTCTGTTGTACTAAGTGTGAATATTAATAACATTAGTTTCTGTTGTACTAAGTGTGAATGATAATAACATTAGTTTCTGTTGTACTAAGTGTGAATGATAATAACATTAGTTTCTGTTGTACTAAGTGTGAATATTAACAACATTAGTTTCTGTTGTACTAAGTGTGAATATTAACAACATTAGTTTCTGTTGTACTAAGTGTGAATATTAACAACATTAGTTTCTGTTGTACTAAGTGTGAATATTAACAACATTAGTTTCTGTTGTACTAAGTGTGAATATTAACAACATTAGTTTCTGTTGTACTAAGTGTGAATATTAACAACATTAGTTTCTGTTGTACTAAGTGTGAATATTAACAACATTAGTTTCTGTTGTACTAAGTGTGAATATTAGTAACATTAGTTTCTGTTGTACTAAGTGTGAATGATAATAACATTAGTTTCTGTTGTACTAAGTGTGAATATTAACAACATTAGTTTCTGTTGTACTAAGTGTGAATATTAGTAACATTAGTTTCTGTTGTACTAAGTGTGAATGATAATAACATTAGTTTCTGTTGTACTAAGTGTGAATATTAACAACATTAGTTTCTGTTGTACTAAGTGTGAATATTAATAACATTTTAATGTTTCAACTGTGGCTTATCTTCTACTGTTCTTTGAAAGTAGCCTGAAAAATAATTTTTGACGTTGTCTTAACACGTTTGTACAGTAGAATAATAAATATGAATAATAGCCAGAATAACCTAGAAAGAGAAGATATATTTTTCGAGTTCAATACCTGTTTGGTAATTGTGACTCTTTAGTGTTACTTGAACATCTGATATGTGTATTTTGTAAGCAAATACTACCGTATTTTGAGACTTTTAGAAAATACTTAAGTATCACAATTACTGTAGTGAAAGATACTTGCACTTTACGTCTTTTGTTTGTTTATTTGATTGAAATTAAACACAAAACTACACATTGGGCTATCTGTGTTGGGCCCACTACGTGTATTGAAATCAGGTTTCTAGCGGTGTTTAGTCCGCAGACATTCTGCTGTACCACCAGGGGGAGCTTTGCGTTTTTATGGGTAAATTACCCCTGATCATAAAATAACTATAATATTTTAGTATTACAGTTATTGGTACACTACGTTGTAAACGTGATTAGTGTCTTTCGGGATGACATGTCTTGTTTGTTTGTTTGATTTTGAATTTCGCACAAAGCTACTCGAGGGCTATCTGTGCTAGCCGTCCCTAAGTTAGCAGTGTAAGACTAGAAGGAAGGCAGCTAGTCATCACCACCCACTGCCAACTCTTGGGCTACTTTTTTACCAAAGAATAGTGGGATTGACAATAACATTATAACGCCCCCACGGCTGAAAGGACTAGCATGTTTGGCGCGACGGAGATGCGAACCCGCGACCCTCAGATTACGAGTCGCACGCCTTTACACGCCTTGCCATTCTGGGCCGGACATGTCGTGAGATCGTTTACGTGTTTTAACATCTCTGATTTCACACCCGTAAATAAATATTAAGCACAAAAACTTTCTACATTATTTAAAAAAAAAACGTAATTTGTCGACAAATATATTAGTTCTGATTAGAAGGGTTTTTAATTGTTGTTTCTTTTAAACCGGTTTTGGTACAGTGTGTTTTCATTTAGGAAAGCCACCTCAGGCTATCTGCTGAGTACAGCGAGGGGAATCGAACCCCTGATGTTATCGAAGTAAGTACGTAGGCTTACCGCTGTACTAGCGGGGGACGTTTTGGTAAAGTTTCAGCTAAATAACAATAATTCTGCAATTAAAAAAACTACCGTGTGAAAACATAGTTGTGGAATTTAATGCATAAATAGATTTAGTAAATTACGTAAATTTCAAGTGTATACAAAAACTAACAAAGATAACATATGTTACACAAATCTTATGCTTTGAGCTTCATAGCTTTATTATCGTATGTAAGTTCAGTCTGGCGAATCAGATAAATATGCATAATTCCATTTCCCGAATTCATATGCATTCAGCAACACGTTTCATGAGATAAAAAGTGATGTACTAGTTTGTGCTTACACAGTTGATAATTATATTATTCCCTCATTAAAACTCCATTTAGATAAAGAGTCGTAACAAACTTGATATAAAACTATGACAAGTAATTTTAAATAGGGTTACCAGCTTTTATTGTGATCATGTTACAAATTATACAATATCAACAAAATCTAAGGACCATAATTTTTTCTTCATACATTGTGATTTAGGGAGGCATGTAGGGGGCCTGGCATGGCCAAGCGTGTTAAGGCGTTCAACTCGTAATAGGAGGGTGGCGGGTTCGAATTCCGCTCGCACCAAACATGCTCACCCATTCAGCCGTGGGGGTGTTATTATGTGACGGTCAATCCCACTATTCGTAGGTAAAAGAGTAGCCCAAGAGTTGGTGGTGGGTGGTGATGAATAGCTGCCTTCCCTCTAGTCTTACACTGCTAAATTAGGGACAGATAGCCCTCGAGTAGCTTTGCGCGAAATTCAAACAAACAAACAGGCATGCATGTGGACTCTCTCACAACATTGTCTCTCTTACGTTTTTCTCAACAAAGGTTACCTTGGTTACATTAAACGAAAAATGAGCACAAATGTTTTTTAGCCTCAATAAACAAACTCAGTAAATAAAATCACTGATTTACCAATAATGTAATAACGTAAGCTTATTTATAGTATGTCGTATAATACATTAGAACTGTTGCTTTTTTTCATATAAAATAAAATGTAATAGTATTGAAATAGGTAAAATTTTAAAAATATGTACAGATTCCTTTCCAAACGACAGCGTGACAACTATTATATGATATCAACTATTTCTGAAGAATGCATAGGTTTGCCTGAACCTTTAACTACCAGATCAGTACCAGATCAAATATCCTATTTTACAGTGCTTTAATAATTTTTTTTTTTTATTTTACGAATCCTTCTTATAACCTTTTAAATCTAGAAAAGAATTAAAGGGGTTAGTTTGTTTGTTTGTTTATTTTGCATTTCGCACAAAGCTGTACGAGTGCTATTTGCGCTAGTCGTCCCTAATTTAACAGGCAGCTAGTCATCATCACCCACCGCCAACATTTAAACTACTCTTTTACCAACCAATAGTTGGAATAACCGTTACTTTATAACGCCCCCACGCCTATAAGGACAAGCATGTTCGGTGTGACCGAGATTCGAACACTCGAATTACAAGTCGAATGCCTTAGCTGTCTGGCCATGCCGGCCCTAAGAAGTTATGTAAGTAACAGGTAAGTTAAGGCACTCAACTACCTGGCCGTGCCGGGCCTAAGGGGTTATGTAAGTAACAGGTAAGTTAAGGCACTCAACTACCTGGCCGTGCCGGTTCTAAGGTGTTAGCTACGTAACAGGTAAGTTAGAAGTACGAAATCACACCTAATTTTATTACATTTTTTATTTATTTTTTAAAGCACAACTTTTTTTATTTATACCATGTATGATATGAGAATGTAACATTGGATTAACATTATTTCAGTAGTAATCTATAAGCCACTTTATATTTTGTTTCATAGGAGAGTACAGTTGTTTGAAATAACTTCACGTTGGAGACTTACAATGAACTCAGTTTCTGCTATTTTATATAAACAACATCAAGGAAACCGTATTCAAATTGGATATAACATTCAGCTAAGTACCTTAGTAGCAGTGTGTTAGCACTACATTCCTTCTGTTAATAGGACTTGTCAAAACAACTTTACTTTAGTCTTAATTTTCTGAGAGGATTCAAATTTAAAATTAGGAAAGCAATGAGAATTGCATTTCACATGTCTTATAAACGTTCGTCTTTCTTCATACGATAATATAGCACTAAAATCAAGATGGGACAAGACGAAAACAATTAACGAATCATCGAAATGTTCTATCCTACAGCTATAAATCGGCACAATACTGTTAGTAAGCAATATCCATAGCACCCACTGACGTGATTTGATAAACATATATCTTTTAATGTAGTCCGTTCTTCCTGATGCACATTCAGTGCTATACACTCTGCAGCTCAATAAATTACTAAGGCGTGTAATAAAATATGACAATAAAACAAAACATGCATTGATTTGGCATGCTTGCACTGTGGAAATCGTTCATATAACACTTCTACACTAGGACTGTTTCCAGTTCGTCAACACTGCTTGCATGTGAAACACGTGCTGCCTTACATCTTCCAAGAGCATCCCACAAATACATTCATTCGGATTAAAATCCTTTGAATGTTACTGTGCCTAATGAGCAGACTGAGAGCACGTGTTATAATGTGTTGGAAGAAGCTTCAAGCCAACTACATCTACACATAACAGTAAGGCCCGGCATGGCCAAGCGTGTTAAGGCGTGCGACTCATAATCTGAGGGTCGCGGGTTTGCATCCCTGTCGCACCAAACATGCTCGCTCTTTCATCCGTGGGGGCGTTATATAGTGACGGTCAATCCCACTATTCGTTGGTAAAACAGTAGCCCAAGAGTTGGCGGTGGGTGGTGATGACTAGCTGCCTTCCCTCTAGTCTTACACTGCTACATTAGGGACGGCTAGCGCAGATAGCCCTCGTGTAGCTTTGTGCGAAATTCAAAACCAAACAAACAAACATAACAATAAATTGCCCCTGAAGAAGAAAGGTCCACCTTTCGAAAGCGCTCGGGTTATAAGGGTTTCTATTTCTGTTCTACGGCTACATCTGTTGTTTAATAAGATGTAAAATATCACGTCGTATCTACACTGTTTCACCCTTATCCTTATTATAACTGTATTTTAAAATAATCTGTTATAAAACTGTCGATGTGCTATTTTTTCAGCAACAGTTTCTGAATGCTTCCTGAAAACAAAATGTCATTTTACTTATTATTTAAAAAGCAGAGTGAAGCGTGATGCATTTTAGGAAACATTCAATAATCGCCATTTCATTCTAACAGCCATACTAAAACTATAGCACTACTTTTTCACAGTTAATTTTGTTTATAGTCATATAACTTTGAGACAGTTAAACCGTGATAATTAAACAAAAGAACAAACAACGTAGAAAAACATAAATGTTCTATTTGCAAGGTATTCAGACATTACTTTCTATTATTCATTATTTATTACACACGTTCGTTACAGCTTTACGTTATGTGATACTTTTGCTAATACACTGGAAAGTGTGTTTCGCGTTTTGATATTTTGACGCGTAGCAACACAATGGGTTATCTGTACTGGGTTCAGATAGGAAAATCGCATTGTAAGTCCATAAACGTACCGCTAACAGACCGGGCTTTGTTTTGTGTTAATTAAAGTTATCTAAAATAAGAGATAACTTTGTACACACGTTTTTGAGTTACATTACGCACAGAAAAGTAAAGGTAAGACAAGATAATATTTGAAACTGTATAATAACACAATAACACCATTGGTTATGGAACAGATAAATAATGGGTACCCTGTTTTGATCTGACATGTACTGATAAACAACCTAGTTTCACATCTGAACCAGCCTCTATGTCAATCTTTGTATGGAGTTTTACTACGAATAACACGAACACAACAAACACCTTATCATCTCTGCTACCGAAAATGGAGTTACAAGATAGTTATATTACATTTGGACTATGACGAAACTTAGAAGGGTTTAGTTTTTGGAGTGTCAATGTCACAAAAGTAAACAAAAATCCATATGTATTAACATGGGGTCCGATTTTTCACACCATTTTTGTTCTATAAATCCATATGTATTAACATGGAGTCCGATTTTTCACACCATTTTTATTCTATAACTCAGTTAAAAAATCATTGAATTTTGATGAAACATGGTGGACTGATGAAGAATATTATTCCTCAGTGTTTTGCAGAAAATGGTTTGTGAGTAACGGACATACGTACACACGTATTTTTGTTAGAGCGGAATATAATCAATAATGTGTGGCAGTGTGAGCACTCTACTGAGTGTCCGTCTAGTTTTACAAATGACCTTGTGGTTAACACGCAGGTTGCGTTAAAGGTAACACGATAGTTTTAAACATTTACCGGGACTGTTAAAGAGCCGCACAACCAAATTTTTAGGTGGACATTTTCAAACAAATATCCCCCGCTGGTACAACGGTAAGTCATCGAATTTACAACGCTAAAATCAGGGGTTCCATTCCTCTCGGTGGACTCAGCAGATAGCCAGATGTGGCTTTGCTATAAGAAAACACACACTCAAACGAATAAACAGTTCATATATACCATGTTTTTCTATTCCTAAGCAAGTGATATATTGCAAATTCCGCAAACTGTATGTAACTGTTCTTTTAATTGCAGGATTCTTAACTTCATGAAATATTTTTGTAACATGTAATATTGGTATGTTCAGGTGGAAATTATTTTTCCTAGAACAATTCATATAAGTCCACTGAGTAATAGAAATCCAAAAACATATCAACTCCAGAGTATTACTAACTTTCTTTATACCTGGTATTGTGAGACCTAATTAAAGAGACAGGACGTAATGTTAAAAAAATATAAAAATCGAAATATTTTTATACAGTCAAACAAACGAACATAGCGTATATACTAGCTTAAATGATGGGCTGTCGTTTCCACTGGATCGGAACAATTCTCTGTCTAAAACGAAATGACTCAACATAATCTACCAGAATGTATAAATTAAAGATTCTTTACTTTATAAATCACATTGTATTTCCCCAGAGTGACTATTGCTATCCTTGTTTCTAATAATTCTCATTGGAACACAGGTTACAGCGTAACTTCAAGATAACGTGTAACCTGCCATCGTTGGATACTGCTCTATACGTGACTACACAACACGCAGTATCAACAGTCCTTAGGCAGAACAAACTTGAGCTCAATAGAAAGACAAAGGAACCAGAAGGAAGCGTAGAAGGTAATAACTTAAGGACGTTCTTCATCACGTGTCATGTGAAATTGGCCACACAAAGGATGATTGATAAACTGTGATAAATTTAACGCATGGAGATGGTATTTTTATATTAAACATTAACGCTTTTTCTCTTCTCTTCTCTTCTCATTTAATTTTGACAAACGCAGATTACAAATCTAAAGTAAAATATACGAAGCATTGCAGCAATATAAAGATAAATAATTTATATGCAAAAACGGCTCGTTTGGATTGAGAAAATATTTTACACAGAAGAGCGAACAACAACCTGATCTATAATGAATCCTCATTGGTAAGGTCTTATCTCATCCTCTCAATTTATTTGCCTTTACTCTCATAAGACCTAATTTCATTAGAAGTTTCTTCATAATATACTAGCTGTCCTTACTCGATCTCACCTGTGTGGCACCTGACCACAGAGCTAATGTTTAGGTTATTTTGAAACTGAAAGACCCAAAATGTCGTTTTTCGTGCAAGGGTTTAAGTTTTACTACCCCGCCAAACCAGCATATTTCAGATGTTTACCCTTTCCATTTTTTAGCACCACAGTGCTTAAAATCACTTTTCATGGTTCTATTTGGTATTATTGAGTTCTCAGTAAAATATTTTCTGTGGTCGTAATTGAAGGCAGTTTTTTCTCAATTTAGACCCTAATTAGATTAATATCTATTTCTGTTTCCTCGCAGACAAATAAATATCTTGTGTTCTTGATGTTTCTTGAAAGACAAGACGAGGTCACTCAGAACGGCTGGTACGGGTATTAAAACCTTCAGTAAAAAGAAGAGAACAACGTTTCGACCTTTCCAGGTCATCTTCAAGTTGAAACAGAGATAATTTGCAAATGACCGTTGCCGAACACATGTCTTAGGGACGAGAATATAAACGGGTAAGGGATCGTAGGGGGCGCTGCAGTTGGATGTTAAGTTATTAATTAGTATAGGTGTAAAGGTGTTCCTTTATATTGGTTTATTTTTGGTTTTAATTGTTTTATACGTAGGGCTTCTTTGATTTTGCGTTTGCTTATATTCGTTTCTCCACTAAATATCTGGTTTTTTCTATGGTCATGTTACGTTTATTTGATTTGCAGTGTTCGAAAATGTGTTCTCTCCTTATCAATAAAAGTCTTAATACCCATACAGCCGTTCTGAGATACATTTTTATTTCAAGTGGATTTCTCGTTATCAAGGATGAGGTTACTGTCTCTGTGCAACTCTTTCTTTAGTTGCATAGGTTTTGTTGTTTGTGACTGGCAATCAGAATTGTTTTTCATTTCTCAACATTCTACTCTGAGGTACATAATCAGCGTCAAAAATCTTTATCATACCTAAATCTCCTTCCAAAATAAAGTGAATAAAACTAATGTATTTTCACAGAATTTCAAAATTTTAACTTCACTATTCTATTGCAAAGATAATCTTGTTTAACAGTAGACAGTGTGACTTTCAAGGATGTTTATCCAACCACCGAAACGTCTCCAGAAAATACACAAACAATTTTCTGATGTAATTTCCATTTAAGTTAGACCAAAAATTCAGTCCAGTTTCAATAGAAAAAAATTAGATAAAAATTTCATTTATAATAAAAACGTGATGTCACAGACAGTAAACCTGAGTGTGCTAATTCTATACCTTTACAGGCCTACTGCGTACAAACAGACACAAACTGAGCTCTATGTATTAAATAACAAACAACAAAGTGAAACCTTATCCGTGATATTACAGAGTAAAACCATTCAATTTCAAAAATACATCTCTATACCATTTAACATTATGTGAATAGGGGAACTGTACATAATACACGTATAAAATTTGTATAACTCGCATCTTCACCAATTGTGCGTTATTATTCATTGTCTCAGAGCAATAGCGAAATTATTGTATTATTTACATTAATTGTCAAAAGGCAATCAAAATCATTTAGTGCGATAAAAATTCATTGCACTTTTCAGTTATCATCCGATGATCATGATGGCCTGTAATATTATCACCCAAAACTTTTAGGGATGTATTGTCTATCAGAAAAAAATCCAAAAAGCAGATGACACAACGGTTAGCACCTATTAATAATTAATTGAAGCGACAGAGGTGGGTGCTTGAACCTACAACGTCTCAACTTTTACTCCTTTTCGCTGTCTACAGCAAAATTTTGCGAAGACAGTTACACTTAAAGAGATACATTGAAGCCAAAAATGGAAATCAAATAAAGCCACATCAAAACATAGTTCTATTAAAAATTACCAACTTTCTCTCATCCTTAAAAGTTCCAAAAAATTCCTAAAGTAGAATAAGAACCATCTTCAAAATTCTACTACAAATAATTTTAATCTGCCCTCCAAGGAAGTGGACTGAAAAAAACAAGAGGTAAGTAATCAAACACATTAGCTGTTTTGGATTACTTATTAGATTTCATGACGTTTTGTCAATAAACACCAACGAACCACAGCAAATAAGAAAGTGACAAGCGATAGTAACCAAAATTAGCTTTAGAATCGCAACCGTATTATTCGGAAAAAATTCTTACTTTACGGAATGAACTAAATTCTTTAAAATATAAGGTGTCAGTATTTGCTCTTCAGAACAACACAGTGGAATTTAGATTAACAGTGTCTTCTCATCATCCCCATGTAAAACTGCACAACAATTTTTTGAAAAGTTTTGCTTCCTGAAAAGATTTTGCTGATTGTGACAGGTGCCTGGTGGGTATGCACAAATATAGTTTTGGTTTTGCTTCATCACGTAGGAACTCTGAGAAATAGACAGTTAACTGTTTACCGGCAATAACGTATTTAATTGCTTTTATGTTTCTAATACGCTATTAAGTTCAACATAATTAAAAGTGTTTTGCTCCTGATTTTCGTTTGTATTCAGTATCCGGTGCATCACGTTGCAGTATCCAACAGCAGTCAGCAAGCATTGACGGATTCCAGTTGCCCTGATATCGTTTTTCCATTGTAGCAATATCCTGGTGAAAGTGAAGATTTCGATGAAACGGTACGTGATGGGCAAATTTGGATGTGATTTTCGTAATCAGTAGCCAAAAATCTATAAGGAACATCCAACAGTGTTCAATAAGTGTTTTTTTAAGCTTTGTTGTGCAGTGTAATCAAACACATTAGCTGTTTTAGATTACTTATTAGATCTCATGACTTTTTGTCAATAAACACCAACGAACCACAGCAAATAAGAAAGTAACACGAGATAGTAACCAAAATTAACTTTAAAATCGCAACCTATTATTAAAATACAAGGTGGCAGTTTTTGCTCTCTAACACAGTATTAATAGCTCTCTTCAGAGTAACACTGTGGAACTTAGATTAACAGTGTCTTCTAATCACCCCATGTAATCGGTACAGCCGTATCAAGCATCATTATTTATACTATTTGCTTAAACCAATGTCAGATGACTCTAAACATTGTTCAATTATGACAATTTCATAAAATTTAGTAAATAAGCTAAAACGTTGGGAATAAATAATGAATTCTAATTGTCCACGCGCATGATTCTACTTTGAAAACTTGAACTAGAAACTGCTAATTTAGTTTGCTTGGCTTAACGAGAATTCTTGTATCTGCACATCCTTTCACCTTACAGTTTTGCTGCTTTAAATCAGTCGACTTTAATTTCTAGGGTATAGATGGTTCACTTTTGGTTAAAGTTATAGTAAAAGTGTTAGAGTGAGAGATCACGTGATCTTTTGTGTAGACATGCGCAAAAAATTTCGTGAAATTTGAGCGGTATCCGTTGAATAACATAGCATATATCGCCTATATTTAAACCAAATAAAACTCCTATTTGTGTGCTGAAAAAATCTATCAGTGTATCAAATTTGAAAGAAGTCCAATAAAGTTAAATGTGTTTTCCATCAAATACATTTTACTTACTTTTGGTGCGAATCAAAACAACACAAAGGAGAAATAAGTTGTTAGTCTAGATCCCAGGAGTAACAAATTATCACTCCTGTGTGTCTTGAAACAGGTTGTTTTGGGTGCAAAAAAATCCAAATTATTTATTTGATGTTAATAGTTAATTAAAAATATCTGTAAACGTAATATATAACTCATATTACTATCACCCATGAAGTCCCGTTTTTTAGGTAAAATGGAATTTTTACATTCAAGCAAGGTTGATAAGATAAAAAGCTAACCATGAAACTACGTGTACTTTTCTCTATATCAGTTTAGGCGATTATTTTTGTTTATTGTTAAGTATAAATGTACTAAACGGGCTATTTTTGCTGTGTCCACCACGGTAATATACTAGGTTTTAAGAGTTGTAGACCTTCGTATTTACAACTGAATTATTGTTAGAACTTGTACTTTTAAGTGTGTATTCAGTAATAAACTTCACTGTACTTTAAACGACAAATCTTTAACATATGTTAAAGCATATGTCCTGAGCGTATGGTCAACTTATTTCCCGTTTTCTTATGCAGATAATATTTTATTTTTAGAATTAGGTTTTTAAACATTTATTTTCCACAGAGTTTTTAACAAAGGGAAAATATACTTTTATCCATTTGTAAGTTTTTAGAATCGTTTTGTTTTTGATTGTAATAAGTGCAAGGTTTTTTTTTTTAATTTCGCGCAAAGCTACTCAAGGGCTATCTGCACTAGCTATCCCAAATTTAGCAGTGTAAGACAAGAGGGAAGGCAGATAGTCGTCACCACCCACCGCCAACTCTTGGGCTACTCTTTTACCAACGAATAGTGGGATTGACCGTCACATTATAACGCCCCCACAGCTGAAAGGATTCGAATCCGCGACCCTCGGCTTACGAGTCGAACATGTTAACCTATCTAGCCATGCCGAGCCCTCCAAGTGCAAGGTAATGTATGCATAACATCAGATTTTTAACTTTAAATTAAAGTTTGACGAGATCAAATTTAATAATGTAATGGAAAATAAATATCTTAATATTATAGTTAATTAGTCTCATAAGCCATTTAAGCTGTGAGCTGTTACTCGTGGTAAGATAAATAGAAGTTTAGGTCGTATCTACAGAAATACTGAACACAAGTCTAAAGATGTTATAATATTATTGTATAGGTTATTGGTTAAGTGTCATTTGGGTTAAGCCTTATTGAATAGGAGAAGGGCTGCTAGAAATACACCTAAAGTGGAAAGCTTGTCATACAATGGCATGCTAAAATAAATAAAAATGATTTATCTATAAAAAGGAAGAGTTAAAAGGTATCTAATTGAAAATTTTCAAAATATTAAAGGAACCAATAGTTGTGATGTATCATCGTTTTTCGTATTTTGTGTTAAAAACACTAGAATTTGAAGAACACAACTATAACAACAGTAGGAACTACCTTTAGGTAAGATAGTTTTTAACTTTCCTACCAGGGTTGTTGACCTTAAAAATGGGTTGCCTACAGAAGATGTAGATATAATTAATTTAAAGAAGTTTAAGTGTTGCATTGATAAATTCTTAAGCGATAAGAGCTAACATTGGGTGTTTTATCTTTATTATAAAGTTCTGTGTAATGAGTGAAAAGGTCTAGATAGACCAACAAGTCCCTTGTTGTCCTTCAAGTATATATGATATTTTGTCAACAGATAATCGATAATCAAAGATGAAGTACAGAATGGAGTAGAATAAACCACAACTTCTTGGATTCTCGACTGCATTTTTGGCGCTTGTGTAATCAGAGCCCGATATTTCAGGCAAATTTGTATTCATAAAAGTCGTATTGAACTGTACAAGTCCTGTGATACCTTCTCCCACTTTTAGTGAGCAACTTCCAAACAGTTCTTAATGAATTTGTGCCATTTAATGCATCGTTGGCTATGGACTCCCTGTTAATTGTAGGTGTATCAGTTTGTAACCAGGAGGTGCTTTATTTCATCATACATGGCTTGATATAATTTGCTTTTGGTTTTTGATCACGCTGTTTCCAGACCCTGTTGTATAATCGTTCAGAAGAAATTGATGCTACTTGCATCCTGTGGTCAAGATCTACATCCAGGCATTTATTGTTAGTAACTATGTAACCGTATTACCAAGGTACGTGAATTGGTTAACAACGTTTAGCTTGACCCAAGATAGAAACACATAGTGAGAATTAGGTGATGGCTTTTAGAATACTTTAGGCTTGTTCATGTTAAGTTTTAGCCTGAAGCAGCGGATCCTTATTTAGAATGGTCTACAGACCTTCTATTAAATTATATACAACTGCTGTATCATCAGCAAACAGCAACTCTCTGATGCAGCTTTCCATTGTTTTAGAGCCTATCATCAACAAACAGCAACTCTCTGATGCAGCTTTCCATTGTTTTAGAGCCTATCATCAACAAACAGCAACTCTCTGATGCAGCTCTCCATTGTTTTAGAGCCTATCATCAACAAACAGCAACTCTCTGATGCAGCTTTCCATTGTTTTAGAGCCTATCATCAACAAACAGCAACTCTCTGATGCAGCTCTCCATTGTTTTAGAGCCTATCATCAACAAACAGCAACTCTCTGATGCAGCTTTCCATTGTTTTAGAGCAAGCTTTCAGTATTGCAAGTTTGAAAAACCACAGTCGATTATTATGTGGACGTAAATCCCTCCTGCAAAATTAACAGGAGTGTGATCCAGAATATCAACTAGAAACGTAATACGTAACCTTGTTTGACTCCATGTACTATTGTGAAGGCTTCTGACATGGCAACTCCGTGTGGTAGCTGTTTATTCACGCCATCGTGAAGTTGATGGACAGTCACAATAAACTTCTCTGGACAGTCACAATAAACTTCTCTGGACAGACACTTTTAGCGAGTAGTTTCTACTCTGCTTCTTTCCCTACACTTTTGAAAGCTTTGGTGAAAACGACATACATGGCATATAACATTGTTAGATACATTTTTCCTGAATTTGTCGTAAGAAACAGATCCCATCAGACGCACCTCTGTTCTGGTAGTATATGTCAGAATAATATCTTGACCAGAAAGTTTTCTTGCGATTGTTAGAATGAAATACTTCAGTAATTTCCACATTCAAGTCGATCCCCTTTACGTTTGTAGATTGCTGCAATCAGGGCATTCTCAAGTTCCTGAAGCAGGTCTACAGCTTGCCAACAGCATTCAAGATGATAAAAACAATTCTTGTTTTAATACTAATCCTTCACATTCAGAAGGTAGACTGTTCAAACCATTTGTTTCTTCCAGAGTTAATCATTTTGATTGCCTTCGCAAGTTCTTTTATATTTGCATCGATTTCATCCGGGACTTCGTGAGGCTTTATTCACCAAATATCAAAGTGTTCTGTGAGATATCAATCTTGTTTGAAAACAATTGTAAACCATGAAGACTTTTGAATGGAACAGTTGATCCTTGGCTTTGGTCCATATCTGACCTTCAAAGTGTCAGAAAAAACCTTGTTTGTGAACTAATGAGTGTATCTCCTCTGCCTTTTGTAACTATCATCGATTCTAAAATTTGTGCAGATGTTTTTATAGGTTTGTTTTAACTGCTTTCTGTCACTTAGTGGCTCTTTGATTGAACTTTACATCCAGTAATTCTTGTTTAGTTTGCCTTTTCTCAACTAATTATTATATGTTATCATCATTTTCGTAGAACCAATTAGCATGATCCTTATTATAGAAGCCGATTTCTGCAGTGGCTGTATCACCTACAATGGTTTAGAAATGGTTCCATAGTAATGGGAGAGACAAGCTGGAGAACCTGTTTGACTGTACAGTTGATTACTGCAACTATCATTTTAGTAGCGTCAGATCAACAGAAGCCCTTTACCTGCAATTCTTCTGTTTCTTTGTACTGTGTATCTATCAACGATAGCAGTGCGTTGTTCAACTTTGCAATTTGCTTCTCGATCTAAGAGCGTTTTGACATTTCAAGTTACAAGTGCGAGTTTCATTTTCATGTGGTTTACTCTGCCATTAAATATCAGGTCCATTGGGTGTAGTAGCCCAACCAGGTTGGGTTGTGTAGACTGTGTTTATCCCTTTTTTTAACTAAGGCGTCCCTTAATAGGGACTTTGTATTATTACTACTCTGTTGTCAATCCATGACCATCACATTCAAACTACTTACGCGCAGACGACCATCTAATGACCCCCAGCTCCTCATGCCTGGCATGACCATCGGCCACATATCACCGCAGGATTTCCTCCTCATCCCAGCTTTTACTGGTGTGTAAATTGCAGGAACAGTCGCGAGTTGTAGATGCACCCTCAGATTGAGTTTCCGAGGTCATCAGAATGCTTAGACGTGACGGTTGGTGAAAGAACAGTCTAGATTTTATTTTAGAGTGATCTTCTCCTACACCAATGACGGTACGTAACTAATGGTACATATCCTGTTTGTTGCACTGTTCTAAAATATGTTGAGCATGCCTTCTCTGTTATTTGCTCAGATAAATTAACTTCCACCAGACAAAGTAATCCACCATCCTGGTTCGTCAGTGGTTGCACTATATACTTGGGGGCTTTTTCTACGAAACATTACGTTACGTTTCATAACGTAAATAATATGAGTAAAGTTCATTCGATTTAAACAACAAGCTATTATTATAATTAATAACTCCACACTGTTTAAGAGTCCTGTCTTTAAAATTCAATAGATTTAAACAATAAGTTATGAAAATCATTAGTAACTTCACATTTTCAACGAGTTCCATTTTAAAGTTAAATATATTTAAACAATAAGTTGTTACGACCATTAGGAACTCCATATTGTTAATAAATTCTGTTTTGTTTGAGTGTTTGTTTTTGTTGTAGGTAACATTTATTAAATCTCTTACTTATTTGGTTGACCTATAGAAAGGAATTCGTAATTTATTACTTACTGTCTTATCACCCAAACTGTTGACAACGCAATGCAAGTATACTGTCTGACCAAACTGGGTAGTGACATTACTAGCTACAGTTTTGTCGAAAGAAGGTGTTTTCGATTGTACAAATGACCAATAATCAGTGGACAGAAACGATGATGTCCATCGTTTTGTTTTTATCCTCCAACGTAAAGATTTCTGGAAAATATCATCACTCCAGACGCTCCCTGACGTTTCTATAAAGAAAAAAAAATAGTACAAGCAGTAAATATCGATTTTCATTGTTTTAAAAGTAATAACCCATTTCCGAGTTTACACTTCTCAGTTCTCGCACGCGGTACCCCATCTGTTTAGTATATACTGTTCTTTATTATTTGAATAAGGCACGTGGTGAGCCACGTTACAAAATTATTAAATGAAATTATAAATGTCATGTTACTATAGGATGGTAAGATGGCAAATACTTTGAAGGAATAATAATATAAAGTTACCTATTTCTAAAATTGAAAAAACGTTTTGGAATTGTTAAACAAGTATTCTAATTTTTTATTGGTTTTTACGAAAGGTATCAGGTAAACGTAAATTGTGTTTTAGAATGTAAATTACACTTCATATCAACCTATATAAACACATTTTATTACATATATATATATATATTATACCCTATAATTCCGTTTTCTTGTTTATTTTTCAAGTTATTACTTCAAACACAAATTAAAAGTTTGGCATTTGAAGTATCGTAGTTTTAAAAGCACAATACGTATTAATACGATATTTTAATTTAACAAAAATAAATAAAAACTACATATAAATAATTAAAGTTGTACCATTACAACAGGAAACACAAAATTATATGTAGACATTAATATTAAAATCCAATTCAGCTTAACATTTGTATTGATCTATGGAAATGTTAAAAGGAAAATTGTAGATGACATTAGTTGTAAATTATGGAGTAAATTTCATAGTTTATTTTCATTTCATTTTGAGTAACATTAATAGGTTAACGTTTTTACATAGTTTTATTGGATAGGTTAATTTTACTTCTTTTTAACTAAATATTTATGAAACAACAATAGGATAAACTACATGACTACTTGAACAGCGAGAAAATACATAATTTGATTGGTTAATGATATTCAGGAATTCAGACAGCGTATTATATTAACAATCTGTTGATTTCTTTTTATTATTACCTTATATTGTAGCAGTGAGGCTGTGGATACTAAATTTTTAAATCGCTGAATTTACATACACACACACTAACATTCATATGTATATATCAGAAAACACTGAAAACCAATATTTTTTTAATTCTTCGTTACAGAAGTTCAAAGAGTCATGAACTGTCTCTTAGCTCTTAAACTATTCTGGTATTTTAGTGCTTTATTATTCGTATGTACGGGTTAATCTGACTGATAGTTTGGCTGTGTATATTTAAATATTATATAACATATTTGCTTAATATTCCAGTTTCAAGATCCAGTTATTATTCTCGATCCGAGCACTTTCGGGATCGCGAGATAATTCTTATGAATATCTAATGACATACTGGGTTTGGACTTCTACCAAACTGCTCCTAGAATTAATACATATATTGCTACAATGTCCTTTATTTTATTGATTAAAGTTCAAGACAGATACGTGTAGTTTGACTCAGTTTAAATATTGTAGTTTTACACAAAATATGTTGCCTTTTATTTTTCGTATTTACAGAAAAGAAGCGCCACTAATTTACAAGTTCAAAGAATGAATTTTAGCATTTCAAGTCGACTGAATTTTGTCGGTCGCTTTGTGAGTTATGCAAACACTTATGATTGTCTAGAGAAATCATTAATGTATGCGTTAAAATTTATCCTTAATCTATGATCGGAATCAAACTGTTAGAACCGTATTTCATGTATTTCCATAAAGTTTCCTTCACATTTCATTTAAGATGTGTGTAGACTATTCTTACCTCCCTGTTCATAAGTGTGTTCTATATATTTCCATTTATTCCTGTACGACATCAAAGAAACTAGAATATGTGAGAGCTTTCTGAAGAAGAAAACGTGTGGACGACTTAAAAGGTATACTTTACTTGAATTTAGACTAATTTGTTAAACTGCAAGAAGTCGATAACAAATTTTCTCATGCTAACGTTACGCTTATAAGGAATATACGAATCCACCAACTTCATTTCCCGCATATCCACAACTATAATTTAAATGCATATATCTTATGTATTCTTCTTTACGTTACCAAACTCTCGCCGAGTTCGTAAGTGTCATGAATTTTAATGCTTCCATAAAGCTGTTTGTTTGAGGTTAAGCGCAGAGCTACATAAAGGACTCCCTGTACTCTGTCTACCCACCAAAAGTATCAAAACCTGGTTTCTAGCGTTGTGAGTTCGCATATATACCTCTGTTCTACAGGGCAGAGGTTCCCGTTAAACCTCGTCAAGAAATCACCATCTATTTCCAAAAGAGACAGAATATTCTACTTTATATTATATTAAAGCTAAATATATGACAAGTTAAAAGGTTACCCGTTAAAAGATCACGCAGGCAACATTTACTTTGAAACATATTAGCTTACCTCTAACACCTTATTTAGTAGTATTAAAAATACAGACACCAATTCATTTCAAAAAATTACACATATAAGTGGGCTACCATGGGTTAATGACTGGCATCCTAGGGTCCATGATTCGAGTCCTGTTACAGTAAAACATGGCGCTCCGAACATTGTTTGGTTTGTTTTGAAATTCGCGCAAAGCTACAAGAGAGCTATCTACGCTAACTCGTCCCTCATTCAGCAGTGTAAGACTAGAGGAAAGGCAGGTAGTCATTATCACCCACCGCCAACGTTTGGGCTACTCTTTTACCAACGAATAGTGGGATTGACTTTCACGTTATAACATTTTCATGACGAAAAGGGTAAGCATGTTTCATGTGACTGGAACTCGAACACGTGAACCTCAGATTACGAGTCCCATGCCTTGATCACCTGGCCATGCCGGGGCCCAAACTTTGTAGCCGTGCTATAAGAGTTTTCGGTCAAATAAGAGTATTTTAAGAAACGATAGTTGTACTTGTTATTTAGCTATTTACCTACTAGTCTATATACTGATAATTAGGAACCACTACGTGCAACTGCCCGTTCTTTAAATCTAAAGAAAAAGTCTCATCACACAAACTAAATGCAGCATATTTTCCGCGAATACGTATTCTAATCTACAAAATATCATAAAGAAATAAATACTCAATCCACAGGTATTTGTGCATAAATTATAGCTTCTGGTAAATAGAAAACATCTTTCTAGTACAAAAACATGATGGTGCACTATATTTAAGATGCTAGAAATACCCTTGATACAAGGACAAACTTGAAATATCTAGAAGCTTGGATAACGTGCACTAAAACAGATCTTAAGAACAGGACAGGATAGGAATGATTACTATGTAATAGGGTGAAGATAGCTTGTAAATCCAACTAACCTTGAAGACACAAGATAAAATTTTTAGGCAACAGTAGAGTGTTAGGATAGGAAACATGAACTTTGCCCAGTGTGAAAGAAAAGACACTGAATAAAAAGTTAGCAGACTTTTAAAAACAGTGACTGACGTCAACTTGAAAATTGGAGAAACATCCAGAGAGAAGAAAATTCATTCAACTCCGCTGAAGAAGACCATATTTATTTTTATCTGTGGCTGCTGCTCAAGAAGATGTGAGAAGGATGGTCAAGGGTTTTTGTGAAACCCACAAGAAAGGGCAGAAGATAGTCACTTACTTTCGTGAGTAATCTCTGTAAAAACACTGGATTGGAATTCAAAGAGATATTCCCAAACCATGAACTACAAATACTTGTAAGCTTATGTTATGCTGAATGAGTGACCTTTGGAAGTTATTTTTACTGTTATTACATTAAGTAATACAAACAGTTATGAACTCTCTCTTAATCCTTAAAGTACATGTATGTGTATAAAGATATTTAATGTTTAAAGAGTCTATGTGTTTTGAATTAGACCTACAGTGACTTACCATCCATGTTCAATTTAACATATATGCATTTTTGGTTATTAAACGTAAAGTTAATTTTTAGTGGTGCAAACACGCAGATGCCACTGAGCCATTGGTGAAAGGATTGGTTTGTTTTGAATTTCGCGAAAAGCCAAATGAGAGTTATCTGCGCTAGCCGTCCCTAATTTTCCTAAGACTAGAGGAAAGGCACCTAGTCATAATCACCCACCACCAACTCTTGGCTACCCTTTTGCCAACGAATAGTGGAATATACCGTCACATTATAACACCCCCACAGCTGAAAGGGCAAGCATGTTTGGTGCGACGGGAATTTGAGCCCGTAGTCCTCAGATTACGAATTATGTGCCTTAACCATCTGACCATGCCAGGCCCGGAAGGAAGGGTGACATATATGTAATGTTATGAAAGAGAGAGAGAATGTATGACCTTATAAACACACTGTTTATCTCTTTGATCATAAACTACAAGTTCCATTTATAGACTTGTTAAAGTAATACCTTTTGTTAAATAATGAAACGAACGAAATTTTTAAAGTGATCAAAGAGTTCTCATTTATTTAGTATAAAGACCTCAAACCATAAATTAAACCCATTTCAACTTACTTGTTTAATAAAATATCACTGGAGACTTTTACAAAGAAATTATTCATGAAAATTTATTCAAGTTTTAAAACAGAATATAAGCCTTGTGACACCATGGAAGATTAATTTTGCTCAACCAATCTTAAATAAAGTGTCAAAGTTACACAGAGAAGTTACGTTTTAAGGGCAAGATTGGACTAGGGAATTGCTTGTTTATTAGGTTTTCTGTTGGATGCTACAGGAAGCTTTATGATAGGACTAAAATAATTGTTATGGACTTATTTTTTTAATTCTTTGACTCTTTTAATCATGTCAAGTCTTTCACGTAATTTCGAGGACTTGTTCACTTTGTTCCTTTGCCCGTCATTACGTCTGTCTCGTTTTGTTTTTTTCAAAACGAAAGACATATATAATTCAAGCACTTACTTTACGTGTTAACGTAACATTTTCGTCACTTGCTATATGAAGCTATAATTAATTTTTCGGGTCTTTCCATTACCTAAAACAATTTTCGTGTTTACCGCTCTATTTGCTAACGAGAAAGATTTTACATAATAAAGAACGGTATTAAAGTATTTCGTTGTCTGAAATGTACTCTCAGATGGTTTACTTCACTCTTTCGTTGTGAAGCAATAATAATATGTCAGTGAAATAGAAATTTACAGGTAGAAAGTGAAACATTCTAAATAATTTGTGTGTGTATTTGTTTATAGCAAAGCCACATCGGGCTATCCGCTGAGTCCACCGAGGAAAACTGAACACCTGATTTGGGCGTTGAAAATGCGTAGACTTAGCGTTGTATCAAGGGGCGAAAAATAATTTGTGATGACGAGAAATTTGTAAAGGTGTAAAAATATATCTTAACCTGAAGATGACTTAAGAAGGTTGAAACGTTGTTCTCTGATTTATTAGTAAAAATGTTAATACCCATACCTGAGATAAACATTCTAAATAAAACATTACTCTTATAATTGATGTTTTTTTGTTGAGCAGTGTTTCTGTTTATTCGTTTAATGATATGGTGCAGTTTGAGTTGTTATTCAAGCAAAGACTCTTTTATTGTTTAAAGTCGATTTTATTTCGATATATATTAATTTTTCGTAGCATGTTTTTATCAGTATCGGTGGGTCTCAAATAACTGGTGCGATTTACTTACATCTTCCGCTAATCTAGCATTATTATATAAATATGTATAATTGAAATTAATTAAGTTTGTAAGGTTCATTTATTAGAGGTACGGTTTAAGGAGAAAAATCAAGTTTAGAACACAAAAAATTGATGCTTCGTTAGGGTACACCTAATACGTTTCTTGTTTATTCATGACTTCGATAATTTAAAGAGAATCAGACAGTACCATTTGCTTTTTTAACACAAATATTTAACAATCAGCTCATTGTGAAGATGCAACAAAGCGTGCACTACATCTAACATCGAAATGACAACATTTATAATCAACAAACATATTGATTTTAATAAGTCTGTTTCAGCAAGAATTGTTTATTTCATTGTTACGTGACCCTGATAAACTCCAACCATGTAAAACCAGTACAGTAACATACAATTAACATGTAAAACTATCAACAATTGCTAAATAAGTGTATACTATTATTGTTAATTGATATTTAAAGGTATCATAAGCACAACATTTAGTACTAGAAATATCCATTGTATAATCTTTTCTGTTTCTTTGTATCAGACTAGGGAATAATGAGTGAAAAATCGCAGAGGTTTCCTGACTTGTACTACAAAAAAAATTAAAAGTTATCATGAAATATATTCATAACAAGATTAAAAATCTAAATTACCACTAATTTATGTTTGAACATCAACCTAGATATCTTATATGTTAACTTACGTTTTATTTCGAAATTTAATATTTCGTTTCTTAAAATGAATAAACAAACTAGCACAAAACATACAAATATACAAGATAAATTATCGCACATATATAGATCCACACAGAACTTGGTTCTACCTAACTCACACTTAGTACAAGATATTTTAGTATAGCAGTCAAATCTTTCTTTTTAGTCGTAACTGAGAAAATAATAAACAATACCTATTATTTCTGGTTCTATTTTTAATGCTTCTTCTTGAAATGTTGAAATGTTTCTGGTTTAAAATATTCACTGATTTCATTGAAACTGTCGTTAAAATGAAAACAACTGAGACGCTAAAATAAATTTGTGGAATTACAATAAAACCGAAAGAAATGGGAAAATATAATTAACCATGTACATAAAAAAAAGTTGTGAAAGCAAGAAAAAGTCAGTTTCTATACGTTCATTATTATCAAGGTCAGTTTTTATACGTTCATTATTATCAAGGTCAGTTTTTATACGTTCATTATTATCAAGGTCAGTTTTTATACGTTCATTATTATCAAGGTCAGTTTTATACATTCATTATTATCAAGGTCAGGTTTTATACATTCATTATTATCAAGGTCAGTTTTATACGTTCATTATTATCAAGGTCAGTTTTTATACGTTCATTATTATCAAGGTCAGTTTTATACGTTCATTATTATCAAGGTCAGTTTTATACGTTCTTTACTATCAAAGTCAATTTTTATACGTTCATTATTATCAAGGTCAATTTTTATACATTCATTATTATCAAGGTCAGTTTATATACGTTCATTATTATCAAGGTCAGTTTTTATACGTTCATTATTATCAAGGTCAGTTTTATACGTTCATTATTATCAAGGTCAGTTTTATACGTTCATTATTATCAAGGTCAGTTTTTATACGTTCTTTACTATCAAGGTCAGTTTTATACATTCATTATTATCAAGGTCAGGTTTTATACATTCATTATTATCAAGGTTAGTTTATATACGTTCATTATTATCAAGGTCAGTTTATATACGTTCATTATTATCAAGGTCAGTTTATATACGTTCATTATTATCAAGGTCAGTTTTTGTACGTTCATTATTATCAAGGTCAGTTTTTGTACGTTCATTATTATCAAGAAGCACTTTTAACCACCCCAGTGGCTTAGCGGTATGTCTGCTCACTTATAACGCTAAAAACTGGGTTTCGATACTCATGGTGAGAACAATGCGGGTTGGCTATAGTATAATTTTATACTTGACTCTAAACAAGCAAAAATACGTCTTAAGTCGCAAAATACAAAGAGATCATCTCATTTAAGGGTATACATCTTAAAACGAATTTTTTCCATGTTATTAAAAAGTTGCGAATATTCATGTTTTAAAGAACAATAAATACTTTAATGTGAAACTTCCTTCATCTTTTAGATAGCAAAATCATTATTATTTGTGAAATATGTAGTTTCTTTGTGGATGGTAAAATTATATTTTAGTTGTTGTGTAAAATATATGCCTTCAGGATATCTTAGCAATGTGTAGAAAACGTTCAATTTCTTGAAATATTTTTAGATAGAAACAGGCCAGATGCAGTTTTATTGTGAAGTCATTGCTAATGATTTGTCTGTTTAAGACATTTTTTTTAACAGTGGCATATGTATGTTGAAGTCATTTTTAGAGGAATGGATCATTAATGAAAGTATGATTTGGTTATAGATAAATAAAAAATGACGGTATTATATAGTGGTAAAAAAACAACAAAATCTGTAATACTGCTGCAAACACCATATGATCACCATTTAATGTGGTTTCACATTAAAATTCATTTGGGTTTAGTGTCTCTGTAACTATACTCGGAGAACGTTTAACTTTAGGTCGGTCTAACACAGCCAGGTGGTAAAGGCACTCGAATCGTAATCTGAAGGTCACGGGTTCGAATACCCGTAACACCAAAAATGCTTGCCCTTTCAGGCGTAAGATGTTATAGCGTGGCGGTCAATTTCACTATTCGTTGGTCAAAGAGTAGCCCAAGAGTTTGCGGTGAGTGGTAATGACTAGCTGCCTTCCATCTAGTCTTACACTGCTAAATTAGAAAGGGCTAGTGCAGATAGCCCTCGTGTAGCTTTGCGCAAACTTTAAAAACAAACATTAGGTCGAACACCAGGCTACCCTACTCTCCCAGATTCTCTTACACTGACATATTTTAAACATAACTTTAAACACTGCGTATAATGTAACAGGACCAATAACAGGTGTGCACAACTTATGCCTTGGGCAACTGTTACAGTCTTGTTGCTAACAATAACTTTATCTATTATAAGTTTTAGGAACTATAATAAACAGGGTAATTTAATTTTTATATTATAATGACGTCATACAATAATTTCAAGTAGTAGTAACATGTAAAATAAGAATCACTACACAGTAACATTAAAGAGGTTTCTCAGTTTTTTTTTTACAATATCTTATATTTTCATCAAGAAGAAAGGGAGCAAGGGAAACCTGCTCTCCTTAATATCTAGATTCTGGCTAGAAGTTCATCAGTGGTAATGAGAACTGATGGATACAATGAGCAAATACTCTTTACCAAATGTACACAAACTCTGGTGGCTGTATTTGAATAGTTCTGGAACTCATTACTTGAGAACAGGCAACGAAGATTTCTCTCAGTGTGTTCTGAAGACATAATTGGTTACAGTGTAATAAAACACATTTATTGTTAAAACGATAAGTACTTCATCAAAGGCAACAGATCAAGAAAATAATATGTCGTTGTTATAAAGCACAACAGAAAACATACGTTCCAAGTTATGTTTTCAGACAACAGCACATAAAGAAAAGTAGGGCAATTTCAAGGTTTAACTTTGGTTCTCAATCAAGAGGTAATAACGAGAAGATATTCTTTGCCAATAAAAATCAAGTACACCCCCCAACATTGTCTTCTCTAGAGAAATTTCGAATGACCACTAAGTCTGACCTTTTTCCTTGTCTCAAGACTCTAAGCACTGAACTACCTCCTCCCTTATCTTAAGGCTCTGGGCATCAAGTTACCTCTTCCCTTGCCTCAAAGGTGTAGGCACCAAACTATCTAAAACATGCTAATTTGTCCAAGCCCGTTCCTTTGGCTGTGGTTTTGCGAGATAATAGATAGAAATACACTGCTGGTCAAAACCTTAAGGCAAATGAATATAAAGAAAAAATATTGATTTTGCGTTGTTAGACTCAACCACTTATTTGAGTAGAACTTCGAAAGATGAAAAAAAAAAAGGAAAATAAAAAAAACCTTTTTAGAATTTAATAGGGAAAACGTGAACACTGAAATTTGTCTAAATACTAGCTGGTCAAAAGGTTTTTACCATACCAAAAAGAAGTCTTAAACAGGGTAGGAAACCTCCAACAGGAGGTCTCAGTAGTGTGTTGCACGGCCGTCATTGCGAATAACTTCAAACATTCGCTTTGGCATGGTCGTTATAAGCGTTTGCAGAAGGCTGATTGGAATGTTATTCCAAGTGGTGAAGATGGCTTCACGAAGATCATGCACTGTTTGGAATTGACGTCCATTTCTATAGACTTCCCTTGCCATCCATCCCCAAACATTTTCAATGGGGTTCAATTCGGGCGAACACTCTGGATGATCCAAAAGAATCACGTTATTCACCATGAAAAAGTCCTTTGTCCTGCGGGCATTGTGGATTGCAGCGTTGTTCTGCTGAAAGATCCAATCATTTTCACACAAACTAGGGCCTTTAGTCAATAAAGATGCTCTCTCTAACATGCCAATGTAGCCAGCTGATGTTTGACGCCCCTGTATAACCTGAAGCTCCATTGTTCCATGGAAGGAGAAAGCACCCCAGATCATGATGAAACTTTCTCCACTGTGTCGTGTAAAAAATGTCTCCGGTGGGATATCCTTATCGTGCCAGTAACTTTGGAAGCCATCTGGGCCATCGAGGTTAAATATTTTCTCATCAGCAAAGTTTAACCGAGCTGTTTCGTGGTGAGGAAGGAAGCGTGGTTTTTAAAGACGTTTACGGTTTTCAAAGCCTTTCTCTTGTAGATGCCGTCTTATTGTTATTGAGCTGCATTCTGCGTCCGTAATGCCCTAATCTGGTTCGACAATCAGCTGGTGTCTTGCTGGACAACCCGTAGAAATCTTCCTGCTCAATGCCGGCGAAATTTTCTTGGGCCAACAACTTGAAATTCTCATTCCGTATTCCTCAGGGTCTTTTAAGAAATTTGCAACAGCAGTTTTACTACACCCAATCTCACCAGCGATGGCATGTTGAGAGAGACCTTGCTTTTGCAGCTCAACACTTCTGCCACGTTCAAACTCTGTCAACGTTTTAGCCTTTGCCATGTTGTTACCCAACGTAACACAGGAGATGTCAGTGGGAGATGTTGACAATGCTTATGCTTGAACACAAATGACTAAATTTCAGTACGTGTTTACCGATTAACGTTTCGTTTCAGTATGGTCTTAAGCTTTTGACCAGGTTATTTCACAGTGTTCACATTTTTCTTATTAAATGCTAAAAAAGTTTTTATTTTCATTTTCCCTTTTTTTATTTTTAGCTTTCGAAGCTTTACTCAAATAAATGGTTGAGTCTAACAACGCAAAATGCATATTTTTTCTTGATATTCATTTGCCTTAATATTTTGGCCAGCAGTGTAGTAGGAATCTCGTTAATCCATTTCTCCAGAGACTGAGTTATTTCCTGACTTGTCTTGTACTTCTGAGCACCAGGGCTAACCTCTGCCACCTTTATTTTCAATGTTTCAGATAACGAGTTTCCTAATGATGTGGATGTTGAGTGACCATTGTCAACATGAGAAAACCGAGTACTACTCGAAATTCTGAAGAATATGGAAAGACACGTTTTGTAAGACACCTTTAGTCATAGTTTGTCTATATGATGTATATCATTTGAGATTAATATCCAGTAAACAGCCCAAAATAGTGTGGAGAATCATGGGCTAGTCTCTAGATGATACACTTCACCCATGACACCTTGGCAGTACGGAATATTTGGACAGTTTTTCTCATTAGCACACTTACATTAACTTCTGTTTCTGTATGTCCTGGAGAAAATTACGTGAAATTTTTGATAAACGCGAATAATTTGTTGTTCTGCTGCATTATCAACTCTTAGACTATTAAACCTGATGAACACCATGGACAACATAGTGTATGATGACTAACGTACTTAGTACAAGGTCTAAACTTAGACTATTAAACTTGAGTAACAAAATGGACAACATGCTTAACTTCTGTGAGGCTCAAGAAATTGGTTAAGTTTCCTCACTGATGTATATATCTTTCAGAAAGGGACCGGCATGGCCAGGTGGGCTAAGGTGTTCGACTCGTAATCTGAGGGTCGCGGGTTCGAATCACCGTCACACCAAACATGCTCGCCCTTTCAGTCGTGGGGGCGTTATTATGTGCGTTATTATTATATTTGGAGCATGTATTAAATGAAATTACGGTGAATTCACGTAAGACACACTCCTGAAATGGAGGAGAAAATAACTTGGAAGATCAAATGTAATTTATTAAATAGGGACATAAAGGAAACTACTGTAAGAAAAACAGCATAGATTTAAGAAGTTTAAATTGGCAGATAGGGTAGGAAACTTAAAGATCCGTAGAAAATAATGGGATTTAGTTAAATATAAATTAGGAATTCCAAGCCAACTTAAGAGAAACAATTGTCTGACGAAACAGTGGAAGGATTTGGGTTCTAGTATTTAGAGGTAAACAGAATATTAAAATAGGGATTAGGCCTTTTCTTCAAGGATACCGATGGCATAATTTTTGTTGAGAATTATGAAATGGCAGTTTTTAAATGGTTTTTTTTCTCATATGTTTTCCAAGAGAGAACATTAGCATTGTTCCAAGCGCTGTTAATTACTTGAAAAAATAATTACAACAAAATGAAATATATTGATGTAACTCCATTAATGATGAATAAAAATATTTAGAGCTCTAAAATCTATAAAGCATATTACAACTTTGAGATTATATGTGTGAGTTTCTCTCTCCCGTTCATATTCGGTTGACCAATAACTAATAGAAAAAACATCTGGAGATTGTTGAAAGGTTTATAAAACATTACATGATATAACAAGAAAAGCATTATAATATCATTTAATGATATATTCTACAATATAAGAAAGAACCAATATGGATTTACTGAAGGGAAATATTGTCTTTGTAATCTTCTACCTTTTTAAATTTATTATATTTATTTGGATTATAGAACACATGGCGATTTAATGTTTTTATATTTTTAAATAAATATTTCTTTAAGATGTCATATAACATATTTAGTTATATAAATACCAACATTCATACATGTAAAACACCAGTTAATTGAACATGGTAGCTACGTGAGAAAAAACAGTAAGTTATTATTTATAGATCCTTATCAAACTGGACTTTATTTGCTGCCATTGTACCTGAGAGGTCAGTACTTCAGCCTTTGATTTTTCCCAGTTACATTAATCGTATTAATAGAACGATAATTAATAATTTGTAACGTTTGTTGATGATATTAAACTAGTTGTTTTTCTACGATGATGTTGATTTGGAAAAATGAATAATGAACAAACAGTTTCTAACTATAATAAAATTCACCAGTGGGGTAGTGTACGCTAAAATCCACGATTCAACTGCTTGCGGTGGACACAACAGAAAACTCAATTAAGTTTTTCTCTAGTAAACAAACCAATAAAATTTTTATAATTCACGTACTTGAATTTACGTTTCTAATTATAAAAACTATTACTGGTAAACCTTTTAAATGCATTCACAATATTCTTGCCTCCTTTACATGGAGAATAATAATTACATTGTGCACGTGTGCAGCTAACGTCTTTATTTTATGATATAAACTACGTAAGCCATCAGTGATTAAAACGTATCTATGCCCCAACCAAAAAAAAAACACACAGACACAGAATTTTGCAAAAGTTACAAAGTAAACCAAAAGCATGTTTCGTAAAGTATTGAAAAATAAAGGTAATTACATGTGTAGTTTGATATTTATTCTCGTTGTAGATTGCTTAAACATCTGCTGGCACTCCAATTTGCCTACTATTTTTCATAATTCTATGTGTTACCGTAAGACCAAAGTAGCTGAACAAGAAATGTTTTCACTCACTATAATAATTTTATACTGACTTGAGTGCTTCAATTCGCTAATTTGGTATATAAGACATATATAAGACGTTTGCGTGCTCACGAGACTTCGCGTATGTTGTGCTATAGAAAATTTGATATTTTTTTCTGGAAGGACATGCGGCCATCAATGAATATAGTTAACATTAACTTACATTAGAAATAATAAATGCTGAATAATTACAATAACTTGGGTGTAGAGAGTTGTTAGTCCATCAGTAACATGCATCTTGTTCAAACTATCGTCCCCCAACCTTTGGTTTAGTTTGGCCCAACGATCTTGGAATAGTTAGGTAAAGAACAAACAGACAGACACACAATTTTTTTGTGCTTTATGTATATATATTGATATGTAATATATATATATATTCATCTCTAATTATTCGGAAAATACTCTCTGTCTCGTTCGTCCAATTCACATTTCCTGTTCAAGATTCGAACCAGTTATTTCACGAATGCTTACTTTTCCATTCATTTGCACAACCAAACGTCCTTACACGACATTCTTTTTTACCCTAACTGACTGGACCTTACCTTCTGCTTCTACATACAACGTTTATTGGCTTTAACCACAGACAGGTCACTGTCTGATCTTAATCATTTAAAGAGGGCGTCTGCATTTCGGTGATCGCACTATGACTATGACCTATAACGTATTATAAAATGAAACTCAGACTTCACTGCAAACGTTTTACAGTTTTTAATATTTATGATACCAGATTAAAGGGTTATTCTCCACTTAATCAGTGATGTCGAGAAAACCCACTTGTAGAGAAATATATATTGTAAAAACGGCTCGTTTCGTTTGAGATTTTTTTTTTGTAGAGGTGCGAACAATGTTTCGACCTTCTTCGGTCATCGTCAGATTCACAAAGAAAGAAAGAGATAACTGACCGGAAGCTGACCACATATTTGAAAGGGGTCGGAATGTAGAGGGTGGTGTTAGATGTTTGAATATATAATTTTATATTATTTATTAAATTATTTTGAATATAAGTACAAAGGTGTTCCTTTATTTTGGGATTGAGCTGTTGTATAAGTAAGGCTTCTTTAATTTTGCGTTTGTTTATGTTTGTTTCTTTATTTAGTATTTGAGTGTTTTCTACGGTTATGTTGTGTTTATTTGACTTGCAGTGTTCGTAAACGTGTGAAGGTCACTTTTTTATGTTCTTTGAATCTGGTTTCCATTTTTCTTCTTGTTTCTTCAATATAGAAGTCGTGACAGTTATCACATTGTATTTTATAAATAATGTTGGTGTGGTGTTTGTCAGTGTAGTTTTTACATAGTATAGACCTCAGTTTTGTGCCTGGTTTTTGAATAAATTTGATATTAACTGGAATGTCATATTTTGTTACTGGTTTTTGTCAAAAGTTGGTTATGTTTCTGTTGATGTCGAGAATATATGGTTTGCAGCAGTATATGGTTTCGTGATTTTTTATTCGTGAGATATATTTACTTTTGTTGGTTAATTTTGCTTTCTGTCTAGGTATGTGCGTATAATGTTTACTACAGTTTGTGAAGGAAACTTATAAATGTTGATGAAGTATTGTTTTATTTTGTCTAATTCATCGTTAATTTTATCTGGTGAGCATAGTTTTATGGCTGTGTTTATTTGGTTTCTTAGTATGTTGAGTTTTTGTTTTGCTTCATGCACTGAGTCTCAAGGAATGTATAGTCCAGTATGGGTGATTTTTCGGTGGATTTCTGTTTTAAATTGTGTATCGGTTCTTGTAATTTTGAGGTTAAGAAATGATATTTGATTGCTTTCTTCCTGTTCACATGTGAAGTTAATGTTGGGATGTATAGAGTTAATGTGATTGAAAAAATTAAGTATGTGTTCTGTAGATTTGAATCCCGCAACCATGTCATCTACATATCTGTACCAGTATAGTGGTGGATGTAATGCTGTGTTAATTGTTTGTGTTTCAACTTGTGTCATAAAAATATTGGCGAGAACTGGTGATACTGGGTTGGCCATGCTTAGGCCATTTGTTTGTATATAGTTTTGATTGTTGAACATGAAGTTTGTCTTTATCGTGGTGAATTCTATCAGGGTTGCTAACTGGTTACTGGGAATGTCTATAGTTGGGTTAGGGTCTCGGATACAGAGTTCTAAGGCTATTTTGCAGGCTTCAGTGGTTGGAACTTCTGTGAAGAGGGATATAACATCGAAACTGGCCATTAAGGCTTTATGATTAAGTTGGTTTAGATTAGACTTGAAATTAAAAGAGTCTTTGATGAATGAGCTGGCTGATGTTACATATTTGGAGAATGCCCATGCTATGTATTTACCAAGATTGTAATTAAACGATTCATATGTGGACATTATTGGTCGTAATGGACAATCTGGTTTATGATGAATATACGGCATCCCCAAACCTCATATCCCTCTTCACAGAAGTTCCAACCACTGAAGCCTGCAAAATAGCCTTAGAACTCTGTATCCGAGACCCTAACCCAACTATAGACATTCCCAGTAACCAGTTAGCAACCCTGATAGAATTCACCACGATAAAGACAAACTTCATGTTCAACAATCAAAACTATATACAAACAAATGGCCTAAGCATGGCCAACCCAGTATCACCAGTTCTCGCCAATATTTTTATGACACAAGTTGAAACACAAACAATTAACACAGCATTACATCCACCACTATACTGGTACAGATATGTAGATGACATGGTTGCGGGATTCAAATCTACAGAACACATACTTAATTTTTTCAATCACATTAACTCTATACATCCCAACATTAACTTCACATGTGAACAGGAAGAAAGCAATCAAATATCATTTCTTAACCTCAAAATTACAAGAACCGACACACAATTCAAAACAGAAATCCACCGAAAAATCACCCATACTGGACTATACATTCCTTGGGACTCAGCACATGAAACAAAACAAAAACTCAACATACTAAGAAACCAAATAAACACAGCCATAAATCTATGCTCACCAGATAAATTTAACGATGAATTAGACAAAATAAAACAATACTTCATCAACATCAATAAGTTTCCTCCACAAACCGTAGAAAACATTATACGCAAACACCCAGACAGAAAGCAAAATCAACCAACTAAAGTAAATATATCTCACGAATCAAAAAATCACGAAACCATATACTGCTGTATATCATATATTCCTGATATCAGCAAACAAATAACCAACATTTGGCAAAAACTAGTAACAAAATATGACATTCCAGTTAATACCAAATTTATTCAAAACCAGGCACAAAACTGAGGTCTATACTATGTAAAACTACACTGACAAACACCACACCAACATTATTTATAAAATACAATGTGATAACTGCCACGACTTCTATATTGGAGAAACAAGTAGAAAAATGGAAACCAGATTCAAAGAACATAAAAAATCACCTTCACACGTATTGGAACACTGCAAGTCAAATAAACACAACATAACCATAGAAAACACTCAAATACTAAATAAAGAAACAAACATAAACAAACGCAAAATTAAAGAAGCCTTACTTATACAACAACTTAAACCCAAAATAAACCAATATAAAGGAACGCCTTTATACCTGTATTAAAATAATAAAATAAATAAAATTATATATTCAAACATCTAATACCGCCCTCTACATTTCGACACACAGTTACACAACCCTTTCAAACATGTGGTCAGCTTCCGGTCAGTTACCTCTTTCTTTGTGAACCTGACGATGACCGAAGAAGGTCGAAACGTTGTTCGCTCTTCTATGTAAAATATTTTCTCAACCCAAACGAGCCGTTTTTGCATATAAAAGTATATGGTTTCGTGATTTTTTGATTTGTGAGATATATTTACTTTTGTTGGTTGATTTTCCTTTCTGTCTAGGTATGTGCGTATAATGTTTACTACAGTTTGTGAAGGAAACTTATAAATGTTGATGAAGTATTGTTTTATTTTGTCTAATTCATCGTTAATTTTATCTGGTGAGCATAGTTTTATGGCTGTGTTTATTTGGTTTCTTAGTATGTAGAGTTTTTGTTTTGTTTCATGTGCTGGAAAAAAAATTCTCAACCCAAACGAGCCGTTTTTACAAATATATTATTCTCCACCTAAATAAGATAGAGGGCCTTTTTTAGAAGTCCCCTCATGTTTGCTGATCTCAGTGAGGACTAAGGCTTACCCGCCCGTTTGCAACTTTCATACCACCATTATCTACTTGACTGAGTTCTACCACTATGATTGTACTAAACGCTTGTTTGTTTTTGAATTTCACGCAAAGCTACACGAGGGCTATCTGCGCTAGTCGTCCCTAATTTAGCAGTGTAAGACTAGAGGGAAGGCAGCTAGTCATCATCACCCATCGCCAACTCTTGGGCTACTCTTTTACCAACGAATAGTGGGATTGACCGTCACATTATAAAAAATGGCTAAAAGGACTAGCATGTTTGGCGCGGCCGGAATTCGAACCCGTGACCCTCGGATTACGAGTCGAACGCCTTAACCTATCTGGCCATGCCGAGCTTGCACGTTGGTAGCTAACGTCCCCTTATAACTATGTAAAATTATTTTACACAGTATCGTTTTTCATTTCTTCAAATCCCTGTAACTAGCCTCACCTCACGCTTTCATCCTCATGTACAGGTTAATGTTATTATATCCACAGATCTAAGAATCAACTTCCAATATTGCCCTATCATCCTAGGAAAAGATCTAACTCCTTTCTTATCGTAGATTTTTCTCAATATCTAATACCTTTTAATTTTGCCTCTGCAGGGACAATAAACCACTTACCCACAATGTGACCTACATAGATACGCTAGACAAACCACTTCAAGCTAGCATTTAGCTGGTTTTAGCTGTTAAGCCTATTTTACCCAACTTGTCTATTACTCATGCCAACTATTTTAGGACATAATTTCGCACAATACCACCCACTACCTCTTGTTTCATGGAAGTTAATTCCCAACCGTCCCCTGTCTACTCAAAAGAATCAAAGATAAATTTATGTTCAGTCTCCTTACTATCAGCCTCGATACAGGTCACCACACAAGTTTCAGATGTACACTTAGTGCACTAAGGTCTAACCATTTTTACATGATATTTGCGTATCGCTATTCTTCCGTTTTTTACATCTACTTCACAAGTTACTATACTTTACAGTGTAAACACAAAAGGTAATATTATCTCGCAGTCAATGGGATTATCTTGTATTATTACACTTAACACAGCCTTGATTATCCCATTAGCTCTCTTACGTATCCCAGTTGTTTTAAGTCCATAAGGACTAGTGTATTTCATTTTTATTCCTGTCACTTCCATAATTCTTGCATTATTTTCAAATTAAAATTTATATCTAACTATGATAAGAATTTTCGCCAGAAACCAACCAGTATCACCTCTTGTGATTTTATCTTTGCTTCATTAGGACCCAGTGTCATTCCTTCTACACGTCTTGTAGCAGAGTCAATCACAGTCGCTTTATTTGTTATTGACAGTAGCCCGATATTATAACCACCAACGACAATAAAGGGCTCATTAATAACTGGTAAGTTAACTGTTGGGTCTCTTACTTCCATACCACTCTTATCAACTGATTCATTGGTTCCCCAACTGTGGGTGCAGCTTAATTTTAAGGGCGTGGGAATCGTCAGAAAATGGTTTCCTTATCCTCTTTATAAGTTTCTCATTGCGGTTATAATATATGTGTGTAAATAATATACACTGCCGGCCAAAATCTTAGGGCCAATAAACACAAAGAAAAAATGTGCATTTTGCGTTGTTAGACTCAAACACTTATTTGAGTAGAGCTTCGAAAGATGAAAATAACCCGGCAAGCAGTCGATCGTCGAAACCAGATTAAGGCCCTTACGGACAAAGAATACATTTCAAGAACAATAAGACGGCTTTAAAAACCGTATACGTCTTCAAACGCCACGAAACAACTTGATTAAACTTTGCTGAGAACCACCAAACATGGAACGTAGAAAAGTAGACGAAGGTTTTGTTCTCTGATGAGAAACAATTTTTACCTGAGTGGTCCAGATAGTTTCAAACATTACTGGCACGATAAGGATATCCCACCGGAGACATTTTTTACACAACACAGTGGAGGAGGTTCCATCATGATCTGGGGTGCTTTCTCCTTCCATGGAACAATGGAGCTTCAGGTTATACAGGGGCGTCAAACAGCACCTGGCTACATTGGCATGTTAGAGAGAGCATCCTTATTGACTGAAGGCCCTCGCTTGTGTGGAAATGACTGGATCTTTCAGCAGGACAACGATGTAATCTACAATGCCCGCAGGACAAAGGACTTGTTCATGGTGAATAACGTGATTCTTTTGGACCATTCAGCATATTCGCCCGAACTGAATCCCATTGAAAATGTTTGGAAGTGGATGGCAATGGAAGTCAATAGAAATGAACGTCAATTCCAAACAGTGCATGATCTTCGTAAAGCCATCTTCACCACTTGGAAAAACATTCCAGCCAGTCTTCTGCAAACGCTTATATCGACCATGCCAAGGCGAATGTTTGAAGTTATTCGCAATGACGGCCGTGCAACTCACTACTGAGACCTCTTGTTGGGCATTTCCTACCCTGTTTAAGACTTCTTTTTGGTATGGTCTTAAACTATTGACCAGCTAGTATTTAGGCTAATTTCATAGTGTTCGCATTTTCCTTATTAAATGCCAAAAAAGTTTGTTTTTTATTTTCCCTTTTCTTATTTTCATCTTTCGAAGCTCTACTCAAATAAGTGGTTGAGTCTAACTACGCAGAATGCATATTTGTTTTCTTTATGTTCATTGGCTTTAAGATTTTGGCCAGTGCCAAAAGTTATACCACGGAATAAATAGACCGAACATTTTTTGTGGTAAGCGGAGGTAAATTGTATTACACAGAATAAAAAAGGGGTTCAGTATAAAAACGTTTGAGAAATATTGAACTAAGTGTCGTGTTGGGCAGTTCTTTACACAAGTTTCTTGATCTTCAAACGTACAAAGCCAATAATAGTTTTTACTGATTCTATCTATCTGTTTAAGCTCCAGTCAAAGTTAAATGTTCAGTGAACAGTGTATCACGCCCTAACGCTAATAGCTTTTTCCTACAATCCTTTCCTGTGAGATTAATAGCTGAGCTCTACCACCTATTGCACTTACGCCTCACCAATTCCTTCAGCCAGTAATGATGATTTCACCCTAGTTTAGTTATAGTTACACTGTCTTAACTCTCAACTTATAACTGCTGTTTAATTCTTTAATCTATATTTCCTAATCTATTATCAGTTAAAATGTGTAACTATTTATATTATTTACTAATTAATTTATTTCTTCGTTGACTTCTACTCCTGTTTTAGAGTTTCTTTAACCTCATCTGTTACCTCACTGCATTGGTTATGTTTTACCACTTGTAACCCGATAATTTCTACTTACATTCCTATTAAATAAAATCACATGTGGAATATCAGCTGCCAACCTGAAGACTATTTCATCTTCAGAAGCTCCAAATATCAGTGTGCATTTAACTAGTGGTACAGTACACCGAGAAACACCTGTTCTCTTGCAATATCCAATTGCATACAACTTATGTCATGTAAGATAATTATCTTTCACTAACTGTTTCTTCGTCCAGAGCTTTCCACCTACTAAAATTCCTTAACTAACACTAGTCCGTTTGTCACCACTGCTATTAATTAAATATTTTTCACATAGCACGTTGAATTTTTAAATTTTAACCCAGTTTTTAAATTTTTCCACAAAATTTAGCAATATGACAAACTACATTACGTAAAATGTATATAGATGGAGATCTGTAATATTTCTCCTTTGTTACGAAAATCAGTCTACAGAAAAGACTTTCTTACAATTCTCGCGAGACACTGATTGATTTTTTTCTGTGTGTATGTTAAGTAGTTCTAATAGCTTTAGTTTTCACCTACTTTCAACCCACTAAGTTTTCTAATCATTAAATATAATATTATTAACGTTGCTATCTGACACGCCCTTGCTGGCTTCCTATTTATTAATTATATTAATAAATTAATTTTGACATAATATTCTCCTGCATCATCAAATATCCAATTTACACTTAACTAATAAATCGTGTAGCCTTCCTTGTTCCATACTCTTTAAATATCTCATTTTTCATTTTCTCTAATTCTCTTAAGTTTGTCCCCCAGTGACTCATCGGTATGTCTGCGGACTTACAACGCTTAAAACCGGGTTTCGATACTCGTGATGGGCAGAGCACAGATAACCCATTGTGTAGCTTTGTGCTTCTTTCAAAACAACAACTCTTAAGTTTCTGAAACAAGTCTTTGGGCTTAATCTAAATCTAAAATTAGGTGATTTCATTGCATCATGGTTTAATTCTTATGAGTTCTCATTCTTAGTTTAAGCTATTTACATTTTTCTAGGTAATACAGGAAGTAGTTTTGTGTATTCTCTCAATTTTTTGAAAGCACAGGAGAATAAACAGATATATATATATCACTTTCGCAAAATCTAGACAAATACATATGGATGTTTTCTTGTGCTTGTCAGTTCTGTAACCTAATTTACCCTACTTTCCTTTTATCAACAATTCAGCTTTCCTTTGCTTATCTCATAATTCTTGATCTTAAAGATTTGTTCTCAGCTTCTGTTCCCAAGTGTCTATTCTTAGTTTCTACCTTCAAATGTTTATACTTAGATTCCAGCTTTTCATTTACAACTGCGCCCTTGTCATAACCTGCATCATGACAAAAATAAACTTCGCGAACACCACCTGTAGTTTCCCTGTTTTCTCTCAGCTCAAACCTAGAAACAAATAAATTGTTATGACTCCTTTTCGAATCAAAACTTCACGTATCTCATCCTGTTTTCTATCTTTCATTACGTTTATTTATCAACTGACTTTTTCAGTAATTTCTAATTCTCGGCCCAGCATGGTCAGGTGGTTAAGGCACTCGACGCGTAATCTAAGGTTCGCGGGTTCGAATCCCGTCACACTAAACATGCTCGCTCTTTCAGCTGTGACGGTCAAACCCACTATTCATGCTTCACATGCTTGTGTTACATAATGGGTTGATTGGTTTTGATTCGATGGATCCGGAGTTCGAGACGTAATACTACTAAATACTCCGTAATTTCAACTATGTATTCATCATAACTGTGGCATTATATTCTCCGGTTTGATTCAAGGAGCACGACAGAACCTTAATGAAGACAAGTACTGTTGTCAGACCACCTTTCGTTTCGTTAGTAGTTCACGTGTGGGATGGTTAGACCTCACTTCTAACGGCTTTAATACGACCATTTGGTTTTTGTGCTGCTAAATTTTGACTAAATATTTCAATTCTCTTCACGCATTAATACATTAATTAAATTGTGATGAGTAAAACCACTTTAACAGACTTAAGCTATCAAACATCACTACTTATGTATTACTGCATATGCTTTCTTAAATGTACAGCATTTTAACGGCCTGGCGTGGCCAGGTATTTAAGGCGCTCGACTCGTAATCCAAGGGCCGCGGGTTTGAATCCCTTCACACCAAACATTCTTGCCTTCTCAGTCGTAAAGGCATTATAATGTGACGGTCAATCCCACTAATTGTCGGTAATAGAGTAGCCCATGAGTTGGCGATGGGTGGTGATGACTAGCTGCCTTCCCTCTAGTCTTACACCACTAAATTAGGGACTCCTAGTGTAGATAGCTCTCGCGTAGCTTTGCGCGAAATTAAAAAAAAAATATTTCCATAAATTTTAGTTTACTTTACTTTGTGTTGGCTTTAAAATAAAACATCGAACAAGAAAATAATAAAAAACTACTAAATTTCCCAGATCTTAGTTATTTTTTGAATTCTATATTAGAAAGGATTACTAAAGTATGACAAAGAAACATTATAGATAGAAACAGCGATCGTTTCTTGTTGTCAAAATGGATGTTTTTCCCCTTAGAGATGGGCACAAGTTGTTGACTTAAAGAGTGCCATCAGTCACGTGGACAGCACGTGCTCTAAACTAAAGAGAGAAAGTTTGTACATATTGTTGCTATTATTTGTTTTATAGGTTTTAGGTCTTTCATAATTTTCAGCTTTCTTTCAGATTCAGAATTTTTTTTCTAGTACTGCAATAAATTCCAAGTTCTGGTCAGATTTTGTATATTAATATTTCGTGTCAGCTCATTTTCAGATTTTCTTTTAAATGTTATATTCCTTTAGTTGTGTGCATAATCTTGCGTTTATGTGTTTACAACGCAAACTCTCCTTCTCTTCATTTTTTTGCAGCACACAGAAAAACTTACCTGTGTTTAATTTTACTCTTTACCTAAAAGTCTCAGTAAAATAATAGTTACTCCTTGACATAGTTTATCTTCTGTTTCTACGAATATTATCTGTTAAGCCTCAGAGACACTGTTGAACCTGTTCATTTTACTGAGTTAACTTGAGTTCAATTGCAGTAATTCTGAAATTTTTCTCTTAGTTGTATTTGTTTGTTTGCTTTCGAATTTCGCACAAAGGTGTATTGAGGGCTATTTGCGTTGGCTGTCCTTAATTTAGCTAGTCACCATCACTTACCGTTAACTATTGAGTTAACGTTTACTAACTATTTGGAGTGATCAATACGTTATAACGCCCACATTGCTGAAAGGGTGAGCTTTCGAACTCGCAACCTTAAGTTTGTAAGTCAAGCACCCCTAACACCTGTCCATGCAATTAGACTAAACTTTCGGTGTGATATTTAAGTATCACATTCGTAGTTCGGCCCAGCATTGACAGGTGGCTAAGGCACTTGTCTCGTAATCTCTGGGTCGCGGGTTCGAATCCCCATCACACCAAACATGCTCGTCCTTTCAGCAATGAGGGCATTATATGTGACGGTCAATCCCATTATCCGTTGGTTAAAGAGTTGCCTAAGAATAGGTGATGATTGGCTGCCTTCCCTCTAGTCTTAAAGTGCAAAATTAGGGACGACTAGCGCAGATAGCCCTTGTTTTGCTTTGCACGAAATTCAAAACAAACAAATTAAACTTTCAGTGAAGTATTTTCCTTTCGAACATTTAGGACACTTCACTTTAATTAGATTTTTAAAATCTAAGTAGCCAAACGACCATAGTGTCGATGCTTATTCTTATCTAATAAACCACGAACTAAATTGGTCGATTTTTCTACAAATAAAGAAAACTAAGGCGAATCAATTTGTTAAGGTTATAGCGAAATCGAAAAAACGCTGTATTTTCTTTATATTTGTTTCATTAGATGTTCTTAGGAAAAAAAAGTTAAATTATTGAAAGTTTCAAAGCTGCACATGCGTACTAGTCAACTTACTTTTAACCTTTTACACTGAGGTTACAATGAAAGAAAACTGTTTCTTTAAAAGTAACGTTTCGTGATATTTTAATAATTAAATATGTAACAACAGTGGACTGGCAAAGATGTAACGATAAAAGTTATCCCAAGAGTTTTCGGTGAGTGGTTTTGACTACAGTACACTTTGCATGACATTAAAAGGAAAGAAAACTACCGATTAAATATTTTGTTTCTTAATTTTCCAATAATATTTGGCATTTATTCCTATTGGAAATTGTAGATTCATTCCATAAACAAAAAGTAAAAATACATTCGTTTTTAAAAAAACATATTTTTCTAATTTCTATTCCACACAACAAGCATTGGAATTATTACTTTCAAGGACAAACATTCTTAGTTTTGCTGGTGTTTAGATGTTATTCCATCAAAAAAGATCTAGATATTTAAGTGAAACGTTTTAAGGTATAAACTAGTTTCAAGTTGAAACTGCTCTAAAATATTAACATTTAAACATGTTCTTGTACATTCCATGCATTTACCTCGTTACCTTGTGTAAATTTAAGAAGCATATTGAAATTTAACCTGTTTATAAAATACAAAAAGACTGTTTTGAATTTTATTTAATGTTATTGTTCGAAAAACATCAATTTAAGAAGAAAACGAAGAAACAGCACGCATATTGTGATTATTACTGATTGTATGATACTCGAATATAACAACGCAAGTACAAAAACATGACTACGTTGGAGGAAGGCAAGTGGAACACAGCAACGAGATCCAGTGATAAATTTAAACAAATACAGCTAGTATTTCTTCAATACCTTTAGCAGCTGGGCAGAATATTGTGATTGTTATCTGAATACATTTAAATAAATACATGGAAGCTGATTTTTTGTTTACTTTTTGAAAAGTAAAATTAATAAAAGAACAACACAGTCAAGGTTTCTTTGTTTTTTTTTAATATTGCGCAAAGCTACTCGAGGGCTATCTGCGCTAACTGTCCCTAATTTAGCAGTGTAAGACTAGAGGGAAGGCAGCTAGTCATCACCACCCACCGCCGACTCTTGGGCTACTCTTTTACCAACGAATAGTGGGATTGATTCGTAGCTTAAAGTCGAGCATGTTTGAAGCGACGGGGATTCAAATCCGCGACCTTTAGGTTGCGAGTGGAGCACCATAACCGCCTGGCCATGCCGGGCCAATATTTTAGTAATTAGACAACAAACTGCGATATACAAACAATACGAATATGAAAGCGTTCATCAAATTAAATTGACCAGCAAGATACATTAACTGAATGCGTTGAATTTGCAATAACGTTTATAAATGCATTCTGCCAAAACATCTTGAAAAATACATGGTAATTTTTGCAATTATAAATAATCATAAATAAATATAAAATAAATTTAAACAAGAAGATCACCTTATATAACAATCAGTGTTAAGTTGGACGACCTGTAAAATCAGACTCATACTTTGAAGAATATGTTTACGGATAATAAAGATCGTTATTACAACGAATAGGTCACGTATTTAGGGTTAGGTGATGTATAAGAAAAATGTAGAACGGTAAGGAGAAGAATGGAAACATTAAATAAATTAAAGGTATGATAAAGCTCAGTTTTTTCAAGGGCGTTAAAAGTGCCTCATTTAAAAATTAAACACCTTCCCATGCAGTATCTTTGGGTTGCAATCAAAGGAGAAATTTGAGTTCGAAAAACAGAGGGGTTTAAGATGGCGTTCGATGAGGTATACAAGCGTTTACCTGTAGATTTCGAACTGAATCATATAGAACAGATGTCTACACGCATGATCTCTTAAACGACGGTCTGTTTGACTAATGAATAACACATCATTTTTTTAATTATTTTTTTTTGCAAATCACACAATACATTAAGTTTCAGGAAGTACCTGTGAATGAAATCATGCTGCTGTTATGATGTTAAAATACTTTGCAGTTAACATATATTTTAAATACGAGATGTACCTGAGGTCACACTGTGGGTGTGGTATGCATTCATACCCGCATGAGGAGAACAGCAGAGAAGATATGACCTGGAGTCATTGGGTTTGTAATGGATCAATGTACATATAAACGACATGGTGCAGCACAGTAGTTGATGTGGAAGAAATCTTAAGGCCTTCGTTGGGGAACTGACGCACAGAGTGCTTTAATATTCATAGTAAATATATGATGTTCCATACAACAGTACTCAAAGGTGTTGAAAGATTTAAATGAATGTGCTGTCACAAAATGAAAGCATCACCAGCCGATATATTGAAACAACAAAATGTGTATATGTGACCTCAGTGAAAATTTCCGAATTCAACAGCAAAGAACATGCACTTCCAAAAGCTTGATAAATGTCGTAGTGTGTTGTATATTGCTCAAACTGGTCATTTTCAGTAGACCGTACACTCAAACATCTCTACTATTTAGAAACAACGATACAGAGTGTAAACATGTTAATATTAATTTACACTTGTTTCACTTCTCTATAGTTGGGGCCCAACATGGCCAGGTGGGTTAAGGCGTTCGACTCGTAATCCGAGTGGTGGTGGGTTCGAATCCCCGTCGCACCAAACATGCTCGCATTTTCAGCCGTGTGGACGTTATAATGTGACGGTCAATCCCACTATTCGGTTGTAAAAGAGTACCCCAAGAGTTGGCGGTGGGTGTTAAGACTAGCTGCCTTCCCTCTTGTCTTACACTGCTAAATTAGGGTCGGCTAGCGCAGACAGTCCTTGAATAGCTTTGCACGAAATTCAAAACAAACAAACAAACAATCTCTATACTTGGAGACTCGAGTTTGTTCTCTCCACTGCACTGCAAAGAGAATGCTTGGAAAAATGTTTGATGTATAAATTTGGCATCATGAATTCCCTGGCTGAATGAAGGACTTTCATTACTTAACTTTTTTCATATCCCCTTCCCTAAAGCGCTGTCTGCTTTTCTATTTTGCACGCGATCCAGTCCTTGTTATAACAACCTCTGTTTTGTTTTACGATTTTGTTTAGAGAACGAACTATTTTTCTTTTCCACTGGTTCATCTCCTCCGGATTGTTTCTTATATAAAACAACTTTCTTGTACATTTATCATTTCTTTATATTTCATACTGATTTATACTAATATACTTTTGTTTAATAATTCACCTCTCAAATACATTGTCTTGTATTCTAGATTGAGTTTTTTAAGCAAATAACTTTTGATTTGTACAGAATTCTCAAAGATTCCATTGTTGTACCTCGTTTGACAATGTCATTGATAATGCGCTTATTGTATTACGATTTGTACTTCTTATTGTTTCTTTATCTGTTCAGTTCCTTGCCTTTATACACTTCTTATCAACAATTTAATTAGTTCAGGCATGGCGTAGCCTGACTGTAGGGGGCGCTTCCCTCTCTATCTTCGTGTTGCAGGTTCGAATCTCAGCACCCAATTTGCTGGTCTTCTCACATGTATGGGTATTATACTGTTACGATCAATTTCATTTTTTTTTGTAGATAAAAAGAAGCCTAGGCGGTAACGGTGAGTGGGTTTGATTAGCGCATTCCCTCTAGTCTATTACTTCAAGTTAGGTAAGGGTAGAGCATATAACCATCGAGTCACTTTGCGCGAAATCTAAAAAAAAACAACAAGCAAGCATATACTTAGTGTAGTAACGTTATTACATTCTCAAAGCAATCCCAAAAAATGGCAATTGCACGAAACATGGTTTTACTACTCGGCAATAAACTTATCTAAATTTGATAATTTTTTTTTCCTCCTCAGTCGACGGCAAGTTACATGATTAATAAAAATAAAGAAATATTTAATATTAAACACATATTTATGAATTAGTACAAAATAAAACGGAATAGATAATAATACCAAATAACTGATCTAACTGATCCTCTAAACGGAATAAATAATAATACCAAATTCATTGTTCATCTAACTGATTCTCTAAACGGAATAGATAATAAGACCAAATTAATTGTTCATCTAACTGATTCCATAAACGGAATAGATAATAATACCAAATCAATTGTTGATCTAACTGTTTCTCTAAACGGAATAGATAATAATACCAAATTAATTGTTCATCTAACTGATTCCATAAACGGAATATATAATAAGACCAAATTAATTGTTCATTTAACTGATTCTCTAAACGGAATAGATAATAATACCAAATCAATTGTTGATCTAACTGTTTCTCTAAACGGAATAGATAAAAATACCAAATTAATTGTTCATCTAACTGATTCCATAAACGGAATATATAATAATACCAAATTAATTGTTCATCTAACTTATTCCATAAACGGAATATATAATAATACCAAATTAATTGTTCATCTAACTTATTCCATAAACGGAATAGATAATAATACCAAATTAATTGTTAATCTAGCTGATTCTCTAAACTAGCAATAATATTTTACGATTATAAATTAATAGAAATATGAATTTGTCAGGAATAGAAACTAGGATCCAAAGTTATCTTAGTAATAAATAGTGGGCATAGTTTAGTTGTTGTGATACACCTAAAATGATGCTGACATAGAGATTATAGTTTAATGGTTGTGATACACCTGAAAGAGTAGTGAGATAAATAGATATCATAGGTGAACTGTTGTGATACACTTGGGAAAGTAGTAACAAAGGGGCCCACATAAACCGTTAATCACTGATACAAATCAAGTGTAATGAACGACTTGTAATGAGTGTAATTGGCTGATAGCTATTATTATAACTGCTTTATATTTAGATATATTTCTGTGTGTGTTTGTCTAATAAAAATGGCAGTGTTTTAGCTGAAGTACAACTCTAATTGGAGAAACAAATACATTGCAAAAAAAGATCCTCACACGATAATTGATTATATTTGATAATTAAGCGACATTATAAATAAATGGTACATAAATTTATGTTGATAATTATTTCAAAAATAATTTTATAATGTTTATTTTTAAGTGTAGTGTGAATTTTTTTTCAATATCAATCTTATACGGATTTGTATCTGACATGTTTCATCTAAACCAAAAATTCAACACTGAAACCTTCAAGGATATCCTAAAGTAAGAGAAATTACTTAGTTAATAACTTTCAAAAATGTCTTTGCGCATGAGAAACCATGTATTTAACATGCGTCGTGAGATTTATTGGAATTGGTGTAGACATAAAATAAACTCGAACTGTGGAAAGGCTATCTATAATAATTTATTATGTATAAACACAACAGACGTTTAACAAAAATTCTTAAACAATATTGAAAATGAAAAGGTGCTTAAACATAAACACATAACTACTTTCAAATTGAACCTTATAAAATAAGGTTGCATGATTTTAAACAGTACTTTTGAATTTTATCTTTTTCTCTTCTAAATGTTTTTGTTTAAAAAATTATTTCTCAAGACAAAAGGTAAAATACATATAAATTCAAATATGCGAGATAAATAAAATAAGCTTAACGATAGTCGCAAATAGTGTAAATCAGTGTTTTCTAAATATGACGTGATTATAAAAAAATTAAGAGGGCGCGCATATTTGGTGTGACGTGGATTAAAACCCGCTACCCTCGGATTACGAGTCGAGTGCGTTAACCACCTGGTGTAAACGATCGGATAATGTTTAGTGTTTAAATTGGTTTTACATTCATCATAAAACAAGTTCAGACGTTAAATTATAACTAGAAATAAAGTGAATATTATTAAAAAATTCTGTACCCTATATCAGAGACAGTGTGTAGCAGAACACATTTTTAACAAACGAAACAAAATCAATGAACAGTTTAGACGGTATTAATGTATTAAATAGTCGTTACAACTGTGAACAAAATATAATCTGAAGGACATTATTTATTCTTCTGTCCTAAATTGGACTCAGCAGATAGCCCGATGTGGCTTTGCCACACACACTTTTAGGACACACACTCTGTCCTAAATCAAATGTTTGCGCACTAAGTCCCTTTTTCGTGTAGTAAAAGAATTTATATCAAATTTTTATTATAAATCTTCCATTTATCTACATTTATAAACTATGTTATGCTTCAAAGGAAAGGAATTCTCAGATGAAGCTAAGACAAGAAATTGCTCAACATATGAAATACAAATGTTAGTATTTTTTTCGCTTTAATACCGTTCTCTGATTCTCCAAAAGCCGAACACGATACACACCGTGATTCTTCGCACACATGTCTAAAGATGTATCGTATATGAAGTGGAAATTTCTTCCTACCTTATCTGCTATATAAACTCATTTGGTTTTGTTATTTTTCTTATGAAATCTCTATAGGAAAATAACAAAATTCTCATGCTCAAAGAAATGCATCAAATAACATAACATTCCATAGCGTTTGCTTTCTTTAAGTTGTTAAAATGGTATTACTTTGAAAGCTTAAATCTGGATTATAATTAGTGAAATTGTGTACCTAATAGGTAAATTAAAATATTAAATCAAAACTATTCTGTCAGTCACTTGGTCTCCCCGCTAATACAGCGGTATGTCTACGGATTTACAACGCAAAAATCAGGGATTCGATTCCCCTCGGTGGGATGGGAAGATAGCCCAATGTGGGTTTGCTATAAAAAATACACACAATCAGCTGGGTCAAATAATTTCCTGAGCCATTTGTATTTTAAACTACCATAGTATTCTGAACTGTTATTCTAATCGAATCATTTTACTTCTTGGTTTAAATTTTCAAAAAAAAAATCCAAAAGAAACTATATCTATTTTGACAATATATGTCTATATAGTACAACACTTGTTACACAAAACACAACTTCCTGGTTATAATACAAGTACAAAAACGTAAACATCTAGAAATTAGTGTGACATATTTGGAATTAAAAGTGTGAATATTTATTGATAGATATGTGATGTGATGTTTCTTTGTTTATTGAATCTCGAGCAAAGATATTTCAGGGCTATCTGCGATGATTCTTTCTATTTTAAGAATTATAGACTATATGGAAAGCAGCTAGTAAAACTCGCCCACCGCCATGTCTTGTTCTACTCTTTTATCAACGGAAAATGAGATTGACTGTTTCTTTTCTTGTAAATTTCGCACAAAGCTACTCAAGGGCTATCTGTGCTAGCCGTCCCTAATTTAGCAGTGTAAGACTAGAGGGAAGGCAGCTAGTCATCACCACCCATCGCCAACTCTTGGGCTACTCTTTTACCAACGAATAGTGGGAGTGACCGCACATTATAACGCCCCCACGGCTGAAAGGGCGAGCATGTTTGGCGCTACGGGGAGGAGAACCCGCGACCTTCAGATTACGAGAGTAAGCCTTAACACGCTTGGCCATGCCGGGCCCGAGATTGACTGTCACATTGAAAGGCATGTATATGTGATGACGTGATTATAATGATATTATAGCGCCCCATGGTACAAAACGAATGCCTGTTGAAGGAATTAGAGCCCATAACCAGAAGATTACTAATAGAGCTCTCCGACCATTGGATCCTGCCGGGCCATGATATTATGACAGTAGTAACAAAACTGACATGTCATCAGTTTATAAACTGATCACTTTATTTAAATGGTAATAGAAAGTGTGTATACTTTAAGTTTTAAATTTTTCCTTAATAACAATATAATTCTTAAAGTTATGCTTAAGATTATAAATATAACATGTTAAATATATATTGAATTGCTTTCAAGAATTTACTATTATCTGGTTTATAAAGTCCATTGCATTAAACAAATGTCTACACATAATTATGTAGGAAACAGCAAGAATAAATCCTATACATTTATTTGGAGCTACAAAATGTTATACCTTGAACATCAGAAGGTGTAACATATTATTCATTATAAGTCTCCGTAGTTATAAGACATGTAAGAAAATTATCCTCTTTATCCAATTATTGAGAGGAAGCTGACTTCAGTTTTTGATTTGTGATAAAAACAAAATAAACGGACAGATCGATTTCATAATAAGAGAACACAAGATAGTTATTAAAAACAACTGAAGATGACCTAAGATTATCGAAACGATGTTATGTACTTTGCGTAAAGTTCCAATACCCGTACCAGCCGTCTTGAGAATATAATCCGAAAGTTCAAATTGGGAACAGAAGAAAATGGTTGTTCAAAGAAGAGTGGATGTCGTTGTTGATTCGAGAAACAGTTTTTGAGACTAAATGAAAATAATGCAGACCTCTTTTCTTTCTTGGCAAGTCACGTGATGACAATCTCTACTTCTAAAAAAACTTTGGCAGCTATTGAAGATGGCGTATTCTGCCTTTCTGAAACAGATATCACGAGCGAAGCTCCATGAAATTACTAATAATTTGACAGCAGACTAATGGTGCACGTAGCAGATACCCCTGACAATGGCTTTAAAAGGTAATTTATATCTAGATCGTTGATACTGACTAGTCCTGCCTTGTCTGCTGTATGCAGTCTACCAACACATGAACTTTGGGTCACTTGTTTCCTGGAATAGTGAAACACTTAAGTAATATAATAGTTCGTAAGATTTCCACGTCTCAAGATCCTGTAAAAGTCCACTGATTCTTATGTTTCATGCATATACCTTACTTTATACAGTGTTCTAATTTTAAGATTGGTAAGTGTACAGCACTGGACACAAAGAGGTAACACAACGAGGTCACTTCCATATTACCTGCTCTCTTTCAAGTCCAACTGACACAACTGACGAATATCTATGTCCCTGTTTAGACAGCACAGCATTTTCCTCTACAAAATAGCATGGAACCAGTGAAAGTGATATAAATGCAAGTCTACCAATAACAGTTAAACTATAGAAGCAAAGAAAAAGTGCTGTTTGCCACGGTGTGCGTTTGTGAAACCCACTTGAAATAAAAACGTGCCTCAGAACGGCAATCGTTCTGAGATACAAAGTAGGAATTGCTGGAGCCATTCTTTGCTCTTAATTCACAAAGTTTCCGTCACTCTCCAAGTGACGCTGGAACAACCTCACAAGGAACTACACGAGATTTTCTAGAATAAATATCAACTGAGGATAAGGATGATGTATGTAAATAAAAAGTATAGTGTTTATTAAGTTAATGTGACTGTTACCAACTTGTTTAACACAAAGTTTCAAAAGTGTTTATTATTAAACTGACTCTGATTTTGTATTTCTGATTTCTGCGTTGTTGAAAGTAACTGAGTACAACCATAGTCAATATTTGGAAATGACCAAACATGGCCATTGTTAGCGTCCCTTTACCTCACTCCAAAAGAAAAAAAAAAACGTATACTCCCACTACTAACATTTAGGACGACTAGTGCTGTCAACTCTTATCATCTGAACATTAGGAACAGCTAACACTGTCAACTCTTATCATCTGAACATTAGGAACAGCTAACACTGTCAACTCTTATCATCTGAACATTAGGAACAGCTAACACTGTCAACTCTTATCTTCTGAACATTAGGGACAGCTAACACTGTCAACTCTTATCATCTGAACATTAGGGATAGTTAACACTGTCAACTCTTATCTTCTGAACATTAGGGACAGCTAACACTGTCAACTCTTATCATCTGAACATTAGGGATAGTTAACACTGTCAACTCTTATCTTCTGAACATTAGGGACAGCTAACACTGTCAACTCTTATCATCTGAACATTAGGGACAGCTAACACTGTCAACTCTTATCTTCTGAACATTAGGAACAGCTAACACCGTCAACTCTTATCATCTGAACATTAGGAACAGCTAACACTGTCAACTCTTATCATCTGAACATTAGGAACAGCTAACACTGTCAACTCTTATCATCTGAACATTAGGGACAGCTAACACTGTCAACTCTTATCATCTGAACATTAGGAACAGCTAACACTGTCAACTCTTATCATCTAAACATTAGGGACAGCTAACACTGTCAACTCTTATCATCTGAACATTAGGGACAGCTAACACTGTCAACTCTTATCATCTGAACATTAGGAACAGCTAACACCGTCAACTCTTATCATCTGAACATTAGGAACAGCTAACACTGTCAACTCTTATCATCTGAACATTAGGGACAGCTAACACTGTCAACTCTTATCATCTAAACATTAGGGACAGCTAACACCGTCAACTCTTATCATCTGAACATTAGGGACAGCTAACACTGTCAACTCTTATCATCTAAACATTAGGGACAGCTAACACTGTCAACTCTTATCATCTGAACATTAGGGACAGCTAACACTGTCAACTCTTATCATCTGAACATTAGGGATAGTTAACACTGTCAACTCTTATCATATGAACATTAGGAACAGCTAACACTGTCAACTCTTATCATCTGAACATTAGGGACAGCTAACACTGTCAACTCTTATCATCTAAACATTAGGGACAGCTAACACTGTCAACTCTTATCATCTGAACATTAGGGACAGCTAACACTGTCAACTCTTATCATCTGAACATTAGGGATAGTTAACACTGTCAACTCTTATCATCTGAACATTAGGAACAGCTAACACTGTCAACTCTTATCATCTGAACATTAGGAACAGCTAACACTGTCAACTCTTATCATCTGAACATTAGGAACAGCTAACACTGTCAACTCTTATCATCTGAACATTAGGAACAGCTAACACTGTCAACTCTTATCATCTGAACATTAGGAACAGCTAACACTGTCAACTCTTATCATCTGAACATTAGGGACAGCTAACACTGTCAACTCTTATCATCTGAACATTAGGAACAGCTAACACTGTCAACTCTTATCATCTAAACATTAGGGACAGCTAACACTGTCAACTCTTATCATCTGAACATTAGGAACAGCTAACACTGTCAACTCTTATCATCTAAACATTAGGGACAGCTAACACTGTCAACTCTTATCATCTGAACATTAGGGACAGCTAACACTGTCAACTCTTATCATCTGAACATTAGGAACAGCTAACACTGTCAACTCTTATCATCTAAACATTAGGAACAGCTAACACTGTCAACTCTTATCATCTAAACATTAGGGACAGCTAACACCGTCAACTCTTATCATCTGAACATTAGGGACAGCTAACACTGTCAACTCTTATCATCTGAACATTAGGAACAGCTAACACTGTCAACTCTTATCATCTTAACATTAGGAACAGCTAACACCGTCAACTCTTATCATCTAAACATTAGGGACAGCTAACACCGTCAACTCTTATCATCTGAACATTAGGAACAGCTAACACCGTCAACTCTTATCATCTGAACATTAGGAACAGCTAACACTGTCAACTCTTATCATCTGAACATTAGGAACAGCTAACACTGTCAACTCTTATCATCTGAACATTAGGAACAGCTAACACTGTCAACTCTTATCATCTAAACATTAGGGACAGCTAACACTGTCAACTCTTATCATCTGAACATTAGGAACAGCTAACACTGTCAACTCTTATCATCTAAACATTAGGGACAGCTAACACTGTCAACTCTTATCATCTGAACATTAGGAACAGCTAACACTGTCAACTCTTATCATCTGAACATTAGGAACAGCTAACACTGTCAACTCTTATCATCTGAACATTAGGGATAGTTAACACTGTCAACTCTTATCATCTGAACATTAGGAACAGCTAACACTGTCAACTCTTATCATCTAAACATTAGGGACAGCTAACACTGTCAACTCTTATCATCTAAACATTAGGAACAGCTAACATTGTCAACTCTTATCATCTGAACATTAGGAACAGCTAACATTGTCAACTCTTATCATCTGAACATTAGGGACAGCTAACACCGTCAACTCTTATCATCTGAACATTAGGAAGAGCTAACATTGTCAACTCTTATCATCTGAACATTAGGGACAGCTAACACCGTCAACTCTTATCATCTGAACATTAGGAACAGCTAACACTGTCAACTCTTATCATCTGAACATTAGGAACAGCTAACACCGTCAACTCTTATCATCTAAACATTAGGGACAGCTAACACCGTCAACTCTTATCATCTGAACATTAGGAACAGCTAACACCGTCAACTCTTATCATCTAAACATTAGGAACAGCTAACACTGTCAACTCTTATCATCTGAACATTAGGAACAGCTAACACTGTCAACTCTTATCATCTAAACATTAGGGACAGCTAACACCGTCAACTCTTATCATCTGAACATTAGGAACAGCTAACACTGTCAACTCTTATCATCTAAACATTAGGGACAGCTAACACTGTCAACTCTTATCATCTGAACATTAGGAACAGCTAACACTGTCAACTCTTATCATCTGAACATTAGGAACAGCTAACACCGTCAACTCTTATCATCTAAACATTAGGAACAGCTAACACTGTCAACTCTTATCATCTGAACATTAGGAACAGCTAACACTGTCAACTCTTATCATCTAAACATTAGGGACAGCTAACACCGTCAACTCTTATCATCTGAACATTAGGAACAGCTAACACTGTCAACTCTTATCATCTGAACATTAGGAACAGCTAACACCGTCAACTCTTATCATCTAAACATTAGGGACAGCTAACACTGTCAACTCTTATCATCTAAACATTAGGGACAGCTAGCACTGTCAACTTTTATCATCTCAACATTAGAGACAGTTAATACTGTCAACTAATATCATCTCAAAATTAGGGACTGTTAATACTGTCAATCATATAATCTCAACATTAGGGACAGTTAATACTGTCAACTAATATCATCTCAACATTAGGGACAAACTCTCAGTAACTTTGGGTGATAATCTGATAACACACAAGCATGGTTTGGTAAGTATTTTCATTCACAAAAACGAGCACTTATTTCGAGCGTCAGTGGAATCCATGAATGTTTACTTAAAGTGGCATTCACGTGGTATCAGAAAATCAGACAAACCAAACAACTTTGGACAAGTGTTGATCACAATTTTAGCCTTTTAGGAATTATAGATGTCAAGAATGAAATATTTACTAGTAGAATAAAAGAGACTCTAAGGAATGAGTACAAAGTAGACTTTATGTCGTTGTTTGTTGGTTTTTAGTAGTTGTAAAATACTATTTTCCCCATACTGTCAGCAATGGGACTCAGCAATAAATAACGAAAACAAACGTACATGTATCTGAATTTAATTGCTCCAGAACTACCACTTCCGTAAATTTCATTCTAATAGAAACAAAACATACGTTTTTCAAAACCATTAACTTTTGCATTTTCAAACAACAATATAGAAATAAATGACTTCAAGAATCCTTTGTTACTAACGACAAAGTATTGTTTAAAAGTATTGTTAACGATCGAAAGTTCGGTTTAAAACCGTTGTTGATAATAGAAAGCGTGGATTATGTTAATTAAACATGAAAGGTAGTTAAATGATGATATAAAGCTGAGTTACAAAATACTTAGCAGTATTATCACTAAACTATATGAAGTGGTTTGTGTAGATAGTCTTGATGTAATAAATTATATTAAAATATGTTGCTGTTATGAAATGCGAAGGATATTAATTGAAGTTGAGAGAGGTGAAAAAGCGGAGATGTTTGATCAGACTCTGAGGGATTAGGGAATCACAATACGCTACGTTATTGGAGTGGAATGAGAACATTAGCGTCCGCTTTTCTAAATTCAGCCAGCAAAGAGATCAGAAGACCGCTAAAGAAAATTTATAATCCAGTATCTGAGCATTCGTCAAGGAAGACCGAGAGAAGTCTCTTCGGCGTAAGACTGAAAAAGGAATGTAAGGGACACTAGTTCAACGTAAGTAAAGAATAGACGACTAGAAGGATGTGAGAGAGAACGAATGTATCGAGAGAGATGAAGTAAGAAAGTAATATGCTACCAGAAATAAATAAAACCTATTTCTGCGTCTATGTGTTACTGATTACCAGTAATAAAGAGTCTTTTGTTATACTTACATTGGTATGAATCAACTTCTGATAGGGATGGATATAACCTAAATAAAACTGATGTGTATAATAACTGAAAGCGAATCGTGAAAATCGTATCAGTTGCGCTTAATAAAGACCTAGCCTGCACACAAGTAAAATAAACTACAAACCTATTTACTACAACTTACAAAAACAATATGTATTTGCTTAATCCACCTATTATAAAACTAGGCCAAGGGGTTTATTTAGCGATATATTTGTGCGGTATATTTAAATTATACAAGACTTGTCCTCTAAAACTGGTTAGGTCGAAAATTCGCGGTTTCGCAATAATTACTGCACTGTACGTTTTGATTTTGAATTTTCGTTTTATGTTGAGAACACAAAATGCGTGATCTTATTATTTGAACTTGTTTAAATATACATTTTTCTTTACATAAATATCCCTTTCAATACTGTAACATACAGGGTGTTCAGAAAGTCACTGTGCGGTTTTTAAAGCAGCGATAACAGCATTCATTCAGTCTATTTCAAGCCAGCAACTGATAGCGGTGTTTAAAAACAAAATAAGAAGGATCCAGGCCTGTATTGATGCCAACGGGGGTCACTTTCAACATTGTTTATAATTGTCATTCATATTTACCTCCTGTATTCTATATTGAAACATGTCTGTTAATAAATGTATAAGTGCACAGTGACTTTCCGAACACCCTGTATTTTAGTTTAAATGTATTATTTCACTCCAATGTTTGTGTTGACACTCCAGGATATATATTTCATAGATAATTGTTTACCATTAAAATAAGTTGATTTTATTTGCATGAAAGCTTGACATCAAGTTATATCACTTCTTGCTTTCATCCTCAAAGACATTACTATTACAAAAACAAGTAACTTGATGAATGTTCACCAACTTACACTGAAAAAAAAAAACAACACTTCAACACCTGGTGTATGATGATTAGGCTTACCTAAATATTCCTGAAATTGTACGTTTTTCGAGATTGCGTCATTATTCAAATAGTTTACTTTTTTAAAATTCAGTTTGTTGTTCAACACACGTATTAATCGTATTAATTAAGCACTCCGGTTCTTCATGCTATAAACATTATTTAAAGTGTAAAATTATCATAAACCTTTACCCCTAGTTATGGTTTCGTAACTCAAAGCAAATTTTCGTGACTACACTAACCACCATCGTCTTTCAATGGCAAGTTCCAAAATTACCTTGCAAGGAAAATTAAAATTAATCAAACAAAAAAAAATAATTTTTAATGATTTTCGTGTCCCATCCATCACACAACTTATGGAACATCAGTGCACACCTTAGATTAAAAGTTGTACGGCCCCAAAACTTGTTCTGCCGTTAGAACTTCCATATTTAGAAAATGTGTGTGTGCGTGTTTTCTTATAGCAAAGTCACATTGGGCTACCTGGTGAGTCCACCGAGGGAATCGAACCGCTGATTTTAGCTTTGTAACTCTGTAGACTTACCGCAGTACCAGCGGGGACAGTTGGGAAATCGTAACGTATCAAAACGTAATTATTTGTGCAGATGTATTTCAAAGTCGTTTCCACACATCTTAGATACGTACCTCTTTTGTTACACGCTTCCATGTTTATTTGTTTATAATACAAGGATCAAATTCCAAAAGGTCAATTATGATATATTTGTTATCAACACGGCCCTTTGGGTTTATGTCAGCAGTACCGCAACGTAGTTGCAAATTTGAGTTAAAACAATATGTGAAGTGCAACAACTAGTGGCCACTTCTATCTTCTTGTTAAATCTCTGGGGGTCTGCAGAGTTTTGAGTCGAATGATACACCCCAGACAAACATAAAATATCGCTAACCACAGGTTCAAAGATAAGTTATACACGAATTATAATACTATAAGATACATGCAGAGCAAACTTAGAACAAATATTAATTTTCATGATCCAACTCATCTTGTGATTCTTTTACACTGCTACACCGTAGTTTAGTTCCATAAAGGGTAAAAACCAAAATAGTAAAGAAACAGATGAAATGATCAGCTGTATAAACATAACAATAGTATACCAGTATCATTGCACGGAAGCAAAAGAGAATTAAATATGTTTATGATCGATTGACCAATTAGGGAACACTGTTGGTCAGTATGTAAAGGTCCGGCATGGCCAGGTGGTTAAGACACTCGAGTCGTAATCTGAGGGTCGCGGGTTCGAATATCCATCAGACCAAACATGCTTGCCCTTTCAGCCGTGGGAGCGTTATAATGTTGCGGTTAATCCCACTATTCGCTGGTAAAAGAGTAGCCCGAGAGTTGGAGATGGGTGGTGAAGACTAGAGAGAAGGCAGCTGGTCAGCTGCAAAATTAGGAACGGCTAACGCGAAACACAGAACACACACAGCATACAAATAAAACGACTGGGGCCAACTACAATAATTTCAGATAACAAAACATGATGCTGTAGTAATGACAGGTATTTATATCAGAGTGACGTATTTAGATGGATAGGCTGTAAACAGCAATATCATTTTGAACAGACACAGATAAGAATGATAAACCCTTGATTATGAGTAAAATAAGAGAATATTTCTTTTCTCAATGAGAATAAACAGAAATAAAAAGTGAAAGAAACACTTTCATAAACTTCTTTAGTTTGTTTGTAGTTAGGCGCAAAGCTACACAATGATCTATTTGTGCTATGCCTATCTGCTGGTACAGCGGTAATCTACGGATTTACAATGCTAAAATCAGGGGTTAGATTCCCCTCGGTGGACTCAGCAGATAGCCCGATGTGGCTTTGCTATAAAAAATATATACATAGTTTCTACGCCTACCGAAGCGTTACAAAGCTCGGAAATTTACCATTCAGCCACCAGGGCTCAGTTTCTCGGTTATTCAGATAATATAATATAATATAATATAATATAATATAATATAATATAATATAATATAATATAATATAATATAATATAATATAATATAATATAATATAATATAATATAAATTTCTTTAATAAAAAGGAAATTAAGATTATTAAAAAATGCCTTTGGTCATGATTAACTTTACAATGCTCGTTGTCTAGAAAAATAAAAGCGAGTTCTTAACGTGTTAAAAATCAAAATAGGCTTATACTTTATCAACCGATACCGTTTGAAGATTATAAATGCTTCATAATAAATACAAAAAAAAAATAATCAGAGATATTTACGTAGAACCAGTTCGTTAAGATATTAAGTAGCTTAAAAATCATTGTAGCGTCAGTAATAGATCAGGTACTGGATGTTTCCTGTTCCACATATAAATGTGAAAGAAAATTAATTCACGTTTCTGATATCTATATTCTGTTTTGCTACGGTAAATGATTTTTAATTTTATGTGATATTTTAAGTGATACGAAGTTTTAAGATAATAAAATATGACATCTACTTTAATTTTGTAACTCTTTCTACATCTCCATACACATATATAAAACATGTTTCCGTAAAGTATAAAATCGTGGATGAATAAAAGCCATATAACCCGAGCGTTAACCTCAGAAGAAAGGTCCATTCGTTTCTATCAAGACTTCTTGAACCTGCACGTTTTTCTGACATCATGAAGATAGATATTTATGAGTGTATGACACTCTTGCTGTTGGCGACTTAAGTGCATATAATAACTGACAAAGTACTGTTGAAGACTCAAAAAATGTAATCGAGTTTCCTTCGAATTAACTACACCAGGGAAGAAGTTAGAGATGGAAAATTAAGTCAGTTTTGCACTGATCATTTCTTTATAATACATACATAGAAAGAACGTTGCTGCTGTTCATTATGTAGCCCAAAAAATGAATTATAAGTACAGTAAATTGTTTGTTTTTTTGAATTTCGCACAAAGCTACTCGAGGGCTATCTATGCTAGTCGTCCCTAATTTAGCAGTGTAAGACTAGAGAGAAGACAGCTAGTCATCACCACCCATCACCAACTCTTGGCCAACTCTTTTACCAACGAATAGTGGGACTGACTGTAACATTATAACGCCCCCACGGCTGGGAGGGCGAGCATGTTTGGCCCGACAGGGATGCGAACCAGTGACCCTCAGATTACGAGTCGCACGTCTTAACACGCTTGTCCATGCCGGGCCAAGTGTAGCAAAATTAAAAATAAATTTTCTTCGAGACCCAATGAATAAAATAATTAAAAATCCTAAACAAAGAGTAGTAATATCCACCAACAAGTGATCAAGAAACTGTGAAAGTAATTAATTAATTATCTAAAAACTAAAATTAGTGGTGTTCACGGTTCTAATTTCAAAACATATGGTTAATGTAATAAACCAAAATTTAGTAGCTATGTACCTTCCTAATTATTTTAAAACAACGGTCACTCTTCAAATACACATACAAGTTACTTAGATAAGTATAATTTAATTTCTAACGAGCTACTTGTTGTTCAGTCTATAAAAAATACAATAATATTATTAAGAGATACTTTTAAATGGATTGTTGTTGTTTTAAATTAAGCACAAAGCTACATAATGGGCTATCTGTGCTCTGCCCACCACGGGTATCGAAACCCGGATGTTAGAGTTAGAAGTCCGCAGACATACTGCTGAGCCTTTTAAATTGAACAAATAAAGCTTTTCAAACAAAGGCAAACAACATTTTGTCTGTCTTAATCATTTTGTTAAAACTTTTAACGCTGTAGAACATAGTTATAATAGATAAACACAGAAAATACAGTTTCATAAGATACCCTTTAAAAATAGGTCAAATAAAACAGAACATACTATCAGTAACAACAGCGATCAGACATTCTATACCTTAGCTCTGTCCTCAATTTTTGGATTTTTAATGTCATTGTGCGTCTAAAACTCGTTTCTAATCCGATCACTCTTTACACGGTTATTATAAACAAACTGAGAAAATGCTCCATATAACTTCATTGTAAAAAATGTTTCAAAATTATTTAGGACCTAGACCTGGATTCGAATATAAACCAGGTTTGGGAAGAACAGTTCTATGGGAATATCCAATCTTCTGTAAAAAAATCATGTAAACCAATTTATAATGTTTCGAGAAATGCGCGCGCACATACATTGATGTATACAAACGGACCCTAATACAATACCCTATCCACAACTTCTAAAGCACAAATAGTGAAAAAATTACTTATGTCAAGTGTAATCACCTTTGGATTCAACATCAGCGATATCGGTATCACAGAATTAAAAGGACTGTAGTTTTCATCAGCTTGCATTGATAATTTGCAAAATGTAATACATTACTTAGTTATTTTAACACAATTACAACGTCAGACTCAAGAGTAATTTATTTCTATGAAATAAAAGTAAAAGGATGTATTATTATCTGCTCTTTATTAAATCTTATCAAATAAATTGTTTACCTAAAATTAAATATAAACAGTTTGTTTGTTAATTTGTTTTTGAAATTCGCGCAAAGCTACATGAGGGTTGTCTGCGCTAGCTGTCCCTAATTTAGCAGTGTAAGACTAGACGGAAAACAGACAGTCATCACCACCCACCACCAAGTCTTGGGCTACTCTTTTACCAACTAGTAGTGGGATTGACCGTAACATTATAACGCATCCAAGACTGAAATGGCGAGCATGTTTGGTGTCACGGGATAAAAAAAAGTAATTATAATTGCTAATGTTATTTAGAGTGTTTATGCAGCTGAATACCTAAAGTTATATTTAATATCAATATATTTATAGATAGAAATGAAGTATATTAGAACTTATATTTTGTTTAAAAATAGGTGAGTATTATTTTACGTAACCTTCAATACGTGAAATTCAATTAATAAGTAAACTTATAAGCTATTAGTAACATATAGTCCAGTTATTTACTCATGATATTACATATAATAAATCTCTCGTTGAAAGTAAAGGGAATCTTCAGTAACCGCAGCTGTAATTAGATCTGAAATCGGTCGAGTGCTAAGGGCTAAAAGTTTGCACTTGAGTGTTTATGTGTGTATCTTCTTATAGCAAAGCCACATGAAACTATCTGCTGAGTCAACCGAGGGTAAATGAACCCCTTATTTTAGCGTCGTAAATCCATAGACTTACTGCTGTACCAGCTGAGGACATTTGCACTTGAGAAAACTCTATAAGCCTTTATGCCGCGGCTAAAATTTAAATGATTTAAAATCTTATAGTTAAATGTTTATTGCCTTTCGGTGTAAAAACTATCACGAACAGCAAAAACCCGTTTATGTATTTAAACTTATTAATAGTTGTCGAACTAGTGATGTAATAATAATATAGTAATATCAATTACAGATAATTATAAAAATATATATTTTGTAATATGGACACGTGTTACATAAAAGTGGAAACTATTCTTTATGCAAAATTTCATTAAGATTGCCTGATATCAGATATCATCTATATTTAACAGATACGGACAGAAATTGTAAAAGTAAATAAGTGCATGACAGAATTGAGTTATAAATTATTTTATAATTCAAAGTTACGTAAGTTTATCTGGTTTCATACAAGTGAATAAAATATAACATATACACATATATACCAAGGAAAACTTATAGTAATTATGTTTAATTCAGAGCTAATAGAATGTTTATCAACCGTTAACTACTATACACTCATTAAGAGTTACATAAGATGAGTTGTTGGCTAGCTCCTATCGAAGCCCCGGCACGACCAGGTGGTTAAGGCATTCGACTCGCAGTTTAAGGGTCGCGGGTTCGAATCCCTATCGCACCAAATATTAAATCTGTGGTGAGCGTTTAATGTTACGGTAAATCCCACTATTCGTTGTTAAAAGAGTAGCCCAAGAGTTGGCAGTGGGTGGTGATGACTAGCTGCCTTCCCTCTAGTCTTACATTGCTAAATTAGGGACGATTATCGCAGATAGTCCTCGTGTATCTTTTCGCGAAATTCATATCAAACCAGATTTCCCCCGTGTATAAGTGACGTATTTTGACACTGTTTGAATAATTAAAAAATAGTCCAGAAAATACAAAATAGGATGTATACATATGTTTTTCTAAATATTTATTGATTATTTCAATACAAAATGTTTCTTAAAACAAAATATTAGTTTGTAATTAAGTAGAAAGATGGTGTTGTTGTTTGTTGTTTTTGAATTTCGTGCAAAGCTACTCGAGGGTTATCTGCGCTAACCGTCCCTAATTTAGCAGTGTAAGACCCACCGCCAAGTCTTGAGCTACTCTTTTACCAACGAATAGTGGGATTGACCTTCACATTATAACGCTCCCACGACTGGGAGGGCGATCATGTTTGGTGCGACCGGGATTCGCACCAACAAGCCTCGGATTACGAGTCGAACGCCTTAACACGCTTGGCCATGCCGGGCCCCGTAGAAAGATAAACAATAAGCTGTCAGTGGTGAGCTCACATTGAATATCGAATGTCTAACGTTGTAAATCCACTAATATATCACTGAACCACCAGGGGTCAAAACTAAAAAATAATAAACTATTGTTATTGTTCTTGCTTCGTGTCCTCAAGATATTTATTATAATATTTGTGAAGATTTTACAAAATTCGTCCAATGTGCAATTGTATGTTGAAGTGGGCCTTAACTAGTGATGCTATATTCTAAGTTTATTTTACTCCTACATCCATTTTTTGTATTGTTTAATAAGATGAAACAATAATTTCCAGCAAATGATATGGTTTACAAACACAGTATTATGTTCAACATACTTCTGAGGACCGTAAACATAAAACAAGAAGCAAAAGTTATGTGAATCAGCAAATCATTATTTTGTCCAATGTATGAACTTTTTGTTTGATTGCCACGTGACAAATGAAATGATATATCTTTTTTCTCTTAATCCGTTGCTAGATTTATTGTAACTGCTTTTTGAAAATCCATAGGCAATGTATCATTCGGTAAAATTTACATCTGCTATTTGCAGAGTAGCGATAAGTGTCATATAATAGTCCAAATTTTACCAAAGGATACATAGCTTATGAATCTGTAACACACGGCTCGTCATGGTCAGGTGGTTAAGGCGTTCAACTTGTAATCTGAGGGTCGCGGGTTCGAATCCCTTTCACACCAATCATCTCGCTCTTTCAGCCGTGGAGGCGTTATAATATAACAGTCAATCCCACTATTCGTTGGTAAAAGAGTAGCCCAAGAATTTGCGGTAAGTGGTGATGACTAGCTGCCTTCTCTCGAGTCTTACACCGCTAAGTTAGGGACGGTCAGCGAAGATAGCTCTCCTGTGGCTTTGCGCGAAATTCAAAAACAAACAAGTAACACACATATTACATTCATTTATGACATGTTTATAAACTAGAAGTTAACGTTACAGGCAATTCGTTTTCATTTACATTTTGTTTTATTGAATATTTCATTTCTACTTCCAATTGTGTGCATAAATATAACTTCATAAAATTCGCATGAAAACCCAAAGAAAATCACACTTGAATCAAGTTGTAGTTTCACCCCTTGGATCGGCTGCTTTAACCATTTTCTAACGATCCTGAACTTCTCAGTATCAAACAGGGTCGACCTCGATGCAGCAGGATAAAAAGATTAGACCCGTATCTGAGATAGAACAACGCGGAGACGAAACACTAACGAAAAAAAAAAACAAACATGTCGTTACATCTAAAGCAATAATCGATGAGTCGGGAACAACAACTTGACACTCTATCGAACATTCAGGGCTGAAATTTTCAGCGATTCTCCAGACCTTTAAACTTCATAGATCCTCTTGACTCTGTATCGTAGCTGCAGGAGTCACGTATAAACTTAGAAGTAATGCGATTTAGATTACTGGCTTTGTACTATCAGCTCCATTTCATATACTTTCCCTTGTCAACGCTTACTTAATGTTTTTTTCTGAGAAATTAAACCCTAAAACACTTTTTATTTAGTTTTCTTAAAAAAACCTTTTTATTCTAGATTTAATTTCGAAACGATTAGAAATCAACATTAATAATAATTATAAATGTATCAATATATTAGATTATTAGCTGAAATTCTGTATAATTAATTGGGTTTTTGAAATATGCAAACAATGAAACAAGTATAGCATATATTTAGTCAGATAGAATAAAAGATGAAATATCATTAACTTATTCAACTCAAATAATTATATAAAGCTTTTCGATTTGGTAATTATTGTATCTTATTAATACTAGACAACCAGTAGTCCACACAAACTATTGAAACTCATGAAAAACGTTAACAATAAAAGGTTCAGTTAAAAAATTCAATAAATATAAGAGAGAAAAATTTAAATTTCCTCGAATAAAACTGTTTCAAATCTGCCGATAGAATATTATCTGCTTATAGATATTAATACTAGAACTATCACTGAACTAATGTATCCAGATTTGTCTGAACATCTATTATAAGTTCGCGTGTAACATTTATATGCAACTGATTATACAGATATGATCATTAAAAAACAATCTATTTGTAACAACACATGCTTATAATAATTTACTTTAACACTAAATTATTACTAAAATGTTCTCAACACTTACTGTATAACAACATCATTATTCATAGTTCATGACATTTAGAAAGAAATAGTAACGACTTTTGTCAAATATATAAACATGGACAAGTAATACAGTGTCATTAATTTCAATGTGTATACAAGTAATATCCAAATTTGCTTGTATATTATTATTCCAATTGTTCAGCCAATGTGTTTAGATTTCTACATAATACCAGAATATTATGCATGTGAATATCATATAAAGATGTATGTGTTTAGATTTCTACATAATACCAGAATATTATGCATGTGTATATCATATAAAGTGAAATATAAATATCTGAAAATATTTTTCAGTACTAAGACGCATAAACATGTAATAATAATTTCATAGCATTCATTACACTTTCTTTTAAATCACTGATAATGTTAGAAGCTGAGCGATACTGAACGTACCAAAATAAAGTTCTGTTTCAAACTGCATCTTCGTTTTGAACCAAATCAGAAATAATATATTATTAAGCACACCTCAAACATCAATATCACAATGAAATATTTGAGTGTTTGTTTTTACTACCACGTTTTACTTAGCAGGAAGTAATTAAAAATAGCACTATCACAATGCTTCGTCAATAAGCACATTTTTCACACATTAAAAAAGTCAAAACATTAGTTATTTACAGGTATCTTAAAAAGTATTAATTATATAAATTGTGGTGTTTTGTTTCACTAAAAGAAAGGTCCTCTCTTTTTTCTACCTTTGAAATTATCTTTAATTTTTTTATCTGAACTTAAAATATTTCATGATAGATCACGGTAATTTATTTTCATATCTACGTATTTATTTACCCAAAATTTCTTGGGTATTAGGAATTTCTTGTCAAGTTTCATAATTACTATCATTCTGATGTGTTTACTTTGTTAACTTCACCCTTCTCCAACTCATGCTTGCTTTTCTAAATGTATTCAAAATTATATCCTACCTTAACTTGGGGTTTAATCATGGGAAGAGATTTGCCTGTGGCTAACGTTTTAAAAGCGGCCCGGCATGGCAAGGTGGGTAAAAGCGTTCGATTCATAACTTGAGGGTCGCGGGTTCGAATCCTGGTCAATTATACTATTCTTTAGTAAAAGAGTAGCCCAAGAGTTGGCGGTGGGTTGTGATGACTAGCTGCCTTCCCTCTAGTCTTACACTGCTAAATTAAGAACGGCTAGCTCAAATATCCCTCGAGTAGTTTTGCGCGAAATTCAAAACAAACAAACAAATCTATCTAAACCATAAAATATCTCTGGCACATTGTTGGACACTGTTAACATTAACGTCTCAATTATCAAACAGAAGTACCAACTGAGGAGTGAGACAAAAGTAGCCGTGACGTCATTTACCTACTATTGTAAAGCATACTCCACGAGTATAGCGACACAACCATTTACAAACGGATTCTACTAGTTTCTAAGCATTTTCTTTTGTCAAAAGGTGGCTCTTTAGGACAAGTTAATTTCAGGGTTGTAAGGAGGAACTAGTTTTGTGGTAACACAGGATAATTATTTATTTATTCTGTCTTTTGCGTAAAGCTACACAAGGGATATCTGCGTTAGCCTTCCCTAATTTAGCAATGTAAGACTATATGGAAGGCAGCTGTTCATCACCATCCACTGCCTACTCTTGGGCTACTCTTTCACCAATGAATAGTGGGGTTGATCGCACATTATAACGCCTCCAGGGCTGAAAGGGCGAGCAAGTTCGGTGTGACGGGATTTGAACCCGCAACTTTCAGATTACGAGTCGAGCGCCCTAATCACGTGGCCATGCTGGGATCATTAGATACTAAACTATAGAAGTGTAACCCTGGTACGAAAGTTTTTGGAGGCTCTTAATTAATTTTAAGGTCTTGTTTTTTCTTCAAATTTTAAAAGTGGTAATGTATGTTACACGATTGAGACGACCTTCGCTCAAGAAACACGGCACCATTACTCTTATTAAAGTTATTGCATGGTGAGCCCAAATTCAGCTTGCTTAGGTGATTAAAACAACCCGCAAGACTGTGGATCCGAGGGTTCATGGTTTGCATCAATTTGCCACAAAAACAAAATAAACAACGGTACAATCTTACTAACAAGTTTTAGGTGGTGCTGTTTACAAATTTCTTCCATCTAATCTCTCATGTAAAAACCAGAAATTTCTAGCGCAGATAGCCCCAGTATAGCTGTGCGCGATATTCAAACCAAATCAATACAATGGTGACCTATTTCAAGCAAATAAACTCAGTACCTCTTCATTATATCGTGAGTTAAGAACATACGTAGGTTGCCCTTTTCAAAGCAATTAAACAGAATCACATTCTAATGCATTCTGACTTATCTTCGTACGTGGAACGATCTTTTGATGAAAGATCTGCCCTTAATCACTAGAAAAATAAAACATTCGGTTTCTATCTCTGGGGTTTTGACGTACATAAAGTTACAGATTGGTTAGTTTTACATCTGTGCTAGTGTGGTATATATAACACTGTCAGTTTACTGTGAATATATTATTCTTACAGTTTTGTTTTGTGCAATAAATTGTTCAGTCTGTTTCCAAATTTTACAGTTATAGCTTTTGCGACGAGTCTTTGAATTTGAATTTTTGGCCGACAAACAGTGTGTTTTAGCCAATATAGAGTTGTAAGTGAACCAAACTAAATTTATGTTATACTGTAGCTCTAGATTTATCTATTAGTGTTTTGTTTGGCACGTATTTCGTATCGTTTCTTACTTTATTTTGTTTTCAGAAATGTTTCGAATCATTCACACATATTTTTTATATCTTAAGTTCCATTCGATATTGCACACAAAATTTCACATAGATTATTTCATACGATTAGATCTATTAGTTATAGTTTTTCATAATAAATAAATTCTTGCTAATTTCATACTTTAAAGCATATGAAAATGTGTAGTATATTAGTGACAAATGACATACATATGTTTGTTTGTTTGTTTTACATTTTGCGCGAAAGCTACACGGGGACTATCTGCGCTAGCCGTCCCTAATATAGTAGTGTAAGATTAGAGAGTAGGCAGCTATTCATCACCACCCACTGCCAACTATTGGGCTATTATTTTACCAACGAGTAGTGAGATTGACTGTCACATTATAACGCTTCCCGGCTGAAAGAGCGAGGATATTTGGTACGACGGGGATTCGAACTCGCGGAATACGATCGACTGTTTTAACCACCTGACCACGCGGGCCCATATATTTGTAAACATGAGTGTTGCATGAAACGTCAACTGTACGTTATTTCCCAGTTATGATACATGTCAACTTTGGTGACAATGTGTTCAGAAGTTCGCCAGTTATAAGTAGACACACACATAAACAAAGTTTCGTGAAATAAAGGTTAAGATAACCAACACAGTACTAAGTGTTTTTGTTGGCCCGGCATGGCCAAGCGTGTTAAGGCGTGCGACTCATAATCTGAGGGTCGCGGGTTCGCATCCCCGTCGCGCCAAACATGCTCGCCCTTTCAGCCGTGGGGGCGTTATAATGTGACGGTCAATCCCACTATTCGTTGGTAAAAGAGTAGCTCAAGAGTTGGCGGTGGGTGGTGATGACTAGCTGCCTTTCCTCTAGTCTTACACTGCTAAATTAGGGACGGCTAGGACAGATAGCCCTCGAGTAGCTTTGTGCGAAATTCCAAAACAGTGTTTTTGTTTGGGATAATGATTTAGTGTATGTGTTTGTGTGTTTTTCTTTGAGCAAAGCCACATCAGGCTATCTAGTGTGTCCACCGAAGAGAATCAAATCCCTGATTTTAGCATTGTATTATCCGAAAGATTTACCGCTACTTCAGCGGGGGACAATAATTTAGTGACTAATTTAAATTATCCAGGCTAGTAAAAACTCACTTTTAAATCGGCACAGCATGGCCAGGTGGTTAAGGCACTCGACTCGTAATCCGAGGGTCGCAGGTTTGAATTCCCGTCACACCAAACGTGTTCGCCCTTTCAGCCGTGGGGGGCGTTATAATGTAATTGTCAATCCCATTATTTATTGGTAATAGAGTAGCCCAAGATTTGGCGATGGGTGGTAATGACTAGCTGCATTCCCTCTAGTCTTACACTGCTAAATTATGGAAGGTTATCACAGATAGCTCTCGTGTAGCTTTGCGCGAAATTAAAAAGAAAACAAACACTTTTAAATATTTTGTTTTGGCTACATCCCACTTTTTTCAAATACTTAAACACAGTAAATATTAATATAATAACCATACTTCATGACGTCATCGCTTTAAGACTTTTATTTATTGATATGTGGCCTAAGTCTTTCAAGCAGACGTTGTGCTTTTTTGTATGGAAGTTTGAGTAATTTTTTTCTTAAATTGCAAAGCAGTTAATAAAGTAACGGAATGTTTAGTTGCCTATTATTAAAGCTAGCAGTCCTTTTACTGCGGTTCTTACTTATCATCAGAGCTCAATTTACAATACTAGTATGACAGTCATTCAGCACCACCAAACATTCAACGTATATTTTGTTTCGTGAGCCCTAGTATTAAAATATTTGTCAAAACATATTTTTAGTTTGTAAAACTTTATATTGCTTAATACGTTGTCTCAAAACAGATATATCAAGTTGTATGTTTTTTACTTTTGGAATATATTCACTATAGTTGTGCGTCTTTAGCTCTACGAAAATGATGACAGTAAGGTTTAATGGATTAACTTATATAAAAATCGTTTCACGCGAAAAACCAACTAAATAAAATTGGAAACACTGTCTCATAAATCCATACATCTCAGTTTCATAGTCAATCGGGATACAAATCTTAATCTAATGAATAATTTCCGTTAAGTTTTGTGCCAAATCATGTAATAGATTGATTTATTCAAGTACAATGAACTATTTTCAAAGGTTATTTTCTGTTTCAAGAACCGTTGCATATATTAATACTTATAGTTCATTCGCCATCTAAGTCTTAATCGATTATCTGTGAGAGTATCATAAAGTGAATTTTCATAAAGCAGTACCAGCGAAATTCTCTTAAAATTCCAAGGCACAGTCGCATACCACTGAAAGCTCGTTTAGATATTTCATGCTGTCTTCATACATCTCTTGGTGCTGATCTATTTGGCTGTTTATAAACAACCTTTATCTCAACACGTAAAGCCAAGTAAACATACAGAAGGAAAACCAGTAAACTAGGGTAATATAATATAATACTAAAAATTTGAATGTGCAAGGATTTGTGTGAATACTAGCAGACGAAAATCAGTGTTATTGTTGACGTCAAGCTAAATACAGCGCTCGCTAAGGACAGAATTAAAATACAAATAATAAAAATAGGATTTTCCTAACTTCCTGTTATTCGAACGTTTCTAATTTTATATCCTTAACTGCCTTTAATCTCACCATGTATTTCATTTAGTGTTAATTGTTTCTTGACATATTACAAAAGTTCACTTTTATTAATCTTCTATACTCTTCAAAATTACCAAAATTGAAATTATAACCTGAATTTTTCGCTTCATTTTACCCAATAGAAAGAAGTTAAAAATAATACATGTACTAAACTATTAATGCTTCATAGTTTGTTTTTATAGTTGTATTGATATGTAATACATTATAGAATACTAAAATATAGCTGAAATTCTTATAGATCTGAATAATTTCACACAATATCAAGAACAAAAATCAATTGATACACATATTTTAGGGTTAACGCCTATCACCTCCTTCACTAAATACGAAAAATAATTGTTGTCAGTTATCAGCAATTTTAAAGTGTGCGTTTCATTGTGAAAGTCTTAAACTTCAGTTATTGCCATTTTATTTAACAAATGGCAGTAAGCGATAAAGGAAGAAACTGTAATGGGTTTATTATTAAATGTAACCATTCCCCATTTTACAGGTGTAACTGACTGTTTTAGTTATAGTTTATTGGCCTGGCATGACCAGGTGGGTTAAGGCGTTCGACTCGTAATCTGAGGGTCGCGGATTCGAATCCCGGTTGCACCAAACAGCTCGCCCTTTCAGCCGTGAGGGCTTTATAAAGTGACGGTCAATCCCATTATTCGTTGATAAAAGAGTATCTCAAGAGTTGGTGGTGGGTGGTGATGACTAGCTGCCTTCCCTCTAGTCTTACACTGCTAAATTAGGGACGGCTAGCTCAGATAGTCCTCGAGTAGCTTTGTGCGAAATTCAAAAACAAACAAAAAGTTATAGTTCGTTATTTTTTTTCCGCAGTTTGGCTCAATCCCAAACTGTGCATTAATAAATAAATTCGTATTTGAGGTAGTTACATATAGATATTTATATAATTTATACAGTATAAAGGAATAGGGAAATAAAGCATAAATGACAACACATGCTTTGAGCACAATCTATAAACCGGATTCTAATCGCTTATTCACTTGGTTGTATCATACGCTTGACAATCACGTCCAAAATAACTATTGTTAATTCTTAATTGATGTATAAATTTAAAAAAAATATATATTTTTGTAAGTATCAGTGAAGAATAATGCTTAAAACAACAAATGTAGGCCATAACAACACATGTAGACAATCAACAACAATGACACGTGTAGAACAATAACAGATGTAGACCATGGACAGTAATAACGTACGTAGGACAATAACAACAGATGTGGACCAGAAACAGTAATGACACACGTAGGACAATAACAATAGATGTAGACCATGAACGGTAATGACACACGTAAAACAATAACAACAGATGTAGACCATGAACGGTAATGACACACGTAAAACAATAAAAACACATGTAGACCATGAACAAGAAAAACACATGTAGACCACGGACAATTAACAACACATATAAACGATAGAAGATATTTTCCCCTCTCTTTTCGTCTGTAAAAAAAAGAAACAAAAAAAAACCATAATAACTCTTAAGAAACATAGAAATATGATTACCCTTAGGCAAAAACAACAAAAATAGAATGGGTCCTCTGTAGTAACGAGACTCTATCTCTTTTTTACTCTGTCGTTTCTTACCGCTAATTTCAATGAATATTTGCATATCAGAAATATATAATATTTTTATTATGTGTCGTTTTACTTTCTATAGTTTCTCTGTCTTTGGAATTATGCGCTACGTTTTCCTTGATTAGTGAGTTCTAAATTTAAAATAACTTACATTTCAAATATAACGGTGTTTAATATATCTTCTGTGTACTAATTGTCCAAATGACATTTGATTGTTTCCATAACATATAATTTTTAGTATATTCTTTGGAGGACACTAAAGTTTGGCATAACAGAAAGTTCAATGTTTTCATAATATTCAATCAGTACCTATTATAAGCTTGCTGTGCAATAAAGGCAATGGTTATTATATTAAACATGTTACTCATTCAGAGAAAAAATCGTATTCGAGAAGAAATCGGGATTTCGTCAAATAAATAAAATACTTCATCTTTCAAAAACATTTTAGAGACCCAGATTTTGTATTATTAAAAGAAAAATTCTTTTGACTTTTATATAAAATAAAGAATTGAATAACGTGCTCCTTTTCTGGTAGAGAAATCTCTAAGAAAAAGTGGAAAAAAAAAACACGTCGATTTCCTACAAACAACATAGATTGCTACCGATATTCAAAGAAATTTCTAAGTGTAGCTAGTGCATTTGTCATCCATATATTTACTTAGTGTTGAAAATAATTTTTGTTTCTTTTTACGTACTAAAAGTTTCAGTTCGACACTGGTTCGAACTTTTTTCTACCAAAAGAGCATGTAAACATTCAGTGAACAAACTGAGAGCATGGTTGAAATCAGCCAAGTAGTTTGATCACCAGCAGGTGGTCGCGTTCACATCCATATACCAGGAGACACCACGTCTTATACAAACAGATTAACATTGGAATTCGGTGAATATATTTCTTGAATTCAAGCGAAAGGTAAAGGAAAAGTCAGTTATTAATTAATAATATTGGATTTGCTTTAAAGCGAAGTTTTATATTAGAAGTTGCGCTATCTCATATCACCGTTGTATATTCCAGTTTAAATTTAATTCAACACGAACAGTCAATACTTTGACGATATTTATAGAAGATAGAGGAAAAGTTATTTAAAAAAAAATAAAGAAATAAATTCACTAATCACAATTTTGAAACTTCTATTACTTTTCAAACTCCATATGTTTGTTCCAAGCATAAATGTAATTTGCGTTCTATCCACTTCGTGGAATCTAGCCTCTCACTTTAGCGTTATATTGTTTGTTTGTTTGGTTCTCGAATTTCACGAAAAACCGCTCCAGAATTTCCTCCGCTAGTCGCCTCTAAATCTGAAGTGAAAGATTGAGTGAAAGGCAGCTAGCTAGTAACCACCACAAATCGCCATATCTTGTGCTACTTTTTGTACTTGTAGATAGTAAGATTAACCCTCAAATTATAACACTCACATTGTTGAAATGGCGATTATGTTCGGTAACAGGAGTCACATCCATAGATTCTGACTCAAGTGCTCTAACTAGTAAACCATGTCAGGTCATTTAGCATTATAAGTACTTGAGCTTATGGCTGACCCACGTGGTGGGGGACAACGTAACAGGAGAAAAGTGCAACATGAAAACGTTGTGTGCATATAACCAGAAAGACAAATGTAGACAAAAATACAACAGAAAGAGTGCAAGAAATTAAACAGCAAAACAAACATAAACAAAAATACTCCAGCAAGAGCGCAAGAATATAAACAGCAATAAAAATAAAAATACCACAGCAAGAGTGAAAAAATATAAACAGCAAGACATTTTTTTTTTAATTTCGCGCAAAGCTACTCGAGGGCTATCTGGTCTAGTCGTCCCTAATTTAGTAGTATAAGGCTAGAGGGATGGCAACTAGTCATCACCACCCACCGCAAACTCTTGAGCTCCTCTTTTACCAATGAATAGTAGGATTGACTGACACATTATAACGGCCCCATGGCTAAAAGTGCGAGCATGTTAATGCGACGCGTATTCGAACCCGCGACCATTAGATTAGGAGTCGAACGCCTTAACCCACCTGGCCATGGCGGGCCCACTAAGACAACCATAAGTAAAAATACAACAGCAACAGTGCGAGAATATAATGAACAAAACAACTGCAGCAGGATAAAATGCAACAGCAAACAGTATATTAATATCAATCAGAAAGACAAACAAAGGAGGAAGAAAATACGACGTTACACAATACATATTATTTTATTGTTGTGAAAAAGAAATGCATAATCTTATTCCTGCATTATTACGTAGTTTGACAAATACGACCAAGCATACATTTCGGCAAAAAATCTTTTGATAAACATTGGGACGGACAGTCGAAATTATAGATTGATTAAAGTATACAGGAGGATTTATATAGGCCTAACTAAACTATTCCTTCAATTCATAAAGGGCCCGGCATGGCCAAGCGTGTTAAGGCGTGCGACTCGTAATTTAAGGGTCGCGGTTTCGAATCCCGGCGTTATAATGTAACAATCAACCCCACTATTCATTGGTAAAAGAGTAGTCCAAGAGTTGGCAGTGGGTGGTGATGACTAGTTGCCTTCCCTCTAGTCTTACCCTGCTGAATTAGGAACGGCTAGCGCAGATAGCTCTTGAATAGCTTTGCGCGAAATTCAAAAACCAAAACCAACAATTAATAAAGTACGGTATAATACACAACATTTGAATGCGGTTTGATGAAAACGTATTTAAAAGTTTCGAGTTTACTAACAGTTATAGTAAAGAGTAGGATTATAAGTGAAATCCAATTAATTTATTTTAAACTGATATATATTTGAATAAAATGAGCCTTAGTTTTTAAGCTGCAAGCTCCAAAAAAACGTTTTTAGACAGATAAAACATTGACGTATCTACACTGGTTTCATTTTACAGCATTACCGAATATAAATAAATTAGAATTTAAAAAAACCTATTTCGTTAAAAGTAAATACTTTTGTTTTCTGAAGCTGAAACTTAATACATTTTTCAACTTACTAATATATTTTCAACTCACAATACTGCAGATTACTTGAAATATGTATAACGTGGAAATATTCATAACAATCTCCTTGAAAAATGTTGAATCAACTATTTCCTCAGCTTCTCGTTTAAATTACATGTGTATTAGAAGTAAAAAGCAGAAATCTTGATCAATAATAACAAAGTTTGGGTTAAAACAGTAATTGGAGAAATGTAAATTAAAATCATTAGGGCTCTAGCATCTTATATCATTGTTTTCATCACAAACTAATTTTAAATACCTAATGAATTGCATAAATTTTGTCGTTATTATTAAAAGCTATACTCGTACAGCAAGGATGGGTTTGTTACGTTTTCGTTAATAAGCGCAAATCAGCCCCAAGAACAATTTGTGCTCAACCCATCACTAGTACCAAAAGCGGTTTCTAACGGTGTAAGTGCGCAGACGTTTCGCTGGGTCATTGGAGACAAGAAGAAAAAATAAACCATTACAAAAAAACTAACTCTTATAAAATGCCGAACTAGTAAATAAAAATATTTGGACCTTATTTCTCTAGACGCAGCTTCTTCTCTTGAATTGAATTAAATATATTATTCAGGTGGATTCAGAAATAAATAACAAATATTCTATTTATCCAACACAGAAATCGAATATTACATATCTTTTATGCCTCTCGGTTAACCTTTACGTTTCATTTTAAACTAATTGGAAACATACACTAGGTCCGGCATGGTCAGATGGTTAAGGCGTTCGACTCGTAATCTGAGGGTCGCGGATTCGAATCCCGGTCGCACGAAACTGCTCGCCCTTTCAGCCGTGGGGGCTTTATAATGTGACGGTCAATCCCATTATTCGTTGATAAAAGAGTATCTCAAGAGTTGGTGGTGGGTGGTGATGACTAGCTGCCTTCCCTCTAGTCTTACACTGCTGAATTAGAAACGGCTAGCGAAGATAGCTCTCGTGTAGCTTTGCGCCAAATAAAAAACAAACAAACTTACACTGAATAGTGTAATTTCAGGTACTGTGGAATAATTTCCCGTGTTTAGCGTTTGAAATGCTGCGAGATTCAGAAATCAAATAAGATCTTAACTGCTACGTTGATTTAAAAATCAGTTGTTATTTTTGTCAAGAATTGAACCCAATCTTGAGATCGAGGCAAGAAGAAACATCTGGCAATTAAAGTAGAACTGTACATAACACCTTATTATATGATAATTATCTTCATCTACAGATCGTAGCTGATATAAAGTGATTGAATCTATTTAACTAGTTATCTATTCTTTAATCACTGAATCCGTTTAACTAGTTATCTATTCTTTAATCATTGAATATGTTTAACTAGTTACCTATTCTTTAATCACTGAATCTGTTTAATTAGTTATCTGTTCTTTAATCACTGAATCTGTTTAACTAGTTACCTATTCTTTAATCACTGAATCTGTTTAATTAGTTATCTGTTCTTTAATCACTGAATCTGTTTAACTAGTTACCTATTCTTCAATGATTGAATCTATTTAACTAGTTATCTATTCTTTAATCATTGAATCTGTTTAACTAGTTATCTATTCTTCAATGATTGAATCTGTTTAACTAGTTATCTATTCTTTAGTGATTTAATAAATGAAATAATTTATGTTGAATAAAATTGTTAAGCATTTTAGAAATGAAATGTTTTGAAAATAACGGTGCAATTTATTGGTAAGTTATTGTTAAATAAGGGTTATCTGTGCTCTGTCCACCACGGACATCAAAACTCGGTTTCTAGAGGTATAAGTTCGTATATATACGTCTATGACACTGTAGGTAGAGCTTATTAGTTTTAAAATAAGATTTTTATCGTATATATTCTGTACGATATTTCTACTATATTTCGAATGAAAAAGGCTTCAAAATAAACCACTTGCGAAACTTAGATCTTTTGATTTCATAATAGGAAAAATACTTAAGAACACATGTGTAAACCCTTTCCTACATGGTTTATCATTCATTAACCTCATCAAACTCTCAAGGGATAACTCATTTTGTTTCCGTTTCTATTCGATTTGACCTTCTATATGCACTGTATCCAGTGTGGAGAGTCGTAGCTTTGATTTTAAAGTTACAGGTCCATAAACAGAACTAAATAATTGGCCATCTGTGCTGTACCCAGTATCGAAACTAGATTTTTAACGTCATAATGTCTAAGGTTTAAAGATGACTACTTCTTTTTTTCATTTGCATTCACGAGAATAACTAGTTATTTAACTCTAATACCTCAACATCTTTTGTGCCTCAGCAACTGGAGGTTATTCTTTCTGTGTTAAAATATAGTTTGTGAGCATTCGTTACCTGAGAAACAAATTAACGTTACATTGAAGCTAAATCTCATTTCAAAAACTAATATCTATACTTAAAAAAAAAAAAAATCCGCCAGTGGCTCAGTGGTATGTCTGCTGATTCACACTGCTGGAAACCAGGTTTCGATATCCGTGGTGGGCAGAGCACAGATAACCCATTGTGTAGCTTTGGCTCGGCATGGCCAAGCGCGTTAAGGCATGCGACTCGTAATCTGAGGGTCGCGGGTTCGCATCCGCGTCGCGCCAAACATGCTCGCCCTCCCAGCCGTGGGGACGTTATAATGTGACGTTCAATCCTACTATTCGTTGGTAAAAGAGTAGCCCAAGAGTTGGCGGTGGGTGGTGATGACTAGCTGCCTTCCCTCTAGTCTTACACTGCTAAATTAGGGACGGCTAGCACAGATAGCCCTCGAGTAGCTTTGTGCGAAATTCCAAAACAATCCAATCCAATCAAAAAATAAAAGTACTAGATTTTATGGAAATTCTAATTTTGGTTTTTAGGCTTTCATTAATAAGTTTCGTCTAAAACTGGCAATGTCACGCTATTAGGGTGTGTATTTGATATACACTTTTCTGGTACCACACCCGAAATAATTTGCCTTTCTTATATAAACAAAAGCTATGTTTTACCTCGGTGCAACCTGTGGTACATGAAATGATAATTGCAAACAGAACGTGTTTCAGTCTCCCCAAAATAATCATATTTCGAATTAAATATAATAACAGACACAACTTTATATAAATTGATATTTAAAGTGAATATAGTAAAAATTATATGAATTAGGTTAATGTTTTTGTTGTGATTTTTGAAAATATAAAATTATTATTCATAAAAAGGGGGGAAAATATAAAATAATGCTGTTCTTACTTTGTCAGTTCAAAGTTATACGATGGGCCACATGTGGTCGTTTCACCCATAGGAATCAACCTCTGAATTTTAGCGTCCTAATTGCATAAACGTACAACTAATGCTTTGGAGAACCCTGAGTTTTAATCACATCATACCATTAAAAAAAATCAAAATAAAAACACAATGAAATAAGAAAGTGTGAGACTTCAGTAGTTTTAATTATTTAAATTTAGTTACTAAACATTTATTTTGTAACCTCTAAAAACAAACTCTGATTGTTAAATATCACTAAACGTTTCAGGTGAAACGTTACACAATTTCATTTTAGTGTTTTGCATTCCAAAAAAAAAAAACTACGAAATATTGTTTACGATACGCAAATCTTTGTATTAATTATTGTTATATTATATGATATTTTTAAAAACTTGAACACACCTACAATACAGGCATAACATTTTGGGCAACCAGCCAGCAGAATTAGTCGCTCGTTAAATGGCTGCTCTAATGGAAAGAACAGAATCGATTGTGACATTTGTACCACATACACACGCGCGAAGCTGAAGGTGTGGAAAGCGTTCAGTAGCATATCGCGGTTCAAACCTTGGTACTTTTGTCTGCACTTCGATGCAAATATTACTGGACTATGCAAGGCCCAGTTTTACACTTATTAAAATGTATAAAGCAGATTTCCTGTAATTTGTCACTTGGAATGACAAAGGAGGGACACTAAATGTTCCCTGCTGTGACAGTAGTAAATCTTAGGATTTACACTACTAAAATGAGAGGCTCGAATCCTCTCGGTGGATAAAGCATAGATCGTTTTGTTATATAAGTTTTGTTATAAGAAAAAAACATAATAAAATATAATTTATTTTAAATTGAATCAGTAATAAAAGTTCAGTGGCTGTAACTAATATTTCTTCCTAAAATTATATATCATTAGTGTTCAAATAACATAAATTGCACAAGCAACGGTTTCTCAACAATTATTATCTCAATGCGAATAGTTGCAAATATTTTTGATAACTAATTTTATTTCTAAATATTAACGATTATGTAATTAGCCGAGATCTTGTACAACTTGGATTTACATAATTTTTCGCATCCCAAAGTTTTCGGACGATGAGTTAAAATGAATGGCAACACCTGTTTATGGCCCGGCATGGCCAAGCGTGTTAAGGCGTGCGACTCGCAATCTGAGGATCGCGGGTTTGCATCCCCGTTGCGCCAAACATGCTCGCCCTTTCAGCCGTGAAGGCGTTATAATGTGACGGTCAATCCCACTATTCGTTGGTAAAAGAGTAGCCCAAGAGTTGGCAGTGGGTGGTGATGACTAGCTGCCTTCCCTCTAGTCTTACACTGCTAAATTAGGGACGGCTAGCACAGATAGCCCTCGAGTAGCTTTGTGCGAAATTCAAAAAGAAAACAAAACAAAAACAACACCTGTCTACTCTCAACGCCCTCTGTCCTGTTGTTTTACACAAAAATTAACAATAACAACATTTATTAAGGCTTCTCAAAAATTCTAGTTCAGAGGCACAAACCAATAATCCTTTAATACAATCATTCTCTAACCAACTTTTCTTATATTTTAATAGATTGTTAATTGAAAAAATAATTGCTGAACAATAAGTTGAGATATTTACTGATTAAGTAAAATTTGAGTACGAAATTGCAGCAAATATTACATTCATACAAAAAAAATATAATTAATCTTTTTCCTATGTTTTTGTGTTTTTTCTGTGTTCTCACATTTAAAAAAAAACTTCAGGGCTATAATAAATCCCAAAAAAATATTTTTCGTGTCTACCTCAAATACTTCTTTTGTCGAATTTACTTGAATCTCTTTCTCTCTGTTCTCGAAATGTCATTTTCAGCTCAGTAAAAAAAACAAAAAACAACTATTTTCTCATTTTCTCTTATGATAAATGTTTTTCGTTATTTTGCTATAATTTGCTTTCTGACGTTTAATATATACTGTCAGGTTTTTCACATTAGGTTCACTACTTATTTAAAGTAAATAGTAAATCCAGACCGGAGATAGTTTTAAACATTTCAGATACACTTATTATATTCTGTTGTCCAATTATTTTGGGTCATCTTACCCTTCCTTACTGCGGGGATTGAATCTCAGATTTTTGTTAAATAAAGTAATTTTGAAGTTACGTGGCGGACACTTCAGATGACCTTGATTTTCAAAATTTTGAGTGCCTTGTGAGTTCCATGAGATTGTACGTACAAGTGTTAGATTAATACGTTTCGTTCGCCTTAGAAGTGACAGAGAGTATCAGTTATTGGTTTATAATAGCACTTCTTGCTAAACATTAAGGAAAAATATTTATCACTTGCTAAGAATTAACCAACTTTTTAAAATTTTATAATTATGAAATAAACATTCTGCATCACCAGAAAATGTAGGTAAATGTCTGTAATTGTTTATTCCACGTGGAAACAAAATTACCCGTACAACTGTTTTCCGGAACACAGAATAAATAAATCAACTAAAGAAATTTATTTTTAACGTTGGCTCGACATGACCAAGTGTGTTAAGGCGTTCGATTCCTAATCTGAGGGTCGCGGGTTTGATTCCCCGTCACACCAAACATGTTCACCCTTTCAGCCGTGGGGGCGTTATAATGTTACGATCAATCCCACTGTTCGTTTGTAAAAGAGTAGCCCAAATTTGGCGGTGGGTGGTGATGATTAGCTGCCTTCTCTCCAGTCTTACACTACTAAATTAGGGACGGCTAGAACAGATAGCTCTCGTGTAGCTTTGCGCAAAATTCAAAACAACAATTTCTTAACATTAGTGTTCCAATCGAAACACTGCTTTCGATAAGTCCCCCGCTTATACAGCGGTAAGTCTATGGATTTACAACGCAAAAAACAGGGGTTCAATTTCCCTCGGTGGACACAGCAGACACACCGATGTGGCTTTGCTAAAATAAACACACGCGCTTTCAATAAAAATTTATATTATTTTCATATTTGATATTTCGCAAACCACAGATCTATTTAATTAGAGCATCATTTCTAAAAGGAAGTGAGAAAAGGAAAGTGAACGATACTGAATAAAACACACTTCCCAGTTTGTTTTGGTGTTCAACACAGAATGCAGTACTGTGTTCTATGTTTCATCACCCGTTTGTAAGAAGCAATTAACATGTCGTCTTTGAGAAATTATTTCAAAATAACATTCTAGGTATCCTAATAAATTAGAATAAAACGTTTATGCCTGTACTAATACATTATAAAGGTATCAGTTGTTTTTTCATACACACTCCGTATTTCTCATTCAGAGTTGGAGAGTTATCTATTGATAAATATGTTTGACAAACGTATTATAAACATAAGTGATATCGGAATTCTACTATAAAAACTGACAAAGAGCATGATAAAAATACTGTCTCTGTATTGCGTTATAACTACTATTTATGTCACGTGATAAAGTGAACGAAATGGAACGTGTGCAATTAGCATATTTTCAAATTAAATTACTTAAGATGATAAAACAACTTTAATGTTTTAACTTATAATTTTATGACAGTTAAATTTGTGTCAGGAACAATAATTCGACTCTGTAACATATGAGTAAAAGTTTTAAGATGAACACAAAGGTTTTTTATTTTCAAAAGGTCTAAACATTTAATTTCCTGACCAGAACTCAAGGAAAGTACAGTAAAAAATAATTTTTTTTAGCCTTATATAGTAGACGAGAAATAATCACTTTCATTGGTAGCGGTGAAGAAAGTTCAATAAAAGCTAAATGATTTCCACTGTTGAAATTCGAGGTATATTACTTTTCTGTCATTCTGATGTACCTGTAATGGTATACCATTGACACGGAGTCACGGTTGTAACATGTGTTTTATTAGGAAATTCTTTCAACACGAGTAAAACTAATGTAACGAACTTTAACTGTGTAGAAGATTATACATTTGGTATTAAATATAACTATTATTCAAATTTTACGTAAAATAATTGTAATTCGTGTTCAAAACCTAAAATTCCTTCCGCCAAGACCAAGAAGAAAGGATAAAAATGTAGAAGTTAATGACCCCACGAACTTTTCTCACTGAAAGAATTTAATCGTGTCCTGCATGATAATTTCCTCGTGCATGAACACTTACGTCACATGGAAGTTTCCTTTTTTTCCGTATTGTTAAATTCTTCAAAGTTTTTCTTCACGCATAAGAGATTGAAACCTGCTCTCGACTCCAGTTTTTCACAACAAGAAATTGAGTTATCCAAAGATAATAACTCAAAATGTGATGAAAAGAAGAAACTCTAAAGAACGTATTACATGCTGTGCGAGTCACATTGTTTGTTTCTACTTAGTGGCGCTCGACTCGTACTCGGATGGTCGTGGTTTCGAATTCCAGTCACACCAAACATGCTCGCTCTTTCAGCCGTAGGGGCGTTATAATGTGACAGTTTATTCCACTATTCATTGGTAAATGAGTAGCCCAAAATTGGCAGTATGTGGTGATGACTAGCTCCCTTCCTTCTAATCTTACACTTCTAAATTAGGGACGGCTAGCGCAGATAGCTCTCGTGAAGCTTTGCGCGAAATTCTAAAACAAACCAACAAAACTATATATGTTACTAAGTTTGTTTCAGACTTTGTAGTATTTTTAATGTTTAGTGTGTTGAATTAACATTTTGGAATTATCAAACTAATAATAACGACTGTAAATGAACATGATGGAAGTGTCTCAGCTATTAATTTAAAGAAATGATATTTGATTTAAACAAAAATGACAAATGCCGTTGATTTTCGCCCAAACTTTCTGGTACCTTAGAGAAACTCGTTAACAGAACTGTTGGTTCCGTTTTGTTTGTATTCATACTTTGTATTCATAGTTACACAATAAACTAACTATCTGTGTTCTAGTGGTTTCTAGCGTCAAGCGTCTGAAGACATACAGTCATGTGAAAAAGTTAGGACACCGTATGAAATTCTGTGTATTTTTGTAACATTTTTGGATATATAGATATTTAATCTGAATTTAAACAATACTGAGAGATTATACAAATATAACTAAACAATTAAAACTAAAGAAAAGAGAAAAGACTTTTCAAGATTTTCTGTAAATGTAATTCTACAAAAAATGCATATTCTAACTGAGGAAAATGTTAGGACACCCTATCCCCTAATAGCTAGTGTTACCCCTTTGGCTGAAATAACTGCAGTGAGACGCTTCTTGTAGCTATCTAACAGTCTTTGACATCGGTCTGAAGAAAGTTTGCCCCACTCCTCAATGCAGAATTCTTTCAGCTGTGAGATGTTTGAGGGGTTTCTTGCATGCACAGCCCGTTTCAAGTCACCCCACAGCATCTGAATGGGATTAAGATCTGGGCTTTGACTCGGCCATTCCAGGATTCTCCATTTCTTAGTTTTCAGCCAGTCCTTGGTGGATTTACTGATATGTTTTGGGTCATTGTCGTGTTGCAGGGTCCAGGTCCGCTTCAGCTTTAATTTTCTTACAGATGGTCTCACATGATACTCAAGCACCCTCTGATACACGGTAGAATTCATGGTGGATTCTATGATTGTGAGCTGTCCAGGTCCTGCTGCAGCAAAGCAGCCCCAAACCATAATACTTCCACCTCCATGCTTCACAGTTGGTATGAAGTTCTTTTCCTGGAATGCTGTATTTGGTTTACGCCAAAGATGTCTTCTGTTCTGGTGTCCAAATAATTCAATTTTAGACTCATCTATCCAAATAACATTATTCCAGAAGTCCTGGTCTTTGTCCACATTCTCTCTGGCAAACTTCAGTCTGGCCTTGATGTTTCTCTTAGAGAGCAAAGGTTTCCTCCTTGCACACCTCCCATGCAAGTTAAACTTGTACAGTCTCTTTCTGATTGTAGAGGCATGCACTTTCACATCAACAGTAGCCAGAGCCTGCTGTAGGTCCCGTGATGACATGTTAGGGTGTTTGGACACCTCTTTTAGCATCTTGCGGTCTGCTCTCTGGGTGAACTTCCGTGGACGACCAGACCTGGGCATGTTGGCATATGTTTTGAAAGCCCTCCACTTGTTGACTATTTTCCGGACATGTGGAACAGCTGATTTCAAAATCTTTTGGGATCTTTTTAAATCCCTTACCAGACTAATAAGCTGCTACAATTTTCTATCTGAAGGCCTCAGACAGCTCTTTTGCTCTCACCATGGTGCTCACTCTCACTTCATCAGTCAGGAGCACACCAAACTAAATGTCTGAGGTATAAATAGGGCAAGCCTCATTCAAAATGCTGAGTAACGATCTTGTAATTATGTTTATCTGGTGTGATACACCTGTGTGTGAGTTGAGCCATTTTAAGTGGGAATAAATGTGGGGGTGTCCTAACTTTTTCCTCAGTTAGAATATGCATTTTTGTAAAATTACATTTACAGAAGATCTTGAAAAGTCTTTTCTTCAGTTTAAATTGGTTAGTTATATTCCTATAATCTCTCAGTATTTTAAATATTGAGATTAAATATCTATATATCCAAAAATGTTACAAAAATACACAGGCTTTCATAGGGTGTCCTAACTTTTTCATATGACTGTACCATTGTGGCGATGAAAGAATTGTATTTTTAATCAAAGAAAGTTTTCTGTCATCGAATTAAAATTGTATTGTAAAAACATATCTAACTTAGCAATTCTTCACTTTGTTTTAAAGTTGTTGTTTTTTTTCCAATTGTATATCGCTCGACATAAAAGCAACTCAACTCCTATAATTTGTTTGTAATCTCTTGAAGCTTAAGCCTACATTTACTACGTCCTTTCCCAAAATTTGTTAGGTTATATTGTACAATATTTTATCACAAGTTGCGTTAAATCATCATAATAAACAGGATAAAATGATTACCAGTTTATTTTCTTTGAAGAGTTCTTAATGCTTATCTTATAAAGGAGAATGTGAAATGTTTGAACATCTCAATCCTACTGGTTAATATAATATACCAAGTAGTACGATGGCATTATGTACTCAGCTAACCCTTAAAAGATGTACTGTTTCAGATGTGTTTCAAGTCGATTTAAGCTCAGTAAAGAATCAGTAGTTTTATGTTGTTGTAATTTCATGACTTATTTTTGGCATAAATAATAGTGGAAACCAATTATTTTCATGTACGTTTACACATTTCTGTGAATCATTAAGTTCGTGTAGTGTATATAAATAAATCGAAAAAAAATGTATTTTACTAGAACGACAGTGGTTTCGAATAATTAACTTCCAAATTAATGGGGTATGACTATAACATATGTAAACTACTCAGGAAAATTATTTTAGTGAGATAACAATGACTTCAATCAAATTATGTTGCTTTGTAAATGCCCAGTGATCTGAGTTGAAAAAAAAAGTAAACAGAGCAGATGATGTCACGATACGTTATTACATTTCTAGTCTTCAGAAGTTAAAGTACAACTAAAATCTCGACTTTTAAAAGAAACAGTAAAAACCTTTCATCCAACAACCTATCAATGATCTTCACCATAATTAAAGACATCACTGGCTGAATTTGGTCAAATGAATGTATCTCCAAAACATTAATATTCGTATCGTAATTTTTTGTTGGTTTGCGCAAGTTTAAATATTTTAAACTATGAAATTTATAATATGTGTAATGGCTGTTAAATATTTCATAAAATGAAAATAATTCATTTCGAGTTCTCATATTGAACATTTTTTACATATTTTCAATTTTCATATTACACTGTTAATTTAAAATTATTTTTCAACTCAAATAATTTAAGAACAAAACACGGATGGCGCAAATTTAGTGTTTGTTTAGAATTAAGCACAGAGCTACACAATGGGCTCTCTGTGGTCTGCTCACCACGAGTATAAAAACCCGATTCCTAGCGGTGTGAGTCCACTGAGAGGAATGAGTTAACATAAAAAAATAAAGAAAGAAAGAAAAATATAAGTTGCAAATATCTAAGGTTTGAATTAAAATATTTGTCGCTAACACTTTCTGTATAAAATGTCTATTACGTTTACTACAGTAAAGGTACACCAAGCCTTCCGTTGTGTCCAACGAGGGGAATCGAGCCCCTGATTTTGGTGTTGTAAATCCGAAGACTTAACGCTGTCCCACCAGAAGATAAAATGTTTATTTGTTAAGCAAACATCTCACGATAACCTTGTATGTGTATCACTCATTGAGGTTTGATACGTAATTTTTATAATGTGTTATCAATGTAAACAATACTATAAAATGAAAACAAAGTAATTATTTTAACTTGGTCTTGCAAAATACCCATTTGAATATTCAAGCTGCTGTTCTCTATGAAATCGAGGCTAATTTAGGCTAATTTAATAGTGTTCACATTTTCCCTACTAAATGCTAAAAAAGTTTATTTTTATTTTCCCTTTTCTTATTTTCATCTTTTGAAGCTCTACTCAAATAAGTTGTTGAGTCTAAAAACGCAAAATGCATATTTTTTTCTTTATGTTCATTGACCTTAAGATTTTAGCCAGCAGTGTATATATATAATTATTTCAACACTTATCTTAAAGGATAATAGATATAAAATATCATATTTCATAATCCAACGATAGTTTTATTGGCTTGAAATGTTTAGATGTTCTCTAATCTATAGGAATTTGTGTACTCTGAATCATAAAACGATATACTTTTCTTTCATTCTTTTGTGAGATTTATCACAAAACTTCATATGTGCTTTAGCATAACTGAATGATTTTCATTAAAATCTGGTCACATTTTCATATGCTTAAAATGATGACAACCACTCTCTATAGATTTCTCTAGACCAATAGCAACGTGAGAGTCTTATCGATCGGGTAGAAATCCAAGAAATAAACACAACAATATAATTTTCGTTGTGGTAAACGAAATAATAATTTGTCTTTGAAAGAGCTTTTTTCTTCCGAATTTTAAAATGTTCTTACGCGACAACCAAAAATGGGTATTATTTTCGAAATCTTCGAAGATGAATTATGAAAAATCCATTGTTACAACCAAAACAACTTTAAATTACCAGGCCTGTCTTTTATCAACAATTGATCTAATTACGAAATTTTCCATTGGGTCAAAGGTAAATTTATGGAGTTATAATGCTAAGTTCTGGAGTTTGACTCCCACGTTGGATAGATCACACATAAGATATTATATATCTTTGGGTAAAAAACAAATGAAACTAATTATGAAAAAATATAACTAATCTATCAAAATAACTGGGTATTCCCAATCGTGGCAAGTTACTATGAAAGCATAACGACTTATATCGGTTGTAATTTAAGTAAGGCAAAATATTTATCTTTATATGCGTTAAAAATAAGTATTTTCATGTGTGCCTGAAATCATTCAATGGCATAATACAACTTCCTGGTTACAGAATAATTCTGTTCAAAATAGTTTATATTAACATCATTGAATCAATAATTTATAATTTGTTATAAATTACGTATGTACCTAATCATATAGATTTTTTCTTTATTTCAAAGACATTTGCTGGAGAAATTAACATTTAACAAACAAGACTTCAGTGGAAGATTCTCATACGACTAAGTATTCTTGCTTTGGTTCGAGTTCATGAGATTTATTTGCCTCGCAATAGATATAAATTCAACATGTATTAATAAGAATGTTATAAAAATTATAATTTCGTGAATTTTTTATTGCATAACCTTACAACAGTGAATTAATAAGTGAAAATCCTTTTCACACTGTAACTGAGCTTCCTATTTCTAAAAGGTATATAAGGTACATCATCTGTAACTACATAAGTAAAACCACATAAACTTATGTGAAAAACCCAGCTTAGTTCAATAATCACCGAATTAAAACCCTCGATAACCTTATTGTGAAGTGATTGGTTTGTTTGGGAATTGCGCACAAAGCTACTCGAGCGTTATCTGCGCTAGTCCTCCCTAATTTAACAGTGTAAGGCTAGAGGGAAGACAGCTAGTCATCAGTACCCACCGCCAACTCTTGAGCCACTTCTTTGTTTTCGGTGAATAGAGAAATTTACCGCACATTACAACGCTCCCACAGCTGAAAGAGTGAATAGAAAATTTACCGCACATTACAACGCTCCCACGGCTGAAAGGGTGAGCATGTTTGATGTGACGGGGTTTCGAACCCGGGACCCTCAGATTACGAGCCGAGTGTCTTAACCACATTGACATGCTGGGCCTGTCGAGTGATTAAGTAAATCATTAAATTCCATTTTTCAGCCTTTTAAAACATATATTAGGTCATATTGTAAACACCTTTTCATCACTTCGGAAGTTAAAAATGTTTAATATTTTATGTGTGGAAACAGCTGTTGCTATTCTTTTTTCCTGAACTTATGTCAGAGTTTATGTCTTCTATAAGGCACATAATTATATTTGGTAGGAAAAAATGACTTGTTTTGCTTTCCCTCCTGAATTAACGAAAACATTATTTGACACCTTGGTGTTAAAAGTCGAACTTGAAAAAAAAGGTGAAATAACAGTGTGAAAATAATTTGTTCTAAACTAAAATTGATGACCTGACAATCATAAACTCATTTACGATCCTAAGAAAAAAACCTGATATCATCTATAGATCCTTAAGCTGGTTAAGATCACTCAGCGTAACTACAACGACTGGATCTATACCTTGAAGAATCAAGATACAACATTTTATGATTAAAATATTTCACATGTACAAAATTGTTTTTATTTACTTAGAAATAACTAAATAGCTACAAATTACAATAACAAATATCTGCTTTAAAAAAAATAAGAAAAAAACCAAGTGTTTTAGAATTGGAATTCGATTGTTGATTACTTATAGATATGTATAAAAATAAGAAAAAAGCCTAACAAATATGTAAAAATATGCAGTTCAGAAATAATAATCACATTACAGAAAAAAAATTAATTTAGAATTAAATCTATCAACGTTATTGATTTTAATATCCAGTTTCAAATTACATGCAGGTCTGAATTACTATCAACCTTACTGATTTAATATCCAGTTTCACATTACATGAAGGTCTGAATTACTATCAACCTTTCTGATTTAATATCCAGTTTCACATTACATGAAGGTCTGCATTACTATCAACCTTACTGATTCAATATCCAGTTTCACATTACATGCAAGTCTGAATTACAATCTACCTCTCTTCAAAAAAAACAAACGCAAAAGGGATATTTTTGTTATTTTAAAGAGAAATATATGTAATAACGTTACAAGCTCAGAGTATGTGATGTTACACGTTTTAAGGCACTGATTGTCAGACCAAAATGACAATTAAAGTTGTGCACTTTGGAAACGAAGGAAAACATCGGGTTTTTCGCCAAAACGCATTCGTGTCCAATAAATTTGTTTGAGAAATCTGCATGTTCTGCAAGTGCAACATGTGCAAAATCCCTATAAAAGTGACGGGTTCTCGGTTTCCATAGCTCAGTGTTAAGCCACCGACACGCAATACAGTTACGCCAAGACTGACTGAAGCACAACGCAACAACGCCATTGGTCGGTTGGAAGCAAGCGAATCTCGATCAGATGTTGCCAGAGCTGTGAATGTTTACCCAAGTACCATCACAAGGCAATGGAATCGTCACCAACAACATGGATCAACTTGTGACCGTCCACGATCTGGCAGACCTCGTGTGACCACGCCCGCACAAGATCGCTACATCCTGTTACGTCACCTTCGGGATAGGACCCCCACTTCGACGTCTACTGCCTCAACCATACCAGGGCTGCGTAGGATTTCCAATCAGACCGTACGCAACCGTCTAGGAGATTCTTAGGCCCCATGTGTAACCCATCATGGTGAACGTCAACGACGTTTTTCAACATGACAACGTCCGTCCTCACACATCCCGACTCACCACTGTCTTCTTGAGACACCACAACATCAACGGCCTTCCACTGGCCCTCCAGATCACCAGATTTAAACCCCATCGAACATCTTTGGGACGAGTTGGACCGACGTCTGCGACGGCGACAACCTCAACCGCAGACTCTACCTCAGCTTGCAGCAGCTTTGCAGGCTGAGTGGACAGCCATTCAACAGGATGTGATTCGTCATCTCATCGCTTCTATGGGCAGGAGATGCCAAGCAATTATTGATGCTCACGGGGGACATACTCGTTATTGACGTTGAGTGACGTTAAACTTCAACTAGTGAGCGTGGACTTCGCCTTTGCAGACTTTGGATGTTCAGCAGTGAATGTGCAAAGTTTTACACATGTCATACAGAACTACCTGGAATAAACTTGTTAACAATATGTCTCAAATTTTGCCTTTTGCGTTTCTTTTTTTGAAGAGTATAGTTAACAGATCTATTTTTGATTTATTAATCAACCTCGTCCTTTAGAAATCAAGTTTTACATTACTATTTACCTTCTAATTTATTATTCTATACGAAACAAAGAATCAAGATACGAAAGTACATTTATGAGTTGTTCTTGTTATTAAAACTCCCTTTGAAGTATAAAAGAAGGTAGATGTATGATGGTGAATGAAATAAGTATTCACATATACACGTGATACCGGCCCCTGGCATGGCCTGGTGGTTAAGATACTCGACCCGTAATCCGAGGGTCGCGGGTTCGAATCACCGTCACACCAAACATGCTCGCCATTTCAGCCGTGGGGGCGTTGTATTGTGACGGTCAATCCTACTATTCATTGGTAAAAGAGTAGCCCAAGTGTTGGCGGTGAATGATGATGATTAGCTGTCTTCCCTCTAGTCTTATACTACTAAATTAAGAACGGCTAGCGCAGATAGCCCTTGTGTAGCTTTGTGCGAAATTGGAAACAAACAAAGAATACCCGACAACGAACGTTCAGTCCTAATCTCCTTAGTTATTAGATTATCAAACACTTGTTTCAACACTTCTTTATTAAATAAATACATGACTTAGATAGAAAAAAAATATATAATTGAAAACAATGTCTTCGTGAAAAGAAAGAAAAACATTTATTGACACGTTCACAAACTGATAAGAAAAGCATTACACACATTGGGTTCAATTTTTTTTGGGAAAAGAAAACAAATAATCCAGAAAAATAAAGTTGAAAGTGTACTGAAGATAATACATATAACTTTACGCTGTTTGATTAACGAGTGTGAGAACATTTGAGCAGTATTTCTCATGGTATGAGAGCATGGAAGACAGAATAACTATTTCTAAAACATTTCCAACAAGGAACGCTGCACGTGTATTCCAAGACCAATGAGAACCGAAATCCTGGGTGAACTCTCTTTTAGCTGCCTGTGGCGTGTAGGGTAAACCAAGAATAATACTGGCTGCCTGTGATACCACTCTGTTTGATTACTTCGTTATTAAAACTTACAGCTCTGAGAAAAACCATCACAGGTGTGTTCCGACATGGGAACATAGAGTAATAGAAACAAATCTAAATGCGTGACTGAGTAAACGTGAATTCACACATTTATATATGCATACGTGTGTGTATGTATGTATGTATGCATTTTATAACGTTAAAGTTGAGCAAGTACGAACATAACAATTCCCCCTCCCCATTCTTTATCTCAGGATAACTTTTCATATTATCTAACTTCACATTTCAACACCAAATGTTTGAACGTAAATACCAATTCATGAGAAAAGAAAAACCTGATGAAGTCAATGACAAAAACACTCGAATCACGTATGGTACGTGACGTCATATGTAACAGTATGACGAAATATTAAAATGGTTTTTCAGTCCTTTTTAGAATAAACTGAATTATTCTACGTGTCTGACTAATATGCTGGTGTTGGTGCTTAATTTATTCACACATCTAAATTAATTCAGGTTTTTATGTAGTGAGTTAGAAAGGACTCAAAAATCCACTATTATTATACACAAATCACCAGTATATAAGGCCTAACTGTAACTTTTTTGTTCTGATAAGCCACAGCAGTAAATGTGGTCAATCATAAAATACATTAGGACCTTACGTGATAGATTCTATTTTGAATTTTATCTTTGGTTAAAATAATACAAAACTGTAACATAATCATTATACAGTAAGACGAAATGAATCAGTTTTATGAAACAAAAATGTTCAACATGCATGAAACGATACCATGCAAGGACATGACGAAAAATAGAAAAATAAAAACAGGAAGAAACATAGCACTTTATTAAATGTTTACAGAATTACCAAGCTCACCAAACATTCTCGCCGTTCCATCAGTGGGGGCATTATAATGTGACGATCAATCCCAGTATTCGTTAGTAAAAGAGTAACCCAAGAGTTAACGGTGGGTGGTGATGCCTTCCTTCTAGTCTTATGCTACTAAATTAGGGACAGCTAGCGCAGATAGCCCTCGTGTAGCTCTGCGCGAAATTCAAAACAAACACGCTTAACCATGACAACAATGTGAAATTTAGAATCAGACATGAAGCAACCTATCTGGTTGTAATGTGCTGCTAACTAATAGAATAGATTATCTTAATTACGCTGTTTACAACAATTAGCAGAACATATAGATATAAATTTAAATATAATACACAAAATAAAACAACAAAAAGACAATGGAAAACTTTGACCCAATAAAAGTAACATACAAACACATTACAAAATAGATTAATTTTAAAGTAGCAAGAGAGATATGGAGACTACGCATTAGAAGAACAACCAATAGCGAACTCATGCTACCACAATGCAAAATAAATATTTATTTTATATCCATCTCCTAAGAAGACGTATTTATCATTTTTAAAAACATATATTGTATATTTACACACCTTTCATTCACATATCCTCGTACGTGAAGTGCAGAAATGACAACGTGTTGAAAAGTTCCGAGTGCAACTAATACGGTTTGGTCAAAGCGTTCATGTTACACCAATAAACTCAGTAGCTACACGTTCATTTTCGCTTTAGTTGATATGATCGTAAATTTAAACTGGTGACTTTGTCATTGCTATAGCAAAACTTTACACGATTATTTCTGATGTATAATTAATCCTGACATGTTTGATACCACTCCTATAAAGTTCTGTCTATGGAAATTTCATTATCAGCGCCCTCTAGTAGCAATTATTCTTACACTAGGATTACCTTTTCCCATCGTGTTATGACTTTGTTTACGTACATTATGTTCTATCTTTTTAACTATTAATTTATAGGTTATTAATTTCGCGAAAGTTGTGTGGTAGCACTTATTAGATCATACGTTAACCCTTCTCTTTTAAAACTGAACTCGAGTTCTATGTTCTAAACGTTGTAGCGATACTGAAACGTGCATTTCAAACAAAGTTTCGTTTACATGATTCGAATCATTTTTAAGCCACACAAACTGTACTTTCTGTAGTTATCTGCTTTTCGTGTTCTCACGTGCTTACAGATTAACACATCTGTCAGAAAGCAGAAAAAGTAAAAATCCTGCGTAGGCATCATTAATGTGCGAATCTGTTTGATAACGATCGTTATATGTCTTTAGCAAATTAATATTACGAACTTGAATAATCTCTCATGGACTACTACGTATGCATTCCCTATATTCAACTAAAGCGATTAGTGACATTTCTTCGTGGAAAAGCTTAATGGCGTCCACACTCGCATGTAAATATGTAATTCGGTACACCGCGGGAGTGTTGAAATGCTTGTTGTTACCAGCATTCAGATCATAATAAATTAGGAAATAAGTGAAATTAAAGCTTGAAAACAGTTGATAACGAAAGCAAGTTTCTGTCCTTATAACTTATTTCAGTATTCTAAGCTAGAAAACCGTTGTTTTAACCTTGGCAACGTTCAATATCTATTCAATTATAAACATCCTCACACTCAAGATGTTAATACACTGATATCAAATAATAAATATTTACACAAATACTTGGTTTTTTCATTCTTATATAATTTATTTTTTATGTTGTCAAGATTATCACTGCCATCATTAGCAAAGTTTTGAAATATTCATAGCGATACTTCGTCATGTTTTATGAGGAACAAAAATTGCTCCAACTGTAATAAATAGTATTTATATGATATAACCGAAGTGATACAAAAACAAGGATATCAAATTTTGTTGGTTAATATAAGTATGTGTATTGTGTCTCTCAAATTATAATTACTTCCAAAAGTGATGTCTTTTCAGTGAACTGAATAATACGTGAAACAGGTCTGTCCGTATGTGGATAAATTGTTTGTTTGTTTTTTAATTTCGTACAAAGCTACACGAAAGCTATCTGCGATATCCGTCCCTAATTTAGCAGTGTGGAACTAGAGGGAAGGCAGCTAGTCATTATCACCCATCACCAACTCTTGGGCAACTCTTTCACCAACGAATAATGGATTGACCCTAACATTATTACACCCTCGCAGTTGAAAGGACAAGCATGTTTCGTATGATGGGGGATTCGAACTCGTGACTCTCAGATTGCGAGTGGTGCGCCCTAACCACCTGATCATATTTTCTATCAGCAAAAACTGAAACCCATAAATAACGTTATTTTATTAAACTAATTTTTTGTGTTTATGTGTTCAGTTTGTTCTAGACGAGGTTGAAGTTGAGATCAAATTTCAATAAGATGTATGCTAAATGAAATGGTTTAATTTATTGAATTATATTATATTAGGTGCTAGTCCAAACTGTACATGTTTTTAATGATCAGATTTTTGTTCAATCATCAAATTCTGTGCCATGAAACCTAATGCTAATAAGAGCATGATATTGTTTATTAAAACTAAGGTTACCCCGTTTCATCTCTGATAATATATTGGGTTGAGGAATAATTCGTGAGCGTTTATTCAAGTTAAAAAAATATATTCATAAATGAAATGCTTTCGCAAAATATTTCTTGTCATTTGGTAGATAATTTTTTGCTCTAATAGATGATGTGTTTGATTTTCATATGTCTTTAATTTTTGCTTTCATTTTCAGCTCATTAAATGGAATGTCAAGTGGACAAAATCGAGCATTTTCGACACCATCTGCTTTTCGCATTTAATTTCTTGCAATTTCGTTTACAACAATGCATACTATATACCTAGGTATTACATGAAATAAACTATCATAATAAATGTTTTGGGTGTAATGTGTTCATGCATTGAAGTATTGTATAGTCTTGCATGTAATGCTTGAATGAAATTATTTAAAAACGCTCACGAATTATTCCTCAACCTAATAAAATATTTAGTGAATTCTAAATTCATGTTAAAAAGCTTAAAACTGACAATATTTTGCATTTTACAGTGTCTTTGTTATGCTAAAAAAACCGTACATTGCAGTTCTAAGGTAACGGTTAGACTTAACATCAAACTCAATGTGACACCTTTCTAAGAAACAATTAGAAAGATTAGTTTATTTTAAATTATATTTCAATACTTCAAACTTAAAGCAGCTCTATTAGCAGAAGTAAAAATCAGAGTTACTCTGTTAGGTTGCCTTCACGTACAAAAAATAATATATATGCATACGTAGAATTTGCCAGCTAAAAATCTTTATTGGTTTATCTGATAACGTATTCGTTTTGCCATTAGTTTGATTTTATAGTCATTAATGATTATTTTCTTGATCTTTGGCAAAAACAAACGTGCAAAATGTAAATAGTATTCGTGTTTCTGTCCATGAAATGAAGAACCACCATTGATAAGATAACATGTCGGTGCTTTAAAATCTCGGTCAGATTATTTCATTGTAAAACACTGGTATTTTTGGGTTACCTTTAACAATGTTCACTTCGAAACAGAGCTACGAGTAACAACCATGTGGTATAATAGAAGCTGTTCCGAAGAAGCTTCGTTATTAACGTTCACTTTCGACAGAAAGTGCTTTTCGACTAACGCGGTGGCTGGTGTTCAAGTAACCATCTAGTGTGAAATCTGTCATTTCTCATTGAAGTAAAACACCACGAAAATACATCTCTTGTAATAACAACTTTTTCTTCAGAGAACTGAGTGAACGAGTCGTTCTACTGCTTCAGTTATTCAGGAAAAAGATACGAATAAAACTCAGTACAGTTATTAAATTAATAGGAAACGGACATATACATAATGTATAAAACAGATACTAATAGAATAATACGTAACATATGGGAACGTAAATATGAAACCAATAGTAATAGATATATACGTAATGTATAGGACAGATATTAATAGATATATATATATATACACGTAAAATATAGGACAGATACTAATAAACGTATACGTAATATATAAGACTAATACAATAGATGTATAAGTAATGTTTAGAGCAGATACTTTTAGATCTATACATAATATATAGGACAGATACTAATAGATTTATACGTAATGTATAAAATCTATACTATTATCCCTATACATAACGTATAAGACAAACACTAATAGCTATATACGCAATGTATGGGATCAACCAATACTAATAACATCTTAGCTATATGTGTAGTTTACATGAATATAGTTTCACATAGACATTAGTTACTAGGCTCAAACCACGTCATTCCATGTGAAAGTTTGTAGTTGTTATACTTGTAACCAAAGGATATTTTCACAACTTTAAAAAAGTGGATTAAAATAATGAATACAATTATTGTTTTGTAAGTATACAATAAATGGAAGTGGGTAAATAAATGACAAAATTACAGGGTTCTGTTGAAGACACTGCAGTGATTGAACTTTGAATGTTTGCGTTACAAGCCCTCAAAATACTAGTCCAGTAAAGCACTGTCAAGACAGGGTTTCTTTGCAAAGATAAAAGTTCAGTTTTATATTATTGGATACTGTAACATGAGTGCACGTTCACCACGACAAAACAATGTATGTAACGTTGGCTGCCTCAAAGATCAATATAATAATAAATATATATAACTGTATAATGTAATAGACTTAAGCTACTTAGACTAAACATTTGCATTTTCATGTTATAATCTGTAGTCATGCTAGTACGAGAAAAATCATAATGTATATTTATTTACCAATTTTTATTGTAGTTACAAGGTCGGTCAAACTGACAGACCACACAGAGCTATGGCAGAAAAAATAACAGATAAAACATAAAGTCTTACTCAAAATAAGCATTTGAAATGTATTTAAGAGGTTTTAAAATTATACAAATAATATTTGGGATTATGGGGACGAAGAACAGTTTTTAATCATAACGTGATATTACTTCTCACTCCGACGAGTAACGACACAGAATCAATATTTTCAAGCAATTCTTTAGTAAAAGTACTTCATTAAAAATAATTTTTTTTGTACAAAAACTGATAATTTTTACTACAAGTCTACCAAATTTTGTGAAGATATTCATACTTCATCAACAGTTACAGTAAAAATACTTAACGTGGGTAAATGTGTTTACGAACTCGTATATATATTATAACGAGTCCATTGCAAAAGGGTTTTAAAAAATTATATACGTTTTTTATGTCATATATCAAAATTTGGATTTCTGTTCCAACCATTTAAAACATTTACGTAATTAGTTAAAAAGATGACATGAAGACACTGAATAAAACATCAAACTTGCTGTATAGTTCTTACACACAGTTACTAAATACACTTCATGTCTGTATGCAGTACAATTCATTCAGCAGCACTGAATGTCCCTATCATAAACTGATAAAAGTATTACCTTGAGGTAACATTTTTGGCACATGTTTACTTTTACGAAGAAGAAGCTTACTTTATACCTTGTAAAAAACTTTTTTACATTCGACTTGTAATCCGAGGGTCGCGGGTTCGAATCCCCGTCACACCAAACATGCTCGCCCTTAAAGACGTGGGGTCGTTATAATGTGACGGTCAATCCCACTATTCGTTGATAAAAGAGTAGCCCAAGAGTTGCCGATGGGTGGCGATGACTACCTGCCTTCCTTCTAATCTTACACTGCTAAATTAGGGATCGCCAGCGCAGATAGCCCTTGTGTAGCTTTGCGTGAAATTCAAAAACATACAAACCTGTTACAATTCTCACACGTTAGTGGAAAATACTAAAGTAATTAACATCTAGCCAAATGAGTTCAACATACTTAATGGTTGAGCTCAAACCCAAATCCACAAAACAATTTTGGTGCGCTGCTAGTAGATAACACATTTTTCTTCCTTTTTTTTTTCTTTTATACAGCCCATCAACACAGACCTTTAAAAGAAGATTTAATGAACATGAAAAACTCCTAATTCTTTTCTATACAATAATTTCTAGACATGTCTACGTAACACTAAGTGCATTTTATTCTATGTAATAAATTCAAGTATACAACTTTAAAAAGTAACAGTATGAGATTTCAGTATTAAATAAAGCCACAAATATTTTTCTGGAAAAAAATTGTTATCCCTAGTAAATTTAAACATCTTACTGCAATAACCAAGGCAGTTCTCAAAACATCTTTGTGATACTCAAGGAATCAAATATTATCAGCTCGTACAAATTTCAACATACTTCTCTTTCTGTTCAATTACATTCGTTTTTTATCATGCGAGAAATTTACGAGCCGTAACAAAAACTTTCTTATTTTTTTTGAATTTCGCACAAAGCTACACGAGGGCTATCTGCGCTAGCCGTCCCTAATTTAGCAGTGTAAGACCAGATGGGAGGCAGCTAGTCATCACCGCCCAATGCCGACTCTTGGGCTACTCTCTTACCAACGAATAGTGGGATTGACCGTAACGGCTGAAAGGGCATGTATGTTTGGTGTGGGCCTAACTTGGTTATTATGTCCATGAGATGATTATAACGATTTAAAAGTCTGTAATTCTCTACCAGTTTTAGACGAGTCATAACCTAAGAATAAATGAAATACTACTAGTTACAAACATAAAAGTATATTTATATCATAAATATGTACAACACGTACATGTACAAATATAATAGCTCGTTTATTTAATAGAACTGTGAAATGCCAAAACAAATTATAATCATAAAATCATAAACAAAATAACATATTTATTTTATAAATCTGTGGCGTTTAACATAATTTATATAAACATAGAATAATATCTATTTCATAAACACAAGATCATTTTTGCTTCATAAAGCTTCGAATGTTCAACACACTATATAAACATAAAATCATGCTTTTTGCATAAAGTAGCGAACAGTCAACTATGACCAGCACTAGAATGAATTTAAGAACCACTCAGTGTAAACGGGGTAATGCATAATAACAATATTTTATAAACGACGTACTGCATAATAACAATATTTTATAAACGAGGTACTGCATAATAACAATATTTTGTAAACGTAGTACTGCATAATAACAATATTTTGTAAACGAGGTACTGCATAATAACAATATTTTATAAACGAGGTACTGCATAATAACAATATTTTGTAAACGGGGTACTGCATAATAACAATATTTTTTTGTAAACAATATTTTATAAACGGGTACTGCATAATAACAATATTTTGTAAACGGGGTACTGCATAATAACAATATTTTATAAACGAGGTACTGCATAATAACAATATTTTGTGAACGGGGTACTGCATAATAACAATATTTTGTAAACGGGGTACTGCATAATAACAATATTTTGTAAACGGGGTACTGCATAATAACAATATTTGCATAAGAAAAACGTGAATTAAAACGAACCATTCAAATGACGTTTCTAATTAAAAATCGTTTATAGTTTCATTTAAAACAATGTTTGTACGCAAAAACTAATTAGTTAAAGTCGAAGCGAGAAAGTGAACTCCTCTAAATGTTTACATCTAATACGGAAATGTATCACGAGGTTTCATGAATTCATCAAAAACTCGCATTTCAATCTAACAGTAAACTGAAAAATATGACGACAGTACAGTTTGAGGCATTTCATTCTGTGTAAGTCACAGTAATTATGAAAAAACCAAGTTGCTGTCTTAAGGGCATTATCTTGATGAATAAAGCAATAATACGAAGGAGAATAATTAATGTTTTAATCGCTTAATTATAAAAATAAATAAAACCTAATACCATTAAATCTGTTCTCTTTCGTTTGAAACGGATATTAAAACATATGTAACCCGTAAATGAATCGATGCAAGAACATTTGTTTGTTTGTTGATTTGTTGCTAGGCACAAAGATGCAAAATGAACCATTATTGCTGGCCTACCACAGTTAGCGAAACACGGTTTTTAGCGTTATAAGTCCGCAATCATATCACTGATCCACTGAAGCAATTAAAACGGATTTACTAAGAAATATTTATTTTAATATTTATGTTTGTTTCAGCTTAATATATATATTTAGAAATGCATGTAACTTAAATTGTTAAATGTCTATCGCGAAAGTCCTGCCTATTCTCTAAATTTGTAGAAGGTTCTCGAGCGTAAGAATCAACAATATATCTTTTAAGTAAGTACCAACGTATCTTTGAATATTGTTGCTAACTGAGCTTTCCAGAACCTCACTCTAAACAATTTATATTCGTCGGCAAATATCTTAAATTCGACACATATCGATATTTAATTAATCCATAACTTAAAACTCCCGGCTATTAAAATCGTAATACGTAACAGAATAAATAGAAGACTCGTCCGGTGTAAATTATAATACGTAGCAGTACCAAAAAATGGAAATGGATTTGTGTATTCTGGTATGTGTACTAACACGTTTAGATTCTTTAAAAAACTACATTCTCTGTAACGCGTAATTGTCACATTAAGAATTCGGACTGGCATAAAGATAATATCCAAGTGTTTCTGTCATGTCCTGCTGATCATAACCTAAAACGAGCTTCAGTCAACAGTGTTTCTAAATTAAAATGTTTTGTATATATTTAAAAAATAATATAATTTCCTGAAATTATAACTTTTAGAAATTTTCTTGAGTTAATCTACATAAATACTAGAACTGGTAAAATAGATTACGAATAGGTAAATATGTATTCAAAATTCTCTTCTTACTGTTAGGGAAATAGTTTCTACTATGAACTTTAATAAGATTTAATTATTGTTAATCCTTCAAACACGGCCCGGTATGGCCAAGTGTGTTAAGACGTTCGAGTCGTAATTCGAGGGTTGCAGGTTCGAATCCCGGTCGCACCAAACATGCTCGCCCTTTCAGCCGTGGGAGCGTTATAATGTGACGGCTAATCCCACTATTCGTTGCTAAAAAGAGTAGCCCAAGAGTTGGCGGTGGATGGTGATGACCAGCTGCCTTCCCTCTAGTCTTACACTGCAAAGTTATGGACGGCTATCGCAGATAGTCCTCGAATTGCTTTGTGCGAAATTCAAAATAACAAACAAACAATCCTCAAAACAAGCCTCTAAAAAAGAAAGGATACTTTTTGATTCTGGACTGATCACATTTTAAATACTAATGGGCTAAGAAGAATTTTAAATAAATTTGTAAACGTAAATCGGGAAATATCATATAATACAGTACATAAAATAAAACCTACAATTGATTTTTTCAAAGTTAAATGTTACAATAACCTCACACCTGAATTAATTTAGCTGCCACTTCTCACTGCTATAAATCTAAACATGGATGATTATATTGTGGTAATATCTCGTAAACACTGATTATTACACGTGGTAACAAAGCCTTGTTCTTCAGCACAGAGAAATAAAAAGTTAGTTAATTACCTGACTAGAGTGAAACTACTTAACTAGTAGTTAATTAGTTCAGACAATTGCCACAGCGAAATATTATTTGAATAATATTTCATCGTTAAATTTTTATACTTTGAATCCCAATTGGAAAACCGTTTTACCCTTAGCACTGTGTTCACACAGAGAAATTAAGGCCCGAAGGAACTTTCACCGTTAACCATATGTACAAAAACCTACATCCTCTTCGCATGGAAGCCTGCATGACCTGACAGTAAAAACCTACATCCTCTTCGCATGGAAGCCTGCATGACCTGACAGTAAAAACCTACATCTTCTTCACATGGAAGCCTGCATGATCTGACAGTAAAAACCTACATCCTCTTTACATGGAAGCCTGCATGACCCGACATTAAAAACCTACATCCTCTTCACATGGAAGCCTGCATGACCTGACAGTAAAAACCTACATCTTCTTCACATGGAAGCCTGCATGATCTGACAGTAAAAACCTACATCCTCTTTACATGGAAGCCTGGATGACCTGACAGTAAAAACCTACATTCTCTTCACCTGGAAACCTGCATGACCTGACAGTAAAAACCTACATTCTCTTCACATGGAAGCCTGCATGACCCGACAGTAAAAACCTACATCCTCTTCACATGGAAGCCTGCATGACCTGACATTAAAAACCTACATCCTCTTCACATGGAAGCCTGCATGATCTGACAGTAAAAATCTTCTTATTTTGCTCGGCGATTTGATTTCAGCTACTATCTTACTTTCTGGTAGATTTCAGTTACTGTCTTACTTTCTAGTAGATTTCAGCTACTATCTTACTTTCTGGTAGATTTCAGTTACTGTCTTACTTTCTAGTAGATTTCAGCTACTATCTTACTTTCTGGTAGATTTCAGCTACCATCTTACTTTCTGGTAGATTTCAGCTACCATCTTACTTTCTGGTAGATTTCAGTTACTATCTTACTTTCTGGTAGATTTCAGTTACTATCTTACTTTCTGGTAGATTGCAGTTACTATCTTATTTTCTGGTAGATTTCAGTTATTATCTTAATTTCTGGTAGATTTCAGCTACTATCTTACTTTATGGTAAATTTTTCGATAACTTGTTCTTCAAATTTATTCGCTATATCAACTAAAATGCTTTATTATTAGTATTAATTATTATACTTAAGATATTAACAATTCTCTCAGAATTGCAGATTATTATTCCTGCTGTGTAAAAAAAGATATTGGTTTGTGGGGCAGATATATTCAATAATTCACTTGTTTCTTACTTTGAAATACTGCCTATGCTTACAAATATTTTGTAATTATTTGTTTAGTCATGCTATTAAATCTTATTAGATCAAAAGTTAATTTCTTTAAGAAGTAATTTTTCTCTTAAGATGTGATTGTGATATTTACGACTGGCATGCTCTCTCTTTCAGCCGTGGGGGCGTTTTAATGTTACGGTTAATCCCACTATTCGTTGGTAAAAGAGTAGCTAATGAGTTGGCTACTCATGGCCTTCCCTCTTGTCTAAAACTGCTAAACTAAGGACGGCTAGCGCAGATAGCTTTCGTGTAGCTTTGCGCGAAATTCAAGAAACAAGCAAACATTTTCGACTAATAAGGTTGTAAAAACATACTTAATTTAGGCCTTTAACAGTTACGTGGACTTGGCAACACTTGAGAGTGTAAAAAAAACAACTTTATAAATTAGACAAATTATCGCATTTTATTGTTTAAGTATTTTACATATAACCTTTCCAAGGAGTAACAAAAACGTTGAAGATGGAGATTCTAAAATATCTAAGTCATTCAATGACACGACCAGCTTAGAATCGCGTGTTTCTGTTCGCGTTGAAAGTAATGTTTTGTCGCATTTGTAAAAAGCTTCAAGTAAAATGTTTCTTCATAATAGTGCATAATATATTTGTATTTTATGTCTAATACAGGAAATATTTTGCGAAATTCTGATCAATTTACAACAATGTCCACAATTAAACTATTGACCTTGACTTGACAAACGTTCAAAACTAGAAGTTGTACACTTTATAAATATAATAACATTACCATATAAAAGGTTTGATATGTTAAAACACCTTTACACAATACAGTAAGGAAAACTAATTGTGTGAATAAATATAGCACATAGCCTCTCTGTACAAAGTCACAAAGTATTCCATTCATTCTATAATGAAACATATACCGTGACAAAAACATGATGTTATTATATGTCATCCATAGCTTTTTTGTTTCTTTCCAATAAATATCATTTAGAATTTCACAATAAAGAATATATCAAGTCATTTCATACGTAATGTCGTTTTTCTTATAGGACAGGTTTAAATGCATATTTGTTGGCTAAATGAAGTTATTTTTAAAGTCACGTAAGTTATATGGGGTGATTTGATTCTCGTTAAGTGTAAGCCAGTTCGTTTCTTTACTAGTTTTTGTTTTATCTCTCTTAAAAGCTCCAATTATCATGTAGTTGTCAGAGGAGCACATAAGGCATATATTGTTTTAAGAGTTCGTGGAAGCATTCAAGATTTGTATGGCAATGACAATCTGAGTGTGAGGAAGTGTTGAAGATGGTTCAATAAGTTCAGAACTGGTGACTGCAATTTGACAAATACAGCTCTCACTGGACGCCATGTTGTGTTTGATAATGACCTGCTTCTAGCAACAATTGAGGAGGATTGTGTTGTAACTGTTGAAGAATAAACCCAGAAACTCAATTCACCCCCTTCCACTGTCCAGCGACGTCTGCAACAACTTGTTGGAGTTTCAAATTTCGGACAACGGGTACCACGTGAGTTGTCAGCTAATAATCTGAAAGAACGAGTACACATCTGCACATGTCTTCACTCTCGTGAACTTCAAGCTTCGTTTCTAAACCATCTAATGACTGGAGACAAGAAATTGGTACTCTATCAAAATGTTAAACGCCGCCGACAGTGGGTTAGCGCTGGAGGACCAGCTACACTACAGTCAAAAGCGAATGTGCATCCCAGGAAGGTTTTGCTTAGTGTTTGGTGGGATAAAGGTGGTGTAAGTCCCTACCCATCCATATGTTATTATGTTATATTCAATTACGCATGTATTATAAATTTGTTTTCTATTCAGATAAATATGGCCGATGTAAGCCCACTTACACTTGAAGAGCGTATTGTGACAAGTACACATAATATTCTGCAGTGAGAACGGGGGACAGCAAACAGATACACTGGATACATAAAATATATGGATGGGTTGGGACGTATGGGCTACCCTGTAGAAATTGATCAAGAAACTTTTAATGCATGGGAAATAAATTAACACAACAAGAAAATGAAACTGACTAAGTTACAAAAGTTTTGAATAAACGATGTCCCCAGCAGGTTTCAAGTGTGGCTAAAGAACGGTGGAAACTTTACGATAAAATAATTTCAAAATCAGGCGAAGAAAAATTAAGTTCACATATACATATTAAATGGTACAACATTCAACTAAAAAAATTGCAGAACATAATATATCATACAGTATTTAGGGTGATAAAATTCAGTATAATTAATTTTAAATTACTCAGTTACATAAATATTGGAATCTATAAATATTTCATTATTTACATAACTGATTAATTTAAAATTAATTATAATAACTTTTATCACCCTAAATATAAATACTTAAGGAATTCAGTATTTGAGTTAAAAGGAGAGCCCCAGTTGCTCAGCGGTATGTTTGCTGAGTTATAACGCTAAAATCCGGCTTTCGATACCCGTGGAGGGCAGAGCACAGATAGCCCATTGTGTAGCTTTATTCAAAACAACAACAACAACAGTTAAAATGAGAGCAGCAGTGAAATCTATGTATTCTACTGTTTAATCGCAAACATGTCTAAAAGTGTTATAAAAGTGTTTATAATGGTACAAACAAACTGTTTGTTTAATAAAACTTCATAATCTCTTCTGTGATAGTCATCCAAAAGTTTCATAGGTTTTACGAATGTTTAATTAAGTACAGTTTGAAATATAAGAAATTCTGGATTTTGAAAAAAAATCTATGTTTTCTGAAATATTTAATAGTTTAAACAATTATTAATAACTCGACGACAGTTTTATAAATCTATTAATTAATATTAAATATATCTAAAACCAACCGTGTTTTATGTAAAAGGCTCATAAGAATGTTGAGCTTAAACGGTCAAGCCAACGTTTAAATTGCATTAAGTTATAAAACTACTGGAGTTTTAGTTTTAGTAATTAATTATCAAAACTATCAACAAATCCGATCTGTATCTAGGCAAAAGTATTGAATGAGGTATTCACAAGTACATTGAACTTGTGAAGCTGTTTTATAGTCAAGTATTTTAAAAATATTTTCTTCTAATAAAAGTTAACTGAGTGTTAAAACCATTATTATTATTATTTAACAGTACAACAGCTATATTACATCATTTAATGACAAACCGTCTAGTTGGATGTTTGCTTACAACTTTACATTCACAGCATCAATCTGATTTACTTCTATCAACTATACCAAACGTATTGTGATTCGCTTACACTATTTCATCAATGTATTTCATTCACATCCTCACACTTTAAGTCATTAAAACTTGTTTGACTAAATCTTTTTCAAGAACTCGGAATTTAAATATTTTCATCGTTCACTTACTTACTAATACGTTCACTGTAACATTATATCATCGCTTAAATTTATTTTTATTTAAAAGTGCGCTGGTATTTACAGCTAGAATTTATCCTGCTAATAAAAAAGAAACGTAAAAGTTCATTTCCGAACGAACTTACCTTTTTGAGCTGTAAGAAAAATAGGGTTAACACAAAAGAGAGCAAAGATAATTCGGAAGTTAGTGAGACAGCTATCTCGTTTTCTACGGACTTTCATTGTCAAAGGCTTTTGAAAAAAGTTTGATTTGTGAAAGAAATGAAAAGAATAGTTCCAATCTGATGAAACTGGTAGCTAAAAACTGGAAGCTTAAATAGGAAGAGGTCGAATATAATACATATATTTCATGACGAACAGTAGCGTTTTATAGTTTGTTTTAGTTTATTAAATAAGCTGCCTAAACGTGAAAACTACTTGATTTATCCAGGAGAGAACTGCTTCCATCCTTCTCTTAGCGATTGTATGATCTACTCACGACTGAAGGATCGCAGTTAACGGGCGCCGCATGAGCCGGTCACGTGACGTAAGCCATCCAGCCAGCTCTGCATAAGCGTTGGCGAAGGAAGCATCCTATTACGGCTGCAGTTCTACAAAAATATAGAATAAGGGAAGTTGTTTATTTGCATATACATTAATAGTGACAGTTCGAACACATGTTTAAGTACAGAGCTATTTCATACATACCAGTGTCTCCCATTTGAAGAGTGTGCTGAGAATCGACGTTATGTTCTTTACTTCCTTACGAATGAGCACCTGTGTCAAATACTTGGTCGTTCATGTTGAAGATTACGTTTTCTTATTTAAAGTACAAAATGGGAAATTCGTTATCACAATCTTAGATCCTGGAGAAAGTTTACGTGTTTAATTTATGTAATAGGGTGCTAATGACTGGCAGTTTCACGGATCTTTGATGTTCGTAAAATTGATGCAAATAAGTCTCAACTGCAAAACGTCGATCACATAAGACTAGTTCAACCATATATTTTTTTTTTTTATAATTTTCTAGAATATTGTTAGGTGTTAAGTTAGTCCGAGCAACACGTGTCATATTGTTAGCTATGATGAACGCTTGATGATGACGTAACAATTAGTGTATTACATAATAATACTGAAGTCCAAACAGGATTCAATGTGGACACTAAAAAGACAGAACAGTGATATTTTAATATGTCTTTTGTAATTTCATCGAAGTATGGTTTCGCATCAATCTTGATATAAAAATTAACTCAATCTTAGACATAGTTGTTTAGTGTCCAGTATTTAAATCAAAAACACGTAACTTACCATTTATATTCGACAATAACGTGCATAAGTCTCAATTATTTACAGTAATAATTTGAAAAAATAAACATATAAATTATGAAAGTGTAAGTGACCATATATTATCGCTTAGGTGTTTGCTGACCTAAGAGATTTTAGCATATATCATCACTATAATACAATGCAATATAATGATCGCATTCCATTACAACCACTTGGCACGAAATAAGGTCTAATACTATATGCAAAAACGGCTCGTTTGGGTTGAGAAAATATTTTACATAGAAGGTCGAAACGTTGTTCGCTCCTCTACATACAGCTTTCTCTAACCATACCAGCTGTTTTTACATATATTTTTCTACAAGTGGGTTTTCTCGACATCACAAGGTCTAATACTTTCCACCAACATATTCCACACTGCTAAGTTGAACTTCGTATCTTCATAATGCTAGTATAGAGTTTAGGAACAAACCAATATTGATAACACACTGTAACTATTTTAGTTGGATATCTAACTTGAGGGTTAAAGTTTCCAAAATTTTTAAATTAATAACACTTCTCCACTTAATGGTGGTAGATTTCCAGATCAATGTCCCTACACTTTGAAGATTCAGTGTTGATTTATAAACAACATTATTAAAGTAGAATGATGCTAATAATTACGCTTAATTAGTTTACTTTAGTCAATGCATACGGTAGCTAAATAATAATAATAATATATGTAGTTAAAAACACAAGAACAAAACGTTTTCTGTATAAATACATTTGATATCTACACAATGATATACAAGTAAATTGATTTTCTGAAAAAGAAACCTAAGTCCATGTTTGCTAAGGGAACAAGTGTACTCTGTACAATATAATTGAATTTTAAGCTATATATGTGTGTGTGTGTGTGTGTATTGAGGGAACAATTGGCCACTAAAGTAGTAAAACTGCACATTAACCGATGTGTGTTAAGGTAGGAAATACATACTAAACACTAATAAAATTGAATGTTAAACACATATCTGTTGAGAGATTAAATATACTCTATACACTTCTAAGGCTTATTGCAACTTCTGCGAACAATAAAATGACCGGTTTTTGATAGATTAGATAGCAGAGTTTTGTGATTTCAATGTAAGACTACATTTTCCGGTTTGTAAGCAGTATGCTGTTTGCTATTGAAGTTTGCAAAAGAAGCAGATATAACTTAGATCGTAATATTTTCTACATGAAACATTTTTTTAATTTAAAAAACTTTTCAAGCAGTAAAAAAATTAAACATTTAAATGAACTCGACAATTATATTTGAAAAATTATAACAGTAGAGTGAGAAAAAAATGTGGAAACATTTGTTTGGGAATTTCGCACAAAGCTACACGAGGGCTATCTGTGCTAGCCGTCCCTAATTTAGCAGTGTAAGACTAGAGGGAAGGCAGCTAGTCATCACCACCCACCGCCAACTCTTGGGCTACTCTTTTACCAACGAATAGTGGGATTGACCGTAACATTATATACCACCACGGCTGGGAGGGCGAGCATGTTTAGCGCCACGCGGGCACGAACCCGCGACCCTCGGATTACGAGTCGCACGCCTTACGCGCTAGGCCATGCCAGGCCATGTGGAAACGACTTTGCGTTTTAGAGATTGTTGTCCTCGGAACCTGACATTGTTAATATATATCTTAGAATGCTTTATGTTTACAAGTAAATCAAGAATTATATATTCTGTTAGATATGTGTTTTAATGCAGAAGGAAAGTTACAAGATAACATATTATATATCAATGTAAGACGAATAAACAGAAATATTTCTAGATGAGCCTCATCATTTTATGTTTCTAAACATTTAATATAAATTGTTTGTGATCAAGTTGTGGAACAGATTAATTATACGAACAAGCGGGAATTGAACGAGCTGGAAATAACAAACTATCTATAATTTCATTTTACGATACCTTAATTCAGAATACTAATTGCGTAATATCTCTGAACATCAAAAACATCTCTTCTGAACATAAATTCTATCTGTTATGACATAATTCAAGTAGAATCCAAAATATCCTTTAACCTTTAGACAACGTATTGTGTAAAATGGAATGTTATAATCACGCATAGTATGGTTTCTGTGAATGTTGTCAATATGTGGTATAACATATTTAACGTAGTAAATGAATCAATGGGTTATAATAGTTAAATAACCATGTAGAAAAACAAGGAAGAACATGATGTGGAAAAAAGATTAATAGATGTTGAAAATTTTAATAAAACCAGAACACTGCATACGTGTTCCTAAGAACTTAGCTTTGAGTATACATTATTGGTTGTATTATAACTAACATCTTTTACTAGTTTTATATACCTTGTTCAGAAACACTCAATCAGACAACTGTTTACTAGAAAAAGTATTAATATTTTTTTTAATGATGCTCATCATAATATAGTTAGTTTACTACAGTTTCAGCACATGGATCTGTTTAAATTCAATAATATGTCTCATTCACAAGCACTCTCTATATGTATCTAAGTATGCACTTTCGACTGTTTGATTTTTTCTTTTAACCATTTAACCCTTACACTAATATACTTTACAAAACATTTAAAATAAATATTGAGAGTTATAATAATTATAAACAGGATCAGTCTGTTCTTCGAACATTGTTACTCATAGCTGCACACTAAACACAGGTGACAATGATTGGAATAATCAACTAAAAGTCCACATAACTCGTTATAGAATTGACTTGAGTTAAAACTGTGTATATATTACCTTCTTTTATTTATCATTTGTTCTAATTGGTACCTTTCGTTCCTTGGTTTTCATCATGTTTAAGTATTTTTGTCATTTTTGTTATCGTGAATAACTTCTATTTTTGCACGATAAAGCAATATTTCATTTTTTTGAGAGAAATGAAAACGAGAATTTTCTGTTGGCTAGTCTTATAAAAGGGCGTGTCAAATGCTAAGCTATTGTCGTTACATTATAGCTCTAACATACTGATGTTGTAAGACGAAGTAAAAAAGTTAAAAAAAATCTCATAACTTTGAGATACATGAACCTCAAACAAACAAGATGAAATATTAAAGATTCTGTATGATCCATCCATAAATAAGTTGGAATACTAGAAGTGGCGCACACAAAATATGTGAGGTGTATACCGCGTCGAACCCCACAGGAAAAAAGATAGCCATATTCATTACAGCTAAGGGCTCAGTACCAGAGCAATGATCATTTTGTAGCACATACAGCAGTTCTAAGTCAGTGGGTAATATAGCACAGAAGTGTTAAATAAATTCTGAGTTTTATTACTCGAACTATGATTCGAATTTAAGTTTCTGCACAAAGAAAAGTAAACACCATAATACATCACTCTATTAATTTATCAAGTACGAAATCTGCGCCCTTGAGGCACTTAAATAAAAATAAATACAATACTCATGGTAAGATCTTATACATTATACATAAGCAAATATATATATATTAAGGTGTATGTGTCTGAGAAATTTTCTATTTCTATTCATATGATTATTAATAACATGTGGTGTTAAAATAAACAATATAATGAAAATAATACTTCCCCTAATTCGGGTGTGCCGTTATCTAAGTGAAATTGATGAGAAATCACATTTAGCCAACACAGTTATGTTGACACTCTAAAAGTTGTTGTCGAACAGTTTTCTAATATAAATGGCGTTTCAACCATTACTATGCGTGTCGTAACACAGCCGGCCAGAAAATCCTTGGAATTGAACCAAAGGGCTCAGCAGCGCAAGATATAAGTAGGCCTAGAGTGGGTCGATATATTAATATATATATATACTCTATCTTTGACTCAGATATTCCTATTATCATTTAAAAGTCTATCACAGTTCTATAACTTCACTGATAAGCATACATAAAGAGCATAATACAGTTAAAGATGTGCGTTGAGTTTTAAAAGATTATCTTAAGAAAGAAACTGTTATACACAGGTTGAACTTCCGATGCTAAACGATGTTGGAGCTTCACAGGATTATTAGAGTCAGTTCGGTATGACTGTTTGTATTCTACTTGCATGTCGATGATAATAATACATTGTTGTTTCCGTTGTTAAGATGTCATGTTCAGAGCACACTCCCTATTCTCTGTAGCTTTTCATGCAAAAACCCGATAGGAGCTTCGTCTAATGACATCACTTGACCAGCATGCCCTTATACAGAAAAACATAAATTCCGATTTCATTCTCAATCTGTTTAATACATGTGACGGTAGAAATGATAAGACGTAGATGGAAACTGTAAACATGTGGTTTTATTAGGTTGCTTAATTTTGCCTGTGACATGCGGTTGGCCTGGCATGGCCAAGCGCGTAAGGCGTGCGACTCGTAATCCGAGGGTCGCGGGTTCGCGCCCGCGTCGCGCTAAACATGCTCGCCCTCCCAGCCGTGGGGGCGTATAAGGTGACGGTCAATCCCACTATTCGTTGGTAAAAGAGTAGCCCAAGAGTTGGCGGTGGGTGGTGATGACTAGCTGCTTTTCCTCTAGTCTTACACTGCTAAATTAGGGACGGCTAGCACAGATAGCCCTCGAGTAGCTTTGTGCGAAATTCCAAAACAAACAAACAAACAGACTCTACTAGTTTCTAAGCATTTTCTTTTGTCAAAAGGTGGCTCTTTAAGACAAGTTAATTTCAGGGTTGTAATGAGGAACTAGTTTTGTGGTAACACAGGATAATTATTTATTTATTCTGTCTTTTGCGTAAAGCTACACAATGGATATCTGCGTTAGCCGTCCCTAATTTAGCAGTGTAAGACTAGAGGGAAGGCAGCTAGTCATCACCACCCACCGCCAACTCTTGGGCTACTCTTTTACCAACGAATAGTGGGATTGACCGTTACATTATACGCCCCCACGGCTGGGAGGGCGAGCATGTTTAGCGCGACGCGGGCGCGAACCCGCGACCCTCGGATTACGAGTCGCACGCCTTACGCGCTTGGCCATGCCAGGCCTCTTATAGCAAAGCCACATCAGGCTATCTGCTCAGACCACCGACGGGAATCGAACCCCTGATTTTAGCGTTGTAAATCCGGAGACATACCGCTGTACTAGCGGGGGTCGGTGTGACATGCGGACGGTTTTTGCCACTGATCCTCGTTTTCGTGTTAGAAATCGATAACTATGTTTACTGCGGCTAGGTTAGGACTTGTTGCTTGTCTTTTTCTGAAAGGTCCAAGTGTTCCCAGTTAATCCATATTATCTTGTTTTCAAAAGCCATTAAATAAAAAGAATACTCCATAGCTTGAAATTCTAAATCTATAATTATAATCCATTTTTTATGATCTGAAGATAAGGATATTTTGCATTGGAAAAGGCTATTACATACCCTTCCTAAAAGCTACGAACTTTTCGTAGCATCACACTACCTACTTTAGACAACATAGTCAAAATATACTTCTGATACATTCCGCTCTACCTAGAATTTATATCGGCTTTAATTATTACGTAGCTTCCTAATTTTCATACTTGAAACAATTGTAATTCATTGTACAAAATATTTTGTATTTTGTAATCTAATAGCAGCTTGATTATGTCGTATCTTCCAATCTAATAGAAAATAAAATAAATATTTTAAATTTGGAGGGTCACATTTATTTTGCACTGTTATTAAGTGAAATATTCGAACAGTGGATTATTATTCGAAACTGCACATTACACTCTTAAACTGATTAGTTTCTGAGGTATGAATTTGCAAGACGTAGTGTGCAAAATGTCAGAGATGTGTTTACCTTTAAACTTTGTTTCGCAACCTCAGACTTTGCATGCGGCTGCATTTATAACCAAGAATCAGCTATAATCTATAATCCTAATTTATCAATAAGAGTATCGAATTTTCAAGATAAAATGTATTTGAATATTAGAGTTATATTTTTATAATACTTTACGAGAATAAATTTGTATTTAATTACAGACTTATGTGAATTGTATTAAATTTAGAAAATGCCTTAAATGATCACTTAATTAATTAAGTCTATAAATAACTGAACCCTTAAATTTGAGCTAAGGTTTGTTTGCGTTTTTTTCAAAAAGTTATTTTAATACTGGAGGAATATGGATGAGCATAGTGACCATCCGAAAAAGACACCTTCAACAAATCGTATCCTATGACTTGTAACAGATGAAAATCCGCGAACACTAAAGTCGGTGGCAAAAACCTGTTCACGTGCCCCAGCCAACATAATCCAGACGGATATCCGATCTTCGTCTGGAAAAACAGCACAATTTTTTGTACAAGCTGTTTCCACGACATATTCGATCAGCCGTAGACAGCTGGACAATGAAACAGGTAGTCCTGCTATTTCATACGAAAACATATCAGACACGTCGTCGTAAGCAAAGCTTATGGATTTTTATGCAATCGGAGTGTTGAAATGGGTGTTGTGAAGTCTTCGTAGATACATTGAGATAGAATACAGGAAAGAAAAGTGAGGTTTTGATATGACGTCTTTCGATAAAGCCATCTTCAATGGATACAACGATGTAGGACTATTGTAAAGTTACACTGTTGTGTGATTGCACATGACTAGGCTACAAAATGTGATTAGGCTACAAATTGATTCTAAAATAACGTACCTAATATTTTAAGATTGGTGTATATACGGATTTTATCTATATTGTTAATTCATAAGCTAGTTAAAAATACAGAAAATTAATGGTATATCAGACAGCTACCATATTATACGTTAATGTAAAATACTCTAGCATTAGCAAATAAATAACTCAGACAGTTTCAAAATTATATATTTATATTAATATCACATCAGAAAAGGATTCATACCACTGGTAGTCTTGGATAATCTTTTACAACCACGTTATACATTAGATGCTCTGGTAGTTTACAACTTTATATTATAATAAACTAATTCAATGAAAATGTGTCTCAAATGAAAATAATTCAGTAAGTTCAACCAAATCTCTTTAGTCGCATGTTGTTTAAAAAGGTTCAAAACACTACGAGCTTTCTCAAACAGCGTTTGTTTACATGTGAGTGTTCTGGTAAAAATCGTATGGGGATGGACTTCAAACACAGCTTTAAACCAGTTTTTGTAACACTCTTGTAAAGTTAATAATATTCTCCTAATCTCATCATGATTCCTTTCCTACAGAAGAAAAACAACGCTCAACATGTGTTTTGTATTTTATGATACACAATTTTATTAAGCTTTTGTTTTTGAAAAACTGATTTTCTTTAAATTATCCTTATAGTGGATTCGCTCCAAACGATTAATTTGTTTTTGCTAAAAAATTCAAATAAGTTATAAAACAAAAATTTATTTCTTTGATTCAAAATGTGCAGAACATTTAAATGCCTGACTTTGTACTTAAACTTAGGACCAACACAGCTGCGATTAAAAAGTTTAATAATATTCTATACTATACTGTACTATAGAATTTTGTAGTAATTTCTAACAAAAGATGTTTTTGTAACTGCTATTAGTCTTTATTTGTTAATCTGCATTACACTGTTGACTTGTAGCATTACCTAAATGTTTGTTAATCTGTGTTACATTGTTGACTTGTACCAATATCTAAATATTTGTTAATCTGTATTAAATTGCTGACTTGTATCATATTTAAATCTGTTTTATTATTACGTTTTTCGATTCAAGGAATTTTTCAACCATTTATGCGGGTACTATGAGTTTTATAAAATGCGTTTCATAGATCTACTAGCGATAGTCAGTGCTATTAACTTCAATTAAACAACAAATTTACAACCTAGTTTTCACCTTGGCTCGCCATATCATTACAGAGGTCACACCCGTATACTTTCAGTTAATACCAACTTTTATTGTGTTGTAATTTATAATTTGTAAGCCTTAAACAAAACACTATGTTGAATATGCCTTAATATATTAATTTTTCATTTGCTCCAAACTCTAATACAGTGGCATTTGAACTCCTAATTAAAGGCCTGTTTTACTGAACTGGAACTATTTATCTAATTCATGAGATAAAAAAGTCTTGCTTTTTAGTCACCTGATAAACAAGATTATTCACAGTCATCACAGATTAATTACTTCAGTCTCGCAGAAACAGGAGTAAAAAGGAAAACTTTAATGTAATTACACGTTTAAGTAGAGAAATAGGCAGCTGATAAAATAAATAATTGCCTAACCACCAACAATATCGTATCATTAAAGTTAAGTTACATTGTTATTCCTCCTTTCTTTAGCCTCAGAAATATATCCAAATTCTATGAATTGTTTGGATAACCTAGGATCATTTTGTACTAGTAACTCTGAAAAAACCATCTACAGTCAGTCAGTCATGAGCGGCGACCTATTCAATTTAGCGAACGTCCATTCTTGGAAGTTACTGCAATTACTTTCATATCGGACATCAAAAGATATTTTGTTAGAATCCTAAAGTTTGATTGTAACTTCAATACTATTGACGCCGAGTGAAATCTCGAAGCACCTTTCGTATATCGAATAAGAGAAACTGAAAACGAATGGAGAAGCATGTTTTCTCTTCCACGTGGTTTTAAATAATTATTTGTATAATACCTCCTGCCACCTACACTTTTCTTTATTATTATCTATTCTTGGTAATATTACTTACTTTTTGATATATCCAATGTAAATCTTACTTTTCATATCAATATTTCTTTTTCATAGATCCATGCATATTGTACTATCTGTTGATCTCAATCATACGTCTAACGTTCCTTTTTGTGACTTTTTTATGGCATGTTTAGTATGGCTTACACATTATATAATCCGAAATTACACTAAACGTATCAAGTAAATCGAAGTATTATATTCTAACTACGTCAGTTAAAGTTACAAAATTTTCAATCACTTAAACTGTTAACAAACAGCTCAGAAGAAAAGTGTTGTCTTCTGACTGCTACTGATTAAAAATTGCAGTATAACAACCTGTACTTTCTAATATGTCGAGTAGTATTTGTAAAACAAATATATTAAGAAAATAAAAATTCCAGAATTCTACTATTTCATCTGTTCTTGTTTTTCGGAAGCAGCAACATATTTTTTAGCAAATTGCACGTTTTCTTCGCGTATAATGATAAAATGGTAATTGTTAAGTTATTTCAAGCAAACGTGAAGAATGTTTGTGTTATCTTATATCATCATAAACAACAACGTACGTTTCGGTAACACTTCGTTTCCATTGTTATAAAATTCGTATATAATGGACATTAATGTTCCCCAAATCAACGAATTCTACTCAAAGGCATTGATCACCAATATCGGGTTTGTCTGAGGCGTACTATTTGTATTCTATTGTTTCCAATTCATGCAGTGTAACTCACAAATAAACACGAAAACAAGAGTTTATCTGATGAACTCGATGATAAACAATGCATTTTAGTCTAAATTTACAGTCATGTTCCTAGAATCAAATTATCAGAGAAATAAGCCAGTTGACATCATGATATTCATCAATATTTCTGTAACAAGATGAATATAAAAATTTCTGTCTGTATCTTCACAAATTCTATAAATTTATAACGCTTTTTCACGAATATAACATTTTAATAATAAGTCGTAAATTCGTCATACTAGCTTCTTTGAATACTGTGTAGTTTAATGTTACTGTTAACTCAGCAGTGTTTTGTATAATTACTATTACCTTCAAGATAATGGTTCGCCAATGGGACAGTGGTAAGTATAACGCTAACATCCAGGATTTTAAAACAAACAAACTACAAAATAATGATTCTTAGTGGCTTTTTTCTACGGTACTTTAAGGACCAAATATTTTGAAATAAAAAGATTTGACAGTGCCAAATGGTTTAAATGTCGAATGCCACTGGAGGCTTCTGGTGGCTGTAATGTAAAAAAAAATATTGAATCTTTGTTTTTCTTTCTCTCGTATGTTTTATTCTTAAATAACAGGCTTTTCGACGATTTTCAACAGCATGGTGAACGTGAGAGTGGCTTGACACTGATGAATCTAGATATACGGGAGTCACAGATAAATGAACACTAAAACTGTTTACACAGATACTGTAGAACTTCTCTCTGGCCAGTGTTGTTATGGTACTATACCACTGTTGTTAAGGGTAACGTGCCTAATAAGTATTTTTATTTTTTAAACAAAATATTAGAATTAATGCAAGAAATATAGGTTAAAATAAGTGTGAGAGCTTTTCCTTTTTGAGCCATAAATATAGTTGTTTGTTTGTTTTTTGAATTTCGCACAAAGCTACTCGAGGGCTATCTGTGCTAGCCATCCCTAATTTAGCAGTGTAAGACTAGAGGAAAGGCAGCTAGTCATCACTGCCCACCGCCAACTCTTGGGCTACTCTTTTACCAACGAATAGTGGGATTGACCGTCACATATAACGCCCCCACGGCTGAAAGAGCGAGCATGTTTAGCGCGACTGGGATGCGAACCCGCGACCCTCAGATTTCGAGTCGCACGCCTTAACACGCTTGGCCATGCCAGACCGCCACAAATATAACTAAATTAACTTAACCTAAAATTAGGGCTAAAAAGATACACACATAGATCCTTAGTACCTCCGTCAACAATACAATAAAGGCAGTGTAAAGTTGGGATTATGAAGATGTAACTTAACAAAATTAAGGGAGAAATGAAACAGTATTGATTGTAATCTCTGAATCATTCAGAAGGCCATCTCTGTTAATGCAGTATTTTGGTGCAATAAGAGTTTATTTTTCAGCCTAGTTGTTTGTCTAAAGATTGTGTAAAGTTTTAAAGCGATTTGAAGAAAACATAAACTTATTTCATTGCCTGTAAAAGTTAAAGTATTTTCAATACTGTGAGAATTAATGATGAAAATATAATGTACTTTTAAATAATAATTAGCAAATTATTTATCATGATAATATTCCTAACTACTAAATTTTCACATCACAAACTGTTTTCGAAACTTTGTGTATAAAATAAAATGAACCGGTTGTTTTATTACCTGTAAACGGGCGTTTCAACTTTTTTTTCTTCATCATCAAAATCCCACTTCCATCTTTCTCACTAATGGGAATAAATAAACGTCATATATGAAAGATTTCAGTGTTAGGTTTAGTTTAGTTGAGTAAAAATGTTTGGTTTAATTTCAATAACATATTATCTTAAAAGAAGTCTGAATGAACAAACAAATAGAAAAAAAAACTGTAACACTATGTTACTGTAAAAACTGAAAAATGGGGCAATAAAAGTTCTCTGTTACAGCTAATCACAAGTTTGTACAACTGATAAACTGCAACTTGACCACTGCAGGGATCGAATCTCAAACTTTAAAGCTATATACCCTCAAACCTACTTTTAAGCCACCGAGTGGGAGTTGGTAATAGAATTAGAGCATCAAGCATTTTTCAGGATTTCAATCACGCGTTAGTGACTTACGAACTAAAATATTTTATTTAAAGAAAAAATTTAAATAAATAATTAATTGATATTATAAAAAAAATTACAGATTCTTACAAATCAAAATACTTTGTGTTGTAAGAAATAATATCAAAAGTTGTATGCACAAAAATATCGTTTAAAGATGCCAAACAAAAATTTGTTTCGTAATCTGAGGGTCGCGGGTTCGAATCCCGGTCGCACCAAACATGCTCGCCCTTTCAACCGTGGGGGCGTTATAATGTGAGGGTCAATCCCACTATTCGTTGGTTAAAGAGTAGCCCAAGATTTGGCGGTGGGTGGTGATGACTAGCTGCCTTCCCTCTAGTCTTACACTACAAAATTATGGAACGCTAGCGCAGATAGCCCTCAAGTAGCTTTGCGCAAAATTAAAAAAACACAAAAAAACAAGTTCGACCCGCAAAAAACGTTTTGACCTTCTAGAAACACCAAACGACTGAATGAATCATTATGAAATGATCAGATATATTTCGCAGGATTTAAATACATGTATAATAAAAGAACGAAGAGAGAGAAACACCTACTGAGCATTTTATTACTTCAAAATAATATTCTTCCAATGCACGGCGTCACTCCTTAACAAATAAATGGAATGATTTTGATTTCGATTCCCATCAAACCTCGTATAAGAATAGATTGAAAATTATATGTATCGTTTTAATATTGGAGATTACATTTTTTCCCAGACCGGACACACGATCTTTCTCCATCATTTTAATGAGCTTATTAACGTTCGCAAAGTTCCCATTGTTTATTCAATAGTCTAACTGTGTAGATAATGATAAAATATTAAATGCACTTGTGACATTTATCGTAACTTACTTAGCACGTTAAAGATAACTATTATAGGTTATTTAGCGTATTAAAAGTAATGATCATAATTTATTTAGCGTTTTATAGATAATCCAGTTCATGAATTTTGCAGAAACTTAGACCTCATTGTTTCAAAACTTATACGACACAACTGACATTTATGACAAACGAACTTTATAAAATATTGAAGTACAACTTAATTATCAGTACCAAACTGTGCTTTTGTTTTGAACTAATATATATATAGCTTTCAGCTTTTTCTTCATTTTTGCAATTTAAACATCAGTTTCAGTGAGATTTAAACACTTCTTACGACATACGATCATCTTTGTGTGAAAATATTTGTCCAAAAACAATTCCTTCATTTCATTGTTTATTTTAAAGGGGTAAAAATTATAATAAGAAAAAAATATGTAAAAATCTATATTTGCATTTTAAAATATCATGCTATATTGTTGCGGTAAAAATATTTATGATCTGTAATTTTTAATATTAGGAACAAGACCATTACAGTCATTGTTTAAATATAAATATGATTTCAAATGGAAATGTTTGTACCAAAAGAGGACATAAATACTCCTTATTGAAGTAATAATTATCCAAATCATCCCTGGTTCTACTAATAGTATCTTACGAAATTCACCTTACTGACAAGATTATTAAACCTCAATGTTAACAGTCGTATTATCAGCATACAGATAACAAGTGCCACTTAGAACATAGTGAAAGTTTATCGTCTACAAGAGTAATAAACAAGATAATTGTGATGACTGTACCTTGGGGAAATCCACAGAGAAGACTGCATATAGATTCAAAGAAGCGAATTAGTCCCATTCATTGGAATGTAACATTACCTATTATTATAATACGTTTTTAAAAATAGCATAATTATTGACAGGTAAGTCAATATTTACCACCATTGCGAAGTAAAACAATATTGTATGATTTCCACTCTCAAATGCTTTGACAATATCTAGCCTATAAACAAATCAAATTTCATGACCTTGTAAGCATTAATAAGCTACGTAGTGATTACCAGAAAACACTTTTCACTAGACTCACGTTTACCCTAATTAAATCTGGAACTAATTAGAACCTCATTTTTCAAACAATGTTGTTAAATATTAATATATATTTGAAACAAATCAGTGGATTGTCAGACTTGAAGCTACAGTCTGATCAAAGAGCTTTTGAAGGATGAATCATGAATTTCGTTCTGCAACTAAACTACCAGATTCAAAGTAAACAAATTAAAACCTTTGGGACTTGTTATGTTTTAGAACTCCTATGAGCATTTAAAACGTTTCTTAGTTTACTTCTACACATAAGTTGTGTACGAACTGAAATGTTTTGTTTGTTTTATATTTCATTACTAGCATTAGAATAAGTTCTGTATGTGTCAATCTCTCAGTTGTTCCTCTAAGTCTGATATCACAGACTTATTGCTTACTGTTCTAAAGACATATTGTGTTTAAAGTTTACGTTAATTATTTTGTCCGTAATAGAATCTAATTTCAATAATTTCAATAAAACAAATATATTGATTTTAAAAGAACATCGATCTAACTAATGAATTATATATTGAGTTGTTTAAGTTTAAGAGTCTCGAATAACCTTCAGTCATGCAAACTACATGAAATATTGAAAAAAATTATAAACCTAATATTAACATGTGCTGAATTAAAGTAATATTACATCAAGAGAAATAATGTAGCATGTTAACATTTTCATGCAATTAAACAAAAATGTTACCCCAAAAAAATAAGTACTAATATGCGTAATTCATCATTTAGGTCCATATTACAAGCGTTATATGTTTTTTCCTGTCCTTTCATTATTTAAATCAATAAACACAATTTACAGTTAAAATGTGGAGAATATTTGTAAGTCAGTTTTTGTGGGTTTTTTTTCAGAATTGAGTTATACCTAATATCTAGTTGAAGATAGGGGAATGAGTAAAAATAGCAAATATTTGAAATAATGTTGTTATTGTTTTGACAGGTATTGATAAAAACCCTTTCTTCACTTCCAGTTTTGACTTTTTATTGGTAGTGACTGCTAATGAGTTAAAGCATCGAAGTGGAATAAACATAGGTGACGGAAAAGTTAGTGAATGGATTAGGGAAACTGGCAACAGTTGAGGATTCAAGTAATGGATTAGTATTAAAAGAAAGATCCATTCTGTTAATTAAGCAGAAAAAAATACCCTTTCAAAGTTACTCAAATTTCTTACGAACTTGTCTTTTAATGTGAAATAACAAAAACGCAATCATATTATCCTGCTTTAGGTTAATTTGATGCTTCACAAACTACAATACTTTGTCGTCGGCATATATTAGTTGAAACTAATTTAGCTGTAAAACTCAGTGATTTGTTATATGATTTTTTTGTCGGAATTATTTAAAATAAGGAAAACATACCAATAACGAGTTTATTTGTTTTGTTTGTGACAAGTGAAATATCACAGCCGAAAAAGTTCGTTTTCATTAATATTTAACCATGGATGAAATTATATATGAATATTTATTTTATAGAATGTTGTTGTTGAAGTATTCTTCAAAATTAGTTACGTTTCTTGTTTTTATTTGTACTTTTTTATAGCGAACGGCAAAAATTCATTAAATCTATGATATAATAATAAACCAAAGGCAGCGTTTCGTGTTAAACTGCCAATAAAATTACCAAGGTTTCACTTTACACTTGTCTCTGCAAACACTATAAATTGGCCCGGTATGGCCAGGTGGGTTAAGGCATTCGACTCGTAATCTGAGGGTCGTGGGTTCGAATCCCCGTCGCACCAAACATGTTCGCCCTTTCAGCCGTGGGGTTTTTATAATGTGACGGTCAATCCCAATATTCGTTGATGAAAGAGGTAACTCAAGAGTTGGCGGTGGGTGGTGATAACTAGCTTCCTTCCTTCTAGTCTTACAGTGCTAAATTAGGGACGGCTAGCACAGATAGCCCTAGTGTAGTTGTGCGCGAAATTCCAAAACAAACAAACATTGTAATCAGTATCATAGCCACATACCAATCACAACAGTTTCTAGTTAGGGACAAAGCTGTACAAAGGGTTATCTTTTCTCGGTTTCCAGACACCCCACTGTGCTGCTGGGGGGGATATAGATAATATAAGTGCAATAAAACGTTTTACTGAAAATACACACTTAATACTTTTGATAATCATAAAAATGTTCACGAAACCTACAATTAAATGTAACTCCACTGTATCTAATTATTAAATACTTGTTCATTGAGAGTTAAATTATATTTCAGCTCAATGTCTAAATATCACAAGTTTAATTACTCTAGTTCAAAGTGGAACTGAATTAGGGGTTATTATGGTTCTCTGTATAACTGTGACAAGTTAAACATACGCTAATTGACTCATGAACTGATTTAGGTGTAATTTTCTAATTTTGTGTTTAACTGTCATGACAAGAACAGACACTAATTTACAGTTGAACTGATTTAAATGTGATACTTTAGTGTTGTGTTTAAGTGCCAGAAGTTGAATATATACTAAGTTGAAGTTGAACTAAGCTTATTTTAAATACATATGTATGTAGCTTTAGGTAAACAATACAAAAAATAAACAATAAAAAGAACGGAGGCTATTACACATGGTAATTACACATGATAATTACACATGGTAATTACACATGATATTTCCTCACATTTGTTCAGGTCATTTCTTTTTGCAATAATATTTATTAAATTGGACATAACTTGGGAATCCTGCACAGCTGGAACTGTCTCATATATCAGGTGATAACATGTTTATGACATGTGATCATTGATATATTTTGTATCTTGAGTGCTTTCTGTATTTCATATTATTATTATGAAAATGATGTCCTACAGCCAGAGTGATGATTTAAAACAACCAATAAAATGGAGCTTAAGGTAATTAACAAAATATACTTTCCAAGATAAAGAAGTTTATAGGCACTAATTGATAAAATATAAAACGATCTAATATCTACAGAGTGATGTTCTATGTTATAGTGTGAGAATGTTATAGCTCTGAAAAAACTTGACAACAACTGTAATTTTGATAAATGAGTTACACGTACAAGTGTAACTAATTTAATCATGTTTCTGTTGGTTTTAACGGGTTTTGTTTGCTCATTAACCCTATAAAAGAAGTAATCACGAGCTATGTCCTTTCCTTTCCAATTATAAAGCACACACACAGTATTTTTGATGAAATTTATGTTAAGATATTTTACATACGTTTTAATAGAATATTTTTGCACAAACATTTCGGATAACCTATTTTTTATTTATTAAACCTGGTTTATGCAAACATAATACATACATAAAAAAATCCATAACAAGCATAAGTTCTTTTATTTTTAGCTTGTTGGTAAATCTTACTAGTTTTAAACAATAAATTAATCAATTTATATTTAGGATTACAATAACAGTTCAATAACACCTTTATTTCATATTTCAGTTGAAAGCGATGAATTATTGTTGTGTTGTCACAGCTCTTTCAGAAGGTTGTTATCATTTTAAAACAATATGCAGCTTCAGTCATCAGCTTGTTACCAATATTTAAAAATCTTTGGTAAACATCTTTTTTAAGTTGTTGTGTTCGTATTTTTTCTTTCAATTGTTTTTACTTTTAGCTAAGATCGATGCAGGACGTTTTTGTTTTATAGCAATTAAATTTGATATGGGCTATATAAATTTGACATAGGTTATATGAATTTGACATAAGCTATTTGAATTTGACATAGGTTATATGAATTTGACATAAGCTATTTGAATTTGACATAGGCTATATGAATTTGATATAGGCTATATGAATTTGACATAGGCTATATGAATTCAATATAGGCTATATGAATTTGGCATAGGCTATATGAATTTGACATAGGCTATATGAATTTGATATAGGCTATATGAATTTGACATAGGCTATATGAATTTGACATAAGCTATTTGAATTTGACATAGGTTATATGAATTTGACATAAGCTATATGAATTTGACATAGGCTATATGAATTTGATATAGGCTATATGAATTTGACATAGGCTATATGAATTCGATATAGGCTATATGAATTTGGCATAGGCTATATGAATTTGACATAGGCTATATGAATTCGATATAGGCTATATGAATTCGATATAGGCTATATGATATAGGCTATATGAATTTGGCATAGGCTATATGAATTTGGCATAGGCTATATGAATTTGACATAAGCTATATGAATTTTATCCTAAACAAAACTTAACATTCTACTTGAGTTATTGTTATCAATAGTAGATTATTTCAGTTTGTGTTGCCATTATACGTTTGTGCTTTTCGTAATATTATTTTCTTCTGAATTATTTGCTAAATAATTTACTTTAACTGCTCTGGACCTGCTTTGAAACTGTTTTTTGTCTAATTAACCCTAACGTTTTGCTTAGGTTTACCAAGTCTATTCTTAGCTGTTTGGATTTTTGTATATATCTTTTACCAATATTACACATACAGATCTTATTGATTCTTTTAATCATGATATCAAAATGTTCCTGTTTTGTTATGCATATGAGACATTCATTATTTTTTACAACTCTTTAGTTTGTTTTGTTTTGAATTTCGTGCAGAGCTACACGAGGGCTATCTGTACTAGCCGTCCCTAAGTTAGCAGTGTAAGACAAGAGGGAAAGCAGCTGATCATCACCACCCACCGCCAACGAATAGGGAGATTGACCGTGACATTATAGCACTCTCACGACTAAATGTACTAAAATGTTTGGTATGAGGGGTTTTCGAACCCGCGACCCTCCGATTTCGAGTCAAGTGCCTTAACCACCTGGCAAAAAATTTGCCAAAAAATCTGGGCATTAATGATAAATATAATGATGTTATTTTCTCTCATCCTGCTAAATGTGTTTATCTCATTATGCTAAATGTGTTTATCCTGGTTCTACATTCATTATCCTCTCTTGAAACGAAATAAGTACTTCCATCCTCTGAAATATTCAAAAAAATATTTTTATTTTCAATTATAAGTTTAAACTTATAAAATACTTCACTGACATTTATAGAAATAAATAGTATTGAAGTTATAATGTTCAACATAAGGAACTAATCTTTTAGAAACAACAACTGTTTCAACAGAACGTTTTAGAGTCATAGACTATACCAGACTATACCATATTGTGCAATTAAATTTCTTATCATGATAGATAAAAAGTTTTAATTAACACTAATTTCAATTGGTTTATCACGAATATCCAAGGATCCATATGGTCATGTAGAAATTGCTCTGTATATTTCATTAAGTGAAAGTGAACCATTGTGTTAAAACCACTCAGGTTGTTGAAAGGCAAATCGTACTTAAAATAATAATATCTGTTCAATTGTGAATTTTTTCGAGACTTCCGGTTTCATTAACACGTGTTTTTCAAGTTTGTTTTTGAATAACTGTAATCTTTGTTGCTATATTTGGTTCTTTATTTAATAAAAGATGTAATCCGCCTATATTTGACACATACGAATAAAACGGTTCCAAATATACTATTAACACAAGAAGTAAATTTTTATATGCTGAAATCATTGAGCAATATTTCTTTTAAATCTTTTATATAACCTAAAATGTGGAAAGAAATTCACTTAATCCAGAAATATATGCGTTCTTTGACTACATAATATAAAAAATGGAATACTTGAATAGCTCGAGCGAGTTGCTACGTAAAAGTTCCACGAAAACAAAATAAAATTCCATAGCAGCCTGCTTCTTTCTTTGGGCTCCAAGAGGATTATTTAGATGCAAAAACCTGAAACGTTATTGCTCAAAAGCTATTGTTCATAACTTCTTAGCCAAGAATGAAATCTTTCAATAAATTAGCTTCGGCTTTATTTCTATTTAATATTTGATTCTGAATGTCTTAAAACATTTTGAATATATTTTAAAAGAATATACTCGGAACGTATTCATTATTACCATGACCTAATATATTAGTAAGAGGAATGTCTGAATTTGGTTTCATTTGGTTTGTTTCTGAATTTTGCGCAAAACTACGCAAGAGGTATCTGCGCTACCGTCGCTAATTTAGCAATGTAAGAGAAAAGGCAGCTAGTCATCATCACCCACTGTCAACTTTTGAGCTACTCTCTTACCAATGAATACTGGGATTAACCGTCACATTATAACGACCCTATGGCTGAAAGGGCGAGCATGTTTTATATGACGGGGATTCAAACTTGCGAACCTCGGATTATGAATCGAGTGCCTTAACCACCTGGCCATGCCGGGCCCGAAGAGTACGTCTGAATGACTCATAACAAAGCCACATTGGACTATCTGCTAAGTCCACAGAGAGGAATTGAACCCTGAGTTTAGCATTGTAAATCTGTAAACTTACCGTTATACCACCTGGGGACAGATGACTGGAATTTATAAAAATTGAAAGTGGTTTACAATAATTGTTCTGCAGTTTTTGTGCTTATATTCTACTGCATTTCTAAAGAAACAATCAGTTTCAGTTCAATTTCTAAATTAATTTGTAATTCTGGTTTAAACTGCTAACATTTGTCATTAATTTAAAAAGAATATTTTAACAAAAACCATCAACAATTTCCTGAGTACCTGAAACACGGTACCTGCGTCATTCTCAGCTTAAAGAGTACCCGAAACACGGAGAATTGCGTCATTCTCAGGTTAAAGAAGAATGGTTGAAAATGACTAGATGAGTTATTTATGTTCATTATTTTTATCAGAACGTAATTAATTATCTGTATAATGTGACGGTCAATCCCACTTTTCGTTGGTAAAAGAGTAGACCAAGAGTTGGCGGTGGGTGGTGATGATTAACTAGCTGCCTTCCTTCTAGTTTTACACTGCTAAATTACGGACGGCTAACGCTGATAACCCTCATGTAGCTTTGCTCGATATTCAAAACAAACCTTCATGAAATAATATTAAACTTTTAGAGTTTGACAAACAAAGCTCAGTTGTTGTTTTTTTTCAGAGCAGAGAGATAAAAGCTCATTTGAGTGCTCCTAAATACCAATGCTGTATTTTCTTTCAAACATAATTAAATGTATTGGTTCAACTCTATATATTTATTAACAATGCCTTATTTGTTTTCATCTGTCGAGAAGTCGAGTGCCAAAATTATCTGACCATGTTGGGCCATTTTTACGTTTCCTTCCGTCCGTATTCTCAAGATGGCTCATATGGGTATTAAAACTGTAATTAAAGTAACATACAGATCAACGTTTCGATCTTCTTTGCAAACTCTCTTTGTTGATCTGAAGTTGACCACAGAAGGACGAAACATTGTTCTGTACTTTATTTTAATTAAAGTTTTAAAACCCATACCAGTCGTCTATAGAACACATTTTTTTACTTCAAGTGGGTTTCTCGTCATCACGAATTTCTGTCAGTCTGTTGCACTCATATTCTTAATTAAACATTTCCATAAACTTCTACAAGTTTAAATTGCTGTTAAATGAATCGCTTTTACATTTAAAAAGGGCAAAAGACAATTTCTTCATGGAAAACACACAAGTTTTGAGTAGTACTTATAATAGCATATTAATACACTGATAATGACATAAATTCAAAAAATGCAGCTTATACAGCATATATGAATTGTGACTTGAGCTTTAAACAGTTACATTTACAATAAAATGCTAGATAATGTAACGACTGGTGCAGTGTAGAACAATGCTATTTAGAACTATAGTGTTTATGGCCATGTCGTTTTTGTTCTGTGAACAGAATTTAGTTACATGTCCAACTTGAACACATGCACAATATTTTTGCTGGAGGTTTGTAATATCTCTACTCATTTATAAAGTCAGTCTGTAGAAGGATTATTCTTACAGTTCTTTGAGAGTTCTGAGACAATTATATTGTTTTGTATTAACCAGCTCAACGGCCTTGGATTTCACCTACTTTTAATACGCTATGTTTCCTTGTTCCAATAATGTCACTGTCTTAAGTGTGTTTGATGGCTTCCTATTTTCTGACCGTTGGTAATTTTGTGAAATTTTACTCGTGATGGTAACATCTAGTTAGAGATTAGGAATAAAACTTTGATAATAACACCTAGCTAAGATTAGAAATAAAACTTTGATAATAACACCTAGCTAAGATTAGAATTAAAACTTTGATAACAACACCTAGCTAAGATTAGAAATAAAACTTTGATAGTAACACCTAGTTAGAGATTAGAAATAAAAATCTGATAGTAACACCTAGTTAGCGATTAGGAATAAAACTTTGACAGAAACACCTAGCTAAAAATTAGGGAAAAAATCTCTAATACAAAACTAGGAGTTAATAAAGAAATAAATTATTTAGTACAAATAATAACTGCTTTTTAACTGCTTTTAGAACAGGGAACGTGAACCAAGAACAATAATATTAAACGACAATTAAAAGTGAAAGTTTCTATAAATGTCACAATGAAACCATTGTAATATAACCAGAATTGACTAAACTCTAATTATAATTATTGGCGGGAAGCAGTTTCGTAGTGTCAATCCAATGTGAATGATAGATTAAAAGGTAGGGATAGAGTAATATACTCAAATAATTGTAGACATTATTAGAGTTAGGGCGTGATACACTCGTTGTTTGATATTCAGAAATAACTAAAGCGAAAAATATGATAAGTAAATGCAACTACTGGCCAGGTATGTAAGAAGATAGCGATTAAAGTAAAACATCTCCAACATGTCAGCTAAGCCTGCTCACTGGGGTATGTTATGGTCTCACAAGCTACAACAGGACTTTTGCTTTACCGTTAAAGCTATTATATAGTAAAAATGTTGTTTATTATTAATGTACAAAGCCCTTAAAGGGCTATTTGTGCTCAACCCCTACAGATATCGAAATACAGATTCTAACAGTATAACTCCGTGGATGAACCGCTGTGTCACTGAGAGGGCAGAAATTTGAACATTAATTTAGTCCATAGATAAAGTCCAGTCCCAAAACTGTTAGCATATTTGATCAGCTAAAGGCAAAGGGTCAGAAATCAGCAGCTGAACTACTCAGTGGATTGGAAAGTTGCAATACTTGACTCAGTACCCGAAAATTGCTTAACTGCTAAATGGTTAGGTACCTTCCCTATAATTAATCATGTTGATAAATTGGCATGTGGGGAACTGGAAAAGTAGAGGGACTAATGTACCACGTGGCTATGCTTAAGCAATGGTACATCAGAATCGCACCAGAGGCTAGTAGTAACGATAATGAATAAAAAAACGATCTTAGATAATTTTGAGCAAAAAGGGCATATTAAAAGTAATCTCTAATATTGTGATAAAGAAACCCAAGAGAAGAACGTTGTAACATACAAGAGAAGCTCTAAGAAAGAACATAGAGAAATCGTTTAAAGAAGGATCAATTATTGTAATTGCTGGAACTTACAAGGGCTGTTCAAAAATACGCGGACTGTTTGAATTGCGCGGCTCCAGTTGGTTCCAGGGGAATCCGCTTGGTGTCGCTAGGTTCGCACAGATCAGCTGATTACGATGCCATTTCACGATTGCAGATATCTTCATTTGTGTATTAGCTACGCGGTTTTAAGTGAAGTGCGATTTTTTCGTTTGGCGGATTTCAGAATGAATGACCTGAAGAAGCAACGACTTGCTGTGAAATTTTGTGTTAAACTTGGAAAATCTGCGACTGAAACTTTTGTTATGCTTAACACGGCTTACGGTGATGTTGCTATGAAGCGTACGGCATGTTTTAAGTAACATAAACGTTTTAAGGATGGTCGACAGTCCATTGAAGATGATGAGCGTCCTGGACGTCCTTCCACGTCAACTGACGACCCACACGTCGACAAAATCAACACCCTGATGCGGGAAAATCGACGTCTGACTGTCAGGGAGCTTGCTGAAGAGTGTGGGATATCAGTTGGATCTTGTTACGAGATTTTGACCGAAAAATTGAAGATGCACTGCGTTGCTGCGAAATTCAGCCCTCAGAACTCGTGAGTTTTTGGCCAAACACTCGATCACTGTTCTTCCCCACCCCCCTACTCACCTGACCTTGCTTCTTACGATTTTTTCTTGTTCCCCAAACTCAAAAGACCCTTGAAAGGAAGAAGATTTGAGACGATTCCCGAGATTAAGGCAAATGCGACGAAGGAGCTGGAGGACATTACAAAAGAAACGTACCAGGACTGTTTCAACAAGTGGAAACACCGTTGGGATAAGTGTGTGCGTTGGGGAGGAGAGTACTTTGAAGGAGTCCCAGACCTGTAAGTTCTAAATAAAGTACATTTTGTTTTATGACGTCAGTCCGCGTATTTTTTGAACAGCCCTCGTATACACCGACTGTTGTGTTTGTACCTAAGACTGAAGCTGTAATTTTGTGTATGTTGGATGGCACTTCTACCAATTACCTCACATGGAGAATATGATAAACAAACTTATTCAATAGATCACACTGTATTAGTAAAACTTATTTATCAGTATGTAATTTCTAAATCGAGCTACAGAAAGAGGATAAAGGAAATACAATGTTACTCCTTTAAAGATTATTTAAATTTAATGTAATGTTCGTTATTGCAATGTATACTTCCAGAACATTTCAGATATTAGTGTATAATATTTTGCATGTTTAAGGAGAGTGGTGTATGATTTATGTAGGTGACATTGGCATATACACGAATAATTGGAGCGTGAACTTACGAGTGTTGAGGTAAGTAGTTGAGGAAAGAAGACTTAACAATTAAATGCGAGTTTCAGATAGACCTGATAAAGTATCTGAGTCACATGGTAGGTAAAGGATTGATTTTCCTGAAGAGCTTTGGAGAAATCTTCGCAAAAAAAAAGGGTTTGATCATTTATTGAGATGGTAGGGATTTGTAGGAAGTTTGTTCGAGGGTTACCAGAAGTGGCAGTCCAACCATTAACATTAATCTGTAAAGCAGGACTAAAATTTGTTGTGTGGAATAAGTCTAGTGAGACAGCTTTTTTTAACTTAAAAAAAAAAATTTTAGATAGCTGTAAGGAGATGTTAGCCACCACTACGCAACTTAATGATTCCAATACTTCTATATGGGATGATGTTGAGTGAAATAGATAAAGTTAGCACAGAACATGGCGCATTGAGCGAAAAATTAATAACATACAAGAACACTTTAAATGCCAATGAAAATGAATGCTTGGAAATGCTGTGGGGGCTTGACAAGTTATGAGTTTTTTTTTCTCCTATTTGAAGCATTTTTCGTGAAAACGAACCATAACTTTCAATGAAAGAAAATAGACAATTGCTGTGATGGAGCCTATTCAGCAGGAGTTTAATATTACAGCACATTATAGAACAGAAGTAGCCATCGAAGTGCAAAGGACCTCTTGTACTTAGGTTAAAAAGATCAAACTGTATATGTTTTATTAAGATATAGGACTTAGGTATGGGACGCTCCAGATAGGGTCAAAATTGATGTTGCAAATGAATGCAAAAGTAAGAGTTTGCGAATCTACTGATTATGACTTTGAATGGTACAGTATAATGGAGGAAACAGAAACTATTTGCTAAATAATTACGAATGAATATATATATGTATATATAGGAATAAACGTCTTTAATATCGTGGTAATATATATGAAAAAAATATAAGAACATGTAGCTCAGAAAATATCCAAACAAAGACTTGAGTTTTCACGTGATATGAGTAAAGATAGTGAAATTATCTGTATTCCATGGATGTTTGTGAGTGCTGAATCAATCTGAAAAAGAGTGTATAATACTCTTGAATTTTGGATCCTGGGATAAAATCACACTTAGAAATAAACACTGAATACAATCAACATTGTAAAATATATTGAGGAAGAGTTGGACAATGGTTCATTTCATTACACCATACTTAACTTTAACCGTTGATACCTTATACCTAACTTCATAACAAGGAAGAATATTGTGTCGGAAGTATACGTCTCCGAAATACATACTCTTAACCGAATAACATGATTAGCTACTGTTGTTCTTATAACGCATCAGCACTCACAACAACAAAGAGTGTTTGTCAACCCACTTCTCGACTCTATATCTTCAAATCCCTAGTTGAACGCCACTCACTATGTTATTAGGTTATAAGCAGTCTAAGAAGAACAGATAGCACATTTAGTGAATTTTTGTCTTCAGATTCTCAGTCCAACAAGAACGGGTGAGACATTTTGTCATTTTTTTTTTTGACTTCAAATTTACAGTCCAACAAGAACAGGTGTGATTTAATGAATTTTTGTCTCCAGATCCCCGTTTCAACAAGAATGGGTAGGACATTTAGTGAATCTTTGTCATCAGGCCACCAGTCCAACAAGAACGAGAATAACATTTAGTGAATCTTTGTCATCAGGCCACCAGTCCAACAAGAACGAGAATAACATTTAGTGAATCTTTGTCATCAGGCCACCAGTCCAACAAGAACGAGAATAACATTTAGTGACTCTTTGTCATCAGATCACCAGTCCAACAAGAACGGGCATGACATTTACTGAGTCTTTTTCATCAAATCACCAGGCCAACAAGAACGGACATGACATTTAGTGACTCTCTGTCATCAGATTTACAGTCCTACAAGAACGGGTATAATTTAATGAATTTTTGTCTCCAGATCCCCGATCCAACAAGAAGGGGCATAACATTCAGTGAATCTTTGTCATCAGGTCACCAGTCCAACAAGAACGGGCATAACATTTAGTGACTCTTTGTCTTCAGATCCACAGTCCAACAAGATGGGGCATAACATTTAGTGAATCTTTGTCATCAGGTCACCAGTCCAACAAGAACGGGCATAACATTTAGTGACTCTTTGTCTTCAGATCCACAGTCCAACAAGAACGAGCATGACATTTAGTGAATCTTTGTCATCAGGTCACCAGTCCAACAAGAACGGGCATGACATTTAGTGAATCTTTGTCATCAGGTCACTAGTCTAACAAGAAGGGGCATAACATTTAGTGAATCTTTGTCATCAGGTCACCAGTCCAACAAGAACGGGCATGACATTTAGTGAATCTTTGTCATCAGGTCACTAGTCCAACAAGAACGGGCATGACATTTAGTGAATGTTTGTCATCAGGTTACCAGTCCAACAAGAACGGGTATAACATTTTGTGACTCTTTGTCATCAGGTCACCAGTCCAACAGGAACGGGCATGACATTTAGTCACTTTTTCTCTTCAGATCCACAGTCCAACACTAACCAGTAAAAAACGAACACGAAACATTTTAGTCACTCTCTGATATTCAACTAATGGGATAATTAAAGATACACTTGTATCTGATTAATTCCAGGAGCCCAGAAATTTATAACATAATTGTTTTAAACATGTTTCATTTTTATGCAATTCGTTTTAAATTTTATCTTCTTCTTACTAACTTATAGGAAGAACGCGACTCATTCGCATGTTCATTCTTTAAGTTTCGATAATTACATAATCAATGTAATGCAAGATTGACTTGCTAGAGCAAAATAATATAATATAGGTACATATGAAATTCATTTAAATAATGTACAATTAAATTTACTGTTAAAATGGATGACGATGTTATTTCGTTCGAAGATGAAATAATCTTTAGTAATGTGATCAAAGATTTTATAAAAGAAACAAATAAACAGCAATTCTGTTTTCATAAAAGGAAGTATTTAATTTAGGATAGACAAACATTGTAAATATAGACACTTTTTACATCAGAGCAACGGAAGAAATTATAATTAGACTAGTTAATTTTAAGAACGTTCATTACCAATTACATAAAACTTATCTAATTTATTTAATAGGTAACTAAAAAACATGAATTTTCAATGACAAAAGTGTTATTCTACATGATGTTGCTTCTCGTATTTGGTATCTCGTCTTTGCAACCATTCTTCTTTGTTTCTGTAAGATCTTAGCAGTCAAATTCGTTATATCCTTGTTACTTGAGGCGTATCCTGGAAATCCACAACAGTAAGTTTTAAGTTAACTTTAATTACAAAAGGTATTTCATGCATAGAGGCATTAATTATTAACTTAACTCCGCCAAGCAGCTCGATCTACTAAATTATAAATGAAACAAATCTAAGATACATCAGTGAACAAGACGTTTGCTTGTACTTCGTTGTCGGTCTAAAAACTTATATATATGTATATATATATGTTAACGTCTCTGTAGCCAGAAATCATTGTTTACCCAAAGTAACGAGATTAAAAACAAAGCTTAGTCTAAACGTTATAAACTCCACGATAATATATTTAGTTACCGCTTAAATGCAGCAGGACCTGGCATGGCCAGGTGGTTAAATCACTCACTCATAATCTAAGGGTTGCGGGTTTGAATCCTTGTCACACCAAACATGCTCGCCCTTTCAGCTGTGAGGGCGTTATAAAGTTACGGTCAATCCCACTATTTGTTGGTAAAACGGTAGCCCAAGAGTTGGCGGTGGATGTCGATGACCAGCTGTCTCCCTCTAGTCTTACACTTATAAATTAGGGACGGCTAGCGCAGATAGCCCTCGTGTAGCTTTGCGCGAAATTCAAAAAAACAAATGCAGTAGTTTTAAATACCTATCTAATCAGTGACTTTTATTTTAGCGTTAAGCAAGCTATAATCACGTTATTATAAAGATGATCTATTATATATGTCAGCGTTAGCATCATCCATCCATGATGACTTCTGAAAGATGAAAATGATGAAAAATTGTCCGACAATTTACTTGTATAATTTGTTTTAGGATTTTCACGTTTTTACATAGACTTTTACCATTGGATTTAAAAATATAGCTACTTAATTAGTTACATCTGTCAATTACTTTCTTATGAAATTACCATTTAATAACGTCTTTACGAATTTAATAGCAAAAGAAAGAAAAACAGTGAGGGAATACTATCCAACATTGTTTCTTTTGCACAGCTTCCTTAACGGGTACTCTCAACTGGTAAACATAAGGAAAAAAAATTCGGAGTTAAAATGTTTTTCTATGAATTTGAAAGATGAAACTTCTGTTATGTTGGTTACACCGTTTGACGCAAGAATCTTTCGTAATTAGCCACATTCAGCATTCAAATAAATACGCTCTTGCTGGTTGTAAAATGTTTATATAAAATGACTGTTGGCATCACCCTCAGGTCTTGACAATGCATTTTGTATTTAGCGAATACTTTTTACATGTTACTGTTCCTCTTTATTAAAATTATCTTCCAGCCTTTTGAACATTGTTAATTAAGCCAGTTTAGTTACTTTTTGCTTCGTATTTTCATTGTCTCTAGAAAGATCATATAGTATCTAAAAATTCTGTATTATCTAATCTTTCAAGTGTGTATCTGTGCGTAAAATAGCTCGATGAATAAATCTTTTGCATTTTTACTTTCTCGTCTATTCATAGAATAATAAATATCAAGCTGGGAAAAAGAAACGTATCACCTTCATAATGCTATAAAATTAGTGGTAGATTTGAGTGGAGTGTGCTATGGTTTGATTGGGTATGTCTGAGTGATTAGTCCCATGGTTCGACTCGGCGTATTTAAGTTAAATGTCCCATAACTTGACAGGGCCTATTTGAATGGAATGTTCCATAGTTTGATTTGGCATGTATCTCAATGTGCTTGAACAGGTTCTCTCCTGCTATCTACCATGCTTGTTTTTGTTTATGTTTTGAATTTCGCGCAGAGCTACACGAGGACAATCTGCTTTACCCGTTCCTGATTTAGCAGTGTAAGACTAGAGGGAAGGCAGCTAGTCATCACCACCCACCGTCAACTGTTGGCCACTTTTTTACCAACCAATTGTGGGATTGACCGTACATCATAACGTCCTCACGGCTGAGAGGAGGAGCATGTTTTGTGCGACAGGGATTCGAACCCGCGACCCTCAAAATTATGAGTCGAGCGCCCTAACCACATCTCGTGTTCATCATTGATATTTGTAATAATTTCACCAAACAAAGATCACATGATTAATAGACATTATTAATTTGACAGTTTACTTTTAGTCATTCTGATATAGGCCTAATTAACCGATAAGTTAACTGTTATTGAAATGGTACTTTTTTAAAAAAACGATTGGATTTTTAAAAAGTATTTTTGAAAGAAGTTTATTTTAATAATTTGTTATTTGAATGTAACATACACTAGTATTTGATACACTTATTATACCAAGGTAATTAATTACACAATAAACGTTATATTCCATATTTTATTTTAGTCTGAAAAGATCTTAAATGCGACAACCCAAACGTTATGTCATGACGGTACTCTTCTTCTACTCAATTGAATACCACATAAACCAATGTTATTATACTTGTACATGTAGCCCGAGCAACTTGTAAAATAATCGATGAAAATTCTATCAGAGCAATCATCAAAGTGGTGTTAAAATTGCAAAGGTGTACAAGTTAGTAATGAGATTTTTGTTCAGACAAGAGGTAGAGTTAGAAATTATGGATGTCTAAGAGCTTTCTCTTGAATCGAACTCTTACAGTAATATCTTATAATTACATAAGAGTGATGTAAAGAGAATGTGATATCTACATTATGAAATGGACACATTTTTTTATCGTACGGATTCCATCTTTCCAATTTATTCTCCGCACCGATTAAAGTCATAGTTGAAATCATTTGTCTCTGTATTATGGACATTTCATATACGTTGTTAACTTAATGGTCGTACTGGTTAATGGCTTTAAAATTATGTAAAATTATGAGCTATCTGTTTTATGTCGAATGCTATACTTTTAGCCTCTCCAATAAAAAGAAAGAAAAGTTAGTTTTGAATTTCGCGCAAAGCTACACGTGGCCCATCTGCGCTAGCTGTACTAATTTATCAGTTAGAGACTTGAGGGAGGTCAGCTAGTCAACATAACCCACAACCAACTCTTGAGACACTCGTTTACCAGCTTGATATTGTAACTCTCTCACGGCTGAAAGCGTAAGTAATTTCATTTTGTTTTAAAGATTTAGGTTCATACGTCTTGTTCGTGGAAAAACGTTACAAGTTTGTCAACGAACTTCGCAAATCATTTCTTTAATATCGCGTGTATGAAATTGTAACGTCAGTCTTTTTCTGATAATTGAATAATGTATTAGTGTTTGTCATATTTTAAAACCCATTTAAGATTAACCTAATTATTATATGGTAATCCAATATAAATTATTCCTTTTTTATATGGTAGTTATTATGGCATGACAATCAGTTTGATCAAACATCACTACATTTGGTTAAAATTAATTCATTTGACACATATCAAGCCATATATTATTACCAATAAATTTCTTATCTGTAGAAAGATAAAGAAACTCAATCGACCCTATTCGCGACGAGATCTTAGTACCAGCTGCTGTTCGAACTTCGCACTACTTGAAGTTGCACCGAAAAGAATCAATAAACCCTTCAAATTGTAGACGTTACAATATAATAAAAACCTACACTTTTAAATCGTAAAATTATTATGTTAAAATTTATGTGGAGCTATCTAATAACACTAAGAAACACAAAATATCATGTTAAAAGTGTGAAAACTGATAAAGTAAAGGATTTGTTGTTCCTATATATTTGTTTTAAAAATATTATCAAGCAGAATTATAAGTCCAATAGAGAAAGAGACAAATACAATAGCTTACAATACACGCAGATCAAAAATCCATATTATTTTTTATTCCCATTAGTAATGTTTTGCTTTGGTACTCCCACGTACCTCTGAATTATACATTAACAGCAATCGAGCTCCTTTGTAATCGGGTGTTGACAGTAATACTGTGAACTAATTCTTTAGACTGTGTAACTGTATACGTCAACCAGTTCCAGGGCATATGAATATTTGATGAACGTTGCTAGATTGTTTGTTTGTTTGTTTTTTGAATTTCGCGCAAAGCAACTCGAGGGCTATTTGGGGTAGCCGTCCCTAACTTAGTAGTAAAAGACTAGAGAAAATGCAGCTGGTCATCACCACCCATCGCTGACCCTTGAGCTACTCTTTTACCAACGAATAGCGTGATTGACCGTAATTTATAAAGACCCCGCGGCTGAAAGGGTGAGCAGCCATGGGGATTCGAACCCGCGACCCTCAGATTCGAGTCGAAAGCCTTAACCTATCTGGCCTTGCTGGGCCCTTGTTAGAAATAGGGTGACAATGTAAGTTTAACAACATTTTCTATTTCTAAGAGAAGCTATGGAGGAAAAGTAATTTTCACAAATTGAGAATAATGAAAGATATTTATTTTAATAACAGTTATACAAAGTTGACTTACAATTGACATTATTTAGTATTATGTTTGAGAAAATATCGAATTCATGTTTATTTAGTATTATGTTTGAGAAAATATCAAATTCATGTTGGCAGTGAGAACTTTATTTTGAAGTTTAATCAATTTAAAATTTGTCAACGAGGGCGTTATTAAATTTAAAAAATATTTATTTCAAGACAAAAAATTTAAAATAAGTTTTACTTTAGTAAATATTTGTTTATTTTCTCTCGAAAAGCTAAATGAGGGCTGTCTTAGATAGCAGTTCATAATTTCTAAATATTTAAAGTTAATTTTTAACGAAACAAAGATACCAAGAATGCAGGACCAATCTAGGTATTTGTAAAATTAAAATACTCTCTTTTACTGCGACAACAGATATATACATATAAACTTGATGTTCTGCCATGCCACAGGGTTCCCAAGGTCTCGAAAGTAGATAAAACTGAAATTAAGAGCAGCATATGTTTTTATTTCTTACTTTTGAACTTCATATTTCCTGCTCTGTTGTAACCTACAAAGTGAATCATACATAGTGATTCATGACACGCCCACGTTTTACTGACGTCACAGTTTGTACATAGTTTTAGTGTATATAATCTGAGCGACAGACAACACCCTACTGTATACTGGTGTGAGTTGTTAAAATGGTGACTCCTCCAAGCGACTGTCAGCTCCCTTTTGGAGTAAAATCGCATTTCATTCAAAACTAAATGAATATAACACTCGCTTTTCTTCTAATGGTAGAAAAACATGTCATTTTCAAATACACTCTTGATTCACAATCTTTGATCTATTGAAGTATAAGAAGCCAACTAATAAATCATTAATGGTATAACAAGAGTTAAACTTAAGTGACCACTTCCTTGGTTTTATACTAATTCAGGTAAGTCATTTCAAAAGTATTGAAACAACTCAATTTGCTAACAAATGCGTTCTAGTGCATGTTCTAACAGTATTATTACAATTAATAGTTTTATCACATTATAAAGTATTTTTGACACAGGTTCATAACATTTTCAATTTACATATTACTGTATACTATAATTGTCTATTGCTTTCATAAGACTTCTAATTGTCAATTTTATCTCCATGAGACTTTTTTTTGCAGTTTCTCACTTTCAAAGGTAATTTCATTAGTAAATATTCGTTTCGATAACGTTTAATTATTTATCATCTAGAAATATAACAGCTACATTCCTGTCTATCTATTTTTTAGAAATGACAACTGTCAAAAAAAGCTATCATTTCAGTAGAAGTCTTTTCTTGCGCTCAATTATATGACAAGGAACGGTTGAATTCAACGAAAAATAGAATCCATACGGCTACTTTACGAACGTGAACACTCTATAGTGGTGAATTCACTTACTGCATTGAAGCCCAAACATATTTGCAAACAATACAATACAGTCTGTATTTGTGCTTCAAAACAACACAATGCAGTTTTCCTTATCGACATAACACGTGGAATGACAAAATAAGACGGTTGTATAAGGCCCAATAAACAAGTATATCACATATACGCTCTGATCCAACTAATTATGATAATTCTAGACTTTATATATTTTCCTCACTTTTTGTTTTCCATTTTCGTTTTTTCATACTTTGTGTCATTCATATCAAAGAAACGAAATACATATTTTATTTTCTGATAATCAATAAAAGTATTTTGCAAGCAAGCATAATGGTTGACAGAACTGATATACAAAAGCTCAAAATGATGAGAGTTATTTCTAACGTAGCGTCTAATTTAGTGTACGAAATAAAAAAGAAATTAATTTTAATAAGTATAGAAAATGTAACAGTAAAACGAACTAAATGTTAACTCGTGTTATATATAATATAGTTTTCTATAGTTGTTCATTTAATAAACTAACGTAGAGACTGAAGAAGGAAAACGCATTAACAGATTTTAAAATGTTCAATTATTAAACATCATAATCGTAAAAACGATCCATTTCACAGAGTTTGAGTTACAGATAGAAGCGCATTTACGACTTTGTGATACAAACGTTCTTCTCGTGTAAGTTAGGAAGTTGAAACTAATAAATAATCATACGAATGTAAACACTGCTTTCATTTTCTGTCCTCTTCGTTTCAAACAGTATCTTATTCTACATGGCAGTCTATATAAAATATACTCGTGGAATATTAGAAAGATACATTATTATGATACACATGACCAGTTTGTAAAACATACTTATAGAATTTAGAATGATGCATTATTATAATCCAGTCGATAGTCCACGTAAAACATATTTATGGAATAATAGCAAGAGACATTATTATAACTCACATGACAGTCTACATAAAACATACTTATGGGATATTAGCAAGATGTATTATTATAATCCAAATGACAGTCTACGTAAAGCACAATTGTGGAATATTACCAAGATACATTATTGTAATCCAAATGACAGTCAAAGTAAAATATAAATCTGGAATAAAAATACATTATTATAATACACAAGAGAGTCCACGTAAAACATACTTGTAGAATATTAGAAAGATACATTATTATCAACCAAATAACAGTCTACACAAAACATACTTATGGAATATTACAAAGATACATTATTATAATACACATGGCAGTCTATGTAAAACATACTTATGGAATATTACAAAGATACGTTATTATAATACACATGGCAGTCTATGTAAAACATACTTATGGAATATTAGAAAGATACATTATTATCAACCAAATAACAGTCTACACAAAACATACTTATGGAATATTACAAAGATACGTTATTATAATACACATGGCAGTCTATGTAAAACATACTTATGGAATATTACAAAGATACGCTATTATAATACACATGGCAGTCTATGTAAAACATACTTATGGAATATTACAAAGATACGTTATTATAATACACATGGCAGTCTATGTAAAACATACTTATGGAATATTACAAAGATACGTTATTATAATACACATGGCAGTCTATGTAAAACATACTTGTAGAATATTAGAAAGATACATTATTATCAACCAAATAACAGTCTACACAAAACATACTTATGGAATATTACAAAGATACGTTATTATAATACACATGGCAGTCTATGTAAAACATACTTATGGAATATTACAAAGATACGTTATTATAATACACATGGCAGTCTATGTAAAACATACTTATGGAATATTACAAAGATACATTATTATAATACACATGGCAGTCTATGTAAAACATACTTATGGAATATTAGAAGGAGACATTTATTATAATCCAGAAGACAGTCTGACTAAAATATATTTATGGAATATGAGCAAGATACATTATTATAATCCAGTTGATAGTCCACGTGAAACATATTTATGGAATAATGGCAAGAGAAATTATTATAACTCACATGATAGTCCACGTAAAACATACTTGTGAAATATTAACGATTCTAGCGTAATCACATATAAATAGCTGTTGCTTGAGATCTATAGACTATAATACAATAAAAATATGTGTTACGTAGGAAAGCTGAAATATCAGTATGTTTCTCACTTCGACTGTACAACATTTCTGTTTTAAGTTTTTATTATCAACTAACCATATGAGCATCAAGATGAAAGGCACATTTTATATGAGCTTATGGCTGCGTTCACATAATGGTGTAAGTTTCGTTGACCATACCGAATTTTAAACCAGAACTGTAGAAAAGCATGATGTGGGTTAACGTTCCAGTCGCTGGAGAAAGACATGAGTATGTGGGTTATGTTTTAAGAACAGATGTATCAAACTGTATTTTACTTCCATCATTTAAGGCGTGCGACTCGTAATCCGAGGGTCACGGGTTCGCATCCCCGTCGCGCCAAACATGCTCGCCCTTTCAGCCGCGGGGACGTTATAATGTGACGGTCAATCCAACTATTCGTTGGTAAAAGAGTAGCCCAAGAGTTGGCGGTGGGTGGTGATGACTAGCTGCCTTCCCTCTAGTCTTACACTGCTAAATTAGGGACGGCTAGCACAGATAGCCCTCGAGTAGCTTTGTGAGAAATTCAAAAACAAACTTCCATCATTAGAAAAAGTAGAAACCTGCAGGTTACATTTTTCGTAGGTTTTGCAGTTTTTACCTTTTAATGCAAGACATGTATACACGTATACACCCTTTATATTGATAAATGTAAGACTCTTACTGCTTTATAGACAATGTTGGCCAAGCGGTCGAAGCAATGAATGTCATGTATTGTGTGAATTCTTTACGTAAGAATAAAACATTCGTTCATTTATGACCTTCTTCATTGATAAGCCTTATTTGTTATGTATATACGCTTGAACAATGACTTATTTATGTAACTGTATATGCTTTAAAGCAGCAGTACAGAAAGGATATAAGATATTTAAGAAACAAAATATGAAACAAAATAATTCTCTCATACAAATTGAAACCACATGTTCACTCACAAAGTTGAAAGTAATAAATGTTTGAAAAGGATATAACTCTTTTTTTATATGTAATTTATAGTTTAAAAATACTTGAACTATTCCAAACAATTAGTTTATTACAATGTATATATAATTTCGATATAGTGATATCACATTGTATTCATCAATTTGATATCACGATTTTAGTGTATTTTAATATCACGATATTGATGATATTCGCCATCTTAGAGGGCAACGGGTTCAGCCGTGGTGGACGTTATAATGTGTGGTCAATCCCACTATTCGTTTGTAAAAGAGTAGCCCAAGAGTAGGCGGTGGGTGTTGATAACTAGCTGCCTTATAGTTCTAAATCATAGACGACTAGCGCAGATAGCCCACGTAGCTTTGCGGAAAATTAAAAAAAAAACATGTTCACCATCTTGAAATCAACTTATTTCTTTATATTCGCTATTTTTAAATCTTTAAATCTAACTGAAATTTGATTGACGTCGCATGTAAAGCTATAGAATATCTTACTTAATATTTGCTAAACAATTCTAAGAATTTCATAACCAAAAAAACATGAAAATTGAACATCATTCAAAATCTAGTTTTTACTTTGTGAACCTGCTGTCAAGAGTTACATTCCTAACCAAAAAACGATTACATTTACCAAAGTAGATAACCTAGCTCTTGGTTTGAACTGGTAATTTCTCTTTAGATGTTTGATTCAAGTACTTGTGTAATATTTTTTTATATGTAGCCTAGAGATATCGACATATCACATAATGTTGGTTCTGTTTTGTTTCGAATGAAATGATATATATATATACATATATATGCAGACAAAAAATTCGCTACAAAAAGTTTAAATTGCAAAATAATTTGCTTTACGTCTGTAAATTACCTCTAAGTTATTTGAACAACATCCTAAAAGTGCTAAGAGCTGCCGACAGGGGAAATATGCTTAATTTGCATAAAACCAACATGGCCGCCAAATATCTATCTTATGATATCCTTGCTTATAGATGATACATTTTCATAATTTAATATTTTAAAATACTGTTTCTGGATATTGAAAATTATATGGAACCCATTTGAATTTCACTTGGTGAAAGGCTATTCAGCATAAATTCAATATGACCATCAAATACTAATATGTTATAACAAAACTCCTGCCGAACTACAGGTTTATTTAAATGTGAGAATTTGAATAGAGTGTTTGAATATTAAGATGTATAAGGGCATATAACCTTATCGATGAATAACAAGTGAATGTACGCAAATACAGTATAGATGACAAACGTTGATTCATTTTTTAATTCTTATTTTGTAATGATATTGTACTACAACTTGAAAGCTACCAACATTAGTTACAGAAAATAATTCTTATTGTGGTTTATGGTTCTACAATACAATATTTCAAACTCAGTTATTTTTTCTGTGCCCAACCTGCCAAGTGTTGTAGAAAACGGAAAAAATTGATGTATTTTTAACAAAAGCTAAGGACTTCCAGGACACTGAACTTGAGATTTGCCAGTCTAGGAAATCGCTGAGACAGTGTCTGGAAGACTAGCTTCTGAGCGTTATCTACTGCAGATACAGTTTATCACGAGCTGTGTAGATGCAGTTTTAGGACAAGTAATGTCTTTCGATGTAAAAGATCCACAGACAGCAAAATGACAAAAGGAAAGAACAACGGCTTTCCAACGTTGAGAATGACAAGGAACAAAGGATTAACAATGAATGATCTTGTTACAAAAATCTATGACTGTCTCAGAAACATAACCCACGAGAAATATACTATTAAACTTCAGAAACACTTTGATGATAGCGTAATAGTGACATCATCTAATGCAATCCTCTGTATATTTTATCAACAACCAAAGCAATACAATGATAAAGGCAAAAATTAAGAATTATGAAACCTGATTAAGGATGACGTCAAATGTATTGGTGTACCAACAGATGGGTGTTCAGGCATCGTGCTATCAGTGTATTCGAAGCACACTGCAACTGCAACTGAGAACCATGTTTACTGGTAAAGATACTGATTTAAAACTAGCATCAGTTGAACAGGTTATCTTGCAGGCTTATTGAGTCATGTTAGCCCCACTTCAGTTCAGCCTCAAAGTTCAGTAACATCACCACTTTGGATGAAGATTTCTGATTGACAATTAATACTTATGGATTCTCCTGTTCATATGTTGAGGTGAAAAGATATAAATGTAATGCTGTAGTTTCACAACAGACGCAGATAACAGGACGTACACCAAAATTCTATATTAAGTTCATTACGACTACAATGTAGCAACAATCAATGATGTTTGTACATTCCATTGTGTAGGAATAATTGAAGCAGTTACGCTTCATAAAAAATTCCAAAAGCCCGGACATGAAGTAGTTGAGGATATTCCTACACCAGGTGAAACTAATATCGAATGTTTCAATATATTCCAAGTCTCCTCCTCTCATACATTAGCAAGGAATTTATATTGTAGCAGAAGAACCGACATCACAGTTAGACATGCTATGGAAGACTTCCCTTGTCATTAACTCTCCAAGACCATCATGGTCTGAGTTTATGCAGATGTTGCATAAGGGAAACCATTCAAGATCGTCTTCTGTGGTTTTCCTACAAATTATTGACCTTGGTCACACTGATCTGTCATGCATCCTGTTTATCATGAAACTTTGATACCGTAGGACACAAAATAAAATGTTAGTCCAGTTTTCATTTTTGACCAGCCCCATTTAATAGAAAACATTAACTATCCTTTGGTCATAACAAAGAGAAACTAATCTAATACACATAGTCCCGAGACTTAGAGACTTTCATACGCTGGACATCTGATGGCAGGTTGTGGACTGCAAGAACTGATTGAAGCTGTTTACCCAAGCAACTCTGTAAGTCACATGTCGAGTGGTGAAACTGTTTTTGGAGTACTGCGAGTTTACATCGTAGTAGATGCTTTACTAGACACAATCCATCCTGGTAGACAATGCATACAACGTTCCACTATTGACCAAAGATGTGGCATAAACCAAAGATACATCAAGAAACTCCCACGATAAAACTGTATGGTGATATCTGTATGTCCAGCAAATGTGTTGCAAATAATAAAAAAATAAACTAAATTATGATAAGTAGGCCATGATTATGCAGACTGGAATACTTTGGGTAAAGTATATAAATATAGTGGATTTTCTTGGGATGTTTATGAAAACAGAAAAAGACAAGAAATTGGAAATTACACTTTCAATCTGTAAACGAAATGCTTCAATACTTTCCAGCATTTAGTCACGCACTACACGGAAAATCTATATATATCTTGCTACTAACGATGGCTATTCTGCTTGAAATCCATCCAAAGGTGCACAAAAGATTTGACGAAGGATTCCACATAATGAGACGCATGAAAATAATTGGATAGGACCGTAAATGGATCTAATAATATCACAAGTATTGTTGAGGAGAGTAGGAGCATCTGGGGGCTTGACGTAAGGAAGAGGAAACACAGTGATTGGTGGCACGACAGCCCGAGAAGTTGTTATGTTAAGAGTACCCTTTGAGTCTTCCCCCACCACTCTTAAGGCAAACAAAGTAAATCTTGCTGATGCTTTATAGAAGGATGTTACGTCTGAGTAACAACAATCGATGGTGATGCTCTGTTTCATCGTTTTCCATGGTTTAGGAGCTAGAAATACGGAATTTTGTGTGATACGTAAATTAGATTTGTGGTATAGAAACATAGTAGAACTGCCATCATCTTTGACGGTTACAAAGATAGTCCTCCAGGAAAGATGCTAAAACCTGAAGAAAACAGGTTTATATGTGCGTAGGAAATGTTAATTCAGTCAAAGAAGGAGTAATTATTGTACAACAAAACAAAAAAGCCATGAATTGTGTGTGCCTGGCTACAAAGACCAAGCACACTTCTGAAAACAACAATCCAAGAAATACCTAAGTGCCATTATTTGTGATAATGTGTCGTTCAAACATGCAGTATACGATGTGCAACAAACCTTTACCTGTTTGAGTAAGAAAAGGGCTTTGCTGTGAAGAATGCTATGTCCGATCACCAGTCATACTAAAATGTTTAATAACTCCATGTTTAGTGACTCCAGCATCCAGTTAATCAGAGGGATATTTTTAAAACAGGAGAAAAGGGGGAGAGGTAGCAGAAGAACTGAGCACGTTACGATACAGAAAGTTCTATGGGAAGCTTTCTAAAATTACATCTTATGCTGAAGCACAAGGTATACCACCAACATCAGCTAAGGGACAGGTACCACAGCCTTTGTACGTTTGATTAGAGTATGCAATGGCAGGCACACTCTTTCAACTTAAAGCTAGATAAGTGGGAATGGTATATGGTGAATGAAAATACCTGTAGAATCAGATTGATCAATCTATAATAACACCAGAACTGTTTGGAGTCATAAACTGCTCTTGTGGAAAGTCTGCAACACTGGAAACTGTACCTATTTCAAACACAGGTTCCCTTGTACTGATATCTACAGAGAATGTCACGGAATAAGTTGTACAAATACACAGATGGCAGACTTCAGTGATGAACACGATCAAAGGCACAAACGTTTAGAGTAAGACAATGGACACCACCGAACCTAACATAAGTGACGCTTTAAATATATTTTTTCTATTTTTTTTTACACATTTGCAAATTCAACAAGTCATCTTTACGTCATTTTGTTATTTAATGGAGACAGAAACTGTAAAAAGTGTGTGTGTTTTCTTACAGCAACTTCATATGGGGCTATCTGCTGAGCCCACTGCGGGTAATCGAACCCCTGATTTTAGCGTTGTAAATCCGTAGACTTTCCGCTGTACTAGCGGGGTGTTGTAAAGAGTATTTTAAAGGCTAAATGGCAAAACTTTTTTTGAGTGAAAGAGTGAAGATACGACCTGAAATAAATTATGTAGATATAAAAATAAATATTTTGTAAAATTTACAGATAAAAGTCTAAATTTAACCTTAGTTTATATTCATATTTAATCTAATTTAGTCTCATAAAAATACTCGTGAGTTAGAGAGTATTCCAGATCTATTTATAGCATCGTTTTTGACGATGTATACATGCATATAATTTCATTACATTGTACAGGAAGTTTATTAGATGCTACCATGCTTCATGTATGCAGTGTATTGGGAAAACCATTCACACATATTCCATTTGTCTTTTCGTGTTCTGTGGCATGGTTTGCATAAGCTTACTTTGGTTACTTTGGTCTCCGCGCTCAGAAAATATGTAGCAGTAAAACGAGAAACGTTTTGAGTTATCTTATATTATTTCTGTAATGTTATTCTACTTAGTTCAGGTACATTGAATTGTATTTCACAAACTGAAACTTTACTAAAACAATTAATTACCCATTGGGTCCGGAAAGACAGGTGGTTAAGGTGATTGATTCGTAATCTGAGGGTCCCAGGTTCGAATCCATGTCGCACCAAACATGCTCGCCATCTCAGCTGTGAGGGTGTCATAATTTGACAGTCACTCCCACCATTTGTTAGTAAAAGAGTAGCCCAAGAGTTGGCGGTGGGTGTTGATGATTAGCTCTCTTCCCTCTAGTCTTACACTGCTAAATTAGGGAATAGTGGAATTGCCCGACACATTTTAACTTCCCTACGGCTGAAAGGGGGAGAATTTTGATGTGATAGGGATTCGAACCTGCGACCCACGAATTACGAGTCGAATACCTTAACCACCAGACAATGCCGAGCCTCAAGTAAGGTATGAGGTGCTCTTGAAACATGACCATTATAAGAAAGAACTTGTGGTATTACTGTCTTCTGCTTTACTTGCTACGTTGATACACTTAATATGTAAATAATATTCACCACAATGCTTCAAGTATAAGTATTACCCGGCTCAGAAAACGACGAAATTGTTTCATTGAAACGGATAAAAAGAGACCGAGCTGAAAATTTATATTGGTTTTAGGCAACAGAAGAGATCTTCTAAACATAATTTCTATGAATATATCATACTATCATCTGGGGTTTGTCCTCCAATCGTCAATTAGAAATATATTTCCTTAACGTAATTGCAAACAATAATATGTTGTGTGTAATAATTACAACTCAAAAATACACATTATCATATATGCCTTACTTTATTTTCTGTTTATCTGAATCTGCGTATGTTATTTGTTCAGTCGTACCCCATTTTCCATTTTTTCGTGATGACGAGAAACCCACTTGAGGTAAAAATATATCTTGATCAACCTGAAGATGACCTAAGAAAGTAGAAACCTTGCTTTCTACTTTATTTTAATAAATTTTTTCCCATACCAGCCGCATTGAGATACATTCTCCCAGTTTTTTGTTGCTGTTTGTTTTCTTAATTTACACCCCTGTTGTCACTTACGCAGTAAGCTTAAACCGTAGACTCCAGATTTTAATTGTCATATTGTAGCCTAGTATTTTTACTTTACTTCATACAGATGACAACTAACTCTTCTTGTATGTTACAACGTAATACGTAATAAGTTATCGAATATTAGCAACATTATTATTTTAGCTGCAGTAAACTGGTTAATCTCTGATATAAGTCAAGAGGTGTTTTAAATTATAAATTACTGTATACAAGAGAACGGGTAACATTTAACACACTCGTTTCTTGGTTTAAGCGAGAACGTTTTTGGAAATAAGTCATCAAGTTTTAGTTGTGAAAGTTAATTAGTTTAAGAATAATATTATGTCTGTCGAACAACTTATTGTAAAGTATATTCATTCAACAGTATTAACACAAATAACTCTTAGACATACAGTTTTAAATACAGTTTTTTATACAATTGTATTCTTACGTCATTTTAACTTCAACGTAGAAGAAAGAGAGAAGTAATACGCTTTTCATGACAACGGTCATGTCAGGTTTCTGTAAGAGGTTCTTCCGTTATACGCTTTTCATTACAACGGTCATGTCAGGTTCCTGTAAGAGGTTCTTCCGGACATGCTGCTGTATTAGTCGAAAAGCAAAAAAAATTTGAAACGATCTTTCCTTGAATGTATATGAAGCTACTTTCTGTTTTGCTTTTTAAATGGTTTTCGAATATAATAAATGTGGAACATAAAGCTTAGTAATCTTAACTTCAATCAAATCGATTTCTGTGAAATTACGTCTGCTATTGACAGTTATTCTCGAGGTACTTTGTAATTGAATTAAGATTAATGCAGTGTTCGTACGCCAAAATAAAATGTCCAAGCGATTAAAAAAAATACAATTTGATTTCATCATATAAGTGCTTTTCTATTCTGAATTTTTTTCTATAGGAATTAGTTTTGCTGTAATTAGCCTTAAGAATAATAGCTATGGGGACTTATGCAAGATATTCAGATTTTTGTTTTTCATTTGACACACAATAGTGTAAAATTTAGAATCATTAATTTCTTGTAACGTCTTTAGAAACGATAAAGTATGTCACATACAGCATTCCTCTTTCTTTGGAACCATAAGTAATTTTAAGGTCGCTCAGAGAACAGTGAGGTCAAACCGTGGAGTTTTTAAAGAGGTTGAATCGTACTCCGTCATAGTCTTTTATAAGTGTCTAATCACGAATCGTATTTTACGAATAGTTAATACAGAAAACGATACGAACGTTGAAAACACTTAGAATTATGCGAGAATAGTGTCGAAACACTTTAGTTAGGACTGAAATAATGACGGTGGGATCATTATATAATAAACCATTTGTAGTGTCAGGTTGGGATCATTATATAATAAACCATTTGTAGTGTCAGGTTGGGATTATTATATAATAAACCATTTGTAGTGTCAGGTTGGGATCATTATATAATAAACCATTTGTAGTGTCAGGTTGGGATCATTATATAATAAACCATTTGTAGTGTCAGGTTGGGATCATTATATAATAAACCATTTGTAGTGTCAGGTTGGGATCATTATATAATAAACCATTTGTAGTGTCAGGTGCAGTTTTTTTGTTTGTTTTAAATTTCGAGCAAAGATACCAATGAATATCTGCGCTAGCCGTCCCTAATTTAGTAATTTAAGACTAGAGGGAAGGCAGCTAGTCATCAACACCCACCGCCAACTCTCGGGCTGTTCTTTTACCAACAAATAGTGGGATTGACCGTAATATTATAACACCCCCACGGCTTAAATGCCGAGCATGTTTGGTCGACCCGCGACCTTCAGACTACCAGTCGAACGCCTTAGCCCACCTGGCCATGACGGGTCATAACTTAAAAATAAGGAATTTGTTTGGATAGAGATGTCTTTTTGATTTACATGAAAAACAATATTAAATAATATCTTTGAACTTCCCAATTTGGGAATAGTTTTCCTTGAAATTGGCTTTTTACTTTTAAACCATTTATCAATAGAACATCTTGTAAGCTGGTTGTTGTGACTCTACAAAAGCGATATTTAAAAAAACCTTAGTTTCTTTATTATCCTGTAAATGAAATGTTACTGGCTCAGTGCAACACATACACAAATCATTTGTAACTCATTTTCTTTCTTTTTTTATCTCAAATGAAATGGAACTTTATCTCAACCGAATCAAAATAAAAGACATGTAAACAATTTGAAGCAGTTCTAAGTGAAGCGTGACATCAGGTAGACGCTTAACCGAAACGAAACTCTAATAAGTAAAATTAGGAAATAGGTTAAATAAGTGATTACAATTCCTTATGAACATTACTCATAATGGCTTAGTTTGTTTGTTTTTTGAATTTCGCACAAAGCTACTCGAGGGCTATCTGCGCTAGCTGTCCCTAATTTATCAGTGTAAGACTAGAGGGAAGGCAGCTAATCATCACCACCCACCGCCGAATCTCGGGCTGTTCTTTTACCAACAAATAGTGGGATTGACCGTCACATTATAACACCCCCACAGATGAAAGGGCGAGCATATTTGGCGCGAAGGGGATGCGAACCCGCGACCCTTGAATTGAGTACGAGTCGCACGCCTTAACACGCTTGGCCATGCCGGGTCTAATGGCTGAGTAAGACTGCTTTTGTAAGAGATTGTTTTAAGAGAGGTTAAAGCCAACATTTTACTTCATATAGTTCAGTGTCATTCTAATCGCGTTTAGTGATGAAACAGATTTACGATTATTTCAGTAAAAAGCATAAAAAAACTTTAAAATAAAATATAAAAATACTCTAATGTCTGTTCAGATTCGCTGTAGTAAATGAACGAGTATACTTGTGCTATTTTCAATAAAAGAATGCAAAAACATGAATATGTTGTTAGAGACGTAGGAAAGCGTAGTTTGAAGAAACTATTTCATGGTGAGTAAAATTGTAATAATATTTATTCGTCTTTAAACCTGACCAATTCAAGAGATTCAGTAATGTCAGTTTGCAGTAAAACAGCATGATTTTATAGACATGTTTGTTTGTTTGTTTTTTACATATAGTTTTTATGTAACTATGGATTCAAGGACTTTGATGACATTAAGATAAACTGATGTTTTAAAAGTAAAATTCAGTAATAATCAGTGTAAACAAATTTTGTACAATAGTTATTGTTGAGCCCCTGGTGAGAAGATAACTTTCCTTAGGACTTCCATTCTCAGTATCTTCAAAGCGATAATTTATCGAGAGTTCCTAATGTAACCCACGGTGCAGGTGTATTGGGCTTCAAGAATGGGTCTATACCGTTTAAGTGTGGTCTACATCAGTAATAAATGTTGCTTGTGAACATAGAGCACGTTCACCGAATATACTTCTTCCCTGTTATTGATCAAATGAAAAAGTAAAGCAAATAGCCTACAAGTGCAGAAGCTAATGGTTTTTCTTCAGTATATAGCCTTTAGTTCGTAAAATATACATTCTTCATGAGTAAAAATGCAACTTCCATGGATTTTTAATTTTGTTGGGCACGAGAGCGTAGAGACGTCAAAACAATCAATGCTTTAATTACATTAAATGAATTACAATTAGAAATATCTGATTATATGCTTTATGGACAGTGTATATAAACATTTTTTAAAATATTTTTATACCCCAAAAATATTTGTGTCAAATCCATAAGCGTTTATTTAGATAAAAAATGAAACGGAATAAAATACGTTTTGATTAAGACGTACATTTTGTGGGTACGTTTGTTTGAGTGTTTCTTAATTGAATCACAACATTTTATGTACCTGTTATATTCTGCATACAAAACTAATGAACATTTTATATAAAAATACGATTTTCTCCTTTTAGGTTACTTATTCCTTTTTTAATAGGCCCGGAATGGTCAGGTGGGTTAAGGCACTCGACTCCAAATCCAAAGGTCGCGGGTTCGAACTCCCCTCACACCAAACATGCTCGTCCTTTCAGCCGTGGTGGCGTTATAATGCAACGGTCAAACCCATTATTCGTTGGTAAAAGAGTAGCCCAACAGTCAGCAGTGGGTGGTGATGACTAACTACCTTCCCTCTAGTCTTACACTGCTTAATTAGGTATGACTAGCGCAGATAGCCCTCGTGTAGCTTTGCGCAAAATTAAAAAAAACAAAGAGGCTTTACTAATATACATATATATTAATTATCAAAACAAGCCTTAACAACTGCAACAAAAATGATGCACATATTTAACATATCACGAAGGCACAAACAATAATGTCAAATATCAAATGTTTGTTTGTTTGTTTGTTTTGACTAGGAAGAAGAGCCCACATTGTCTTTTAGTCTTAACCTAGGTTCACTAGTCTCATATTATAAAGAAATAAAAATAAACATGAGAAATAAAGATAAGTTAAGAGAGCAAGATATTGGTGCTTAAGCCTACAATGTCCCACATCTATATCACACTTTACTACCTGCAGACAATTGTAAGAGAATGACTGGTCTCAAAAGAAACGTAAAATGAAATAAAAACAAAAATAAATAAAGTTCTACCATTGAAGATAAGCAACGGAACATTACTTCCTGACGTTGGAATTTCAGCCGCTTGAAAGCTGCAATGAATACGTTAGTACTAGCAGTACTGTATACAAATTATACTAGTGTGAAAACCCAACAAATTATCTCAATTTGTATAACTCCACCCATTAAGTTACTCGTAGATTATACTGTATCTACTAATTTTCACACAGTGCCAACATTGTTAAACTACTTTGTTAATACATGCAAGAAACTAGTGCCAACATTGTTAAACTACTCTGTTAATACATGCAAGAAACTAGTGCCAACATTGTTAAACTACTCTGTTAATACATGCAAGAAACTAGTGCCAACATTGTTAAACTACTCTGTTAATACATGCAAGAAACTAGTGCCAACATTGTTAAACTACTCTGTTAATACATGCAAGAAACTAGTGCCAACATTGTTAAACTACTCTGTTAATACATGCAAGAAACTAGTGCCAACATTGTTAAACTACTTTGTTAATACATGCAAGAAACTAGTGCCAACATTGTTAAACTACTTTGTTAATACATGCAAGAAACTAGTGCCAACATTGTTAAACTACTCTGTTAATACATGCAATAAACTAGTGCCAACACTGTTAAACTACTCTGTTAATACATGCAAGAAACTAGTGCCAACATTGTTAAACTACTCTGTTAATACATGCAAGAAACTAGTGCCAACATTGTTAAACTACTCTGTTAATACATGCAAGAAACTAGTGCCAACATTGTTAAACTACTCTATTAATACATGCAAGAAACTAGTGCCAACATTGTTAAACTACTCTGTTAATACATGCAAGAAACTAGTGCCAACATTGTTAAACTACTCTGTTAATACATGCAAGAAACTAGTGCCAACATTGTTAAACTACTCTGTTAATACATGCAAGAAACTAGTGCCAACATTGTTAAACTACTCTGTTAATACATGCAAGAAACTAGTGCCAACATTGTTAAACTACTCTGTTAATACATGCAAGAAACTAGTGCCAACATTGTTAAACTACTCTGTTAATACATGCAAGAAACTAGTGCCAACATTGTTAAACTACTCTGTTAATACATGCAAGAAACTAGTGCCAACATTGTTAAACTACTTTGTTAATACATGCAAGAAACTAGTGCCAACATTGTTAAACTACTTTGTTAATACATGCAAGAAACTAGTGCCAACATTGTTAAACTACTCTGTTAATACATGCAATAAACTAGTGCCAACACTGTTAAACTACTCTGTTAATACATGCAAGAAACTAGTGCCAACATTGTTAAACTACTCTGTTAATACATGCAAGAAACTAGTGCCAACATTGTTAAACTACTCTGTTAATACATGCAAGAAACTAGTGCCAACATTGTTAAACTACTCTATTAATACATGCAAGAAACTAGTGCCAACATTGTTAAACTACTCTGTTAATACATGCAAGAAACTAGTGCCAACATTGTTAAACTACTCTCTTAATACATGCAAGAAACTAGTGCCAACATTGTTAAACTACTCTGTTAATACATGCAATAAACTAGTGCCAACATTGTTAAACTACCCTCTTAATACATGCAAGAAACTAGTGCCAACATTGTTAAACTACCCTCTTATTACATGCAAGAAACAAGTGCCAACATTGTTAAACTACCCTATTAAGGACTGATAATATTTGTTGAAGATATCATGCAAAAATTTTAAATTTTTACTTCGTCATATTTATGTAATACGTTTTGTGTTCACCACAAAATATTCTAATGGTTTTATTTTGTGCTTTTTATTAAATATATTAAATAACAACTTCTTTGTATATATATATTTCAATCATTGTAATTTATTATATGCTTTACTAAATCCAAACAGTTATTAAATTATAATACTTTCAATAACATAAAAATGTAAATATAGACTCTAGCACGTGACAGAGAGAGAGAATGATTCGCAACTGACAAAGTTTTTAAATATGAAATATACAACCAGCTTTTTGCTTAGTGTTACTAAGTCGTATGAAATTAACAAATTAAAAACACGTCTAAAACGTTCTGTATTCTTTCTAATCATTGTTCTTTAGATAATAAATCGTCGGATCTTTAACTTTGTTATTCATATGACAAAATTAGAATGTTTCTTATAAAAGAGTTTTATGAAAATTGAACAGTGAGGCATGATGTTATCTTCTCACCAACTTATGAGCTTGAAATATAGTTTCAACGTGGTTTATTTCCCTGAAAATAACAGAAGCTCGCTTCCCTTTCTCATGTTTAGATGTACTGATGAATCAATAAAGAACAAAGACGTTTGCTATTACATAGCAGTAACAATATTGAACATAGAGTAATACATTCGAATTACTTTCTTATCTTAAATAATCAATAATATACATTATGCGATTATTAAATGCACATAATGTCCTTAAGTCTCGCAGACATAATGCTATGAAAAAGACAAGCATTTCCAGAAATATAAATAAAGAGAAAGATAAAAGGAAATTTTAGGTAAATATAATTACACAGGGCTTAGGAAGAAAAGAAGTCTTCACTGAACTCGTAGAGGAATCTATTCAAATGTCCACGCCTCTTTTGCCTTAAGAACATTCTAAGCTATTATCTAAAAGTGTTTTGTAAATAGTTTGATTGAAATTCATAAAAAAAAATTAGATTTAAATATAACCAACTTTGAAAACAGCCCTAAATTGTCTATTTACTTTTTTATGCTATAAAGTGATGTTGTTCAACGTTAACCAGAAGGAAACACAAGGGGCTATCTGCTCTCTCCCCACCACTGGCATCGAAACCCGGATTCTAGCGTTGTCAGTTCGCAGACATACTGCTGTGGAACTGGGGGGCCATATAAGGTGAAGTATTTTCTTCAGATAACATGCGATTAGTTTATCAACTTGCGACCGTAAAATACAAATAAACAACTGTTCTCCATTATGAATATTGATTGTTTTCACTCATCATGTCTTTACATAAACATGCATTAACATGCGAAGGTATTCATGTTAATTCATAGCTCAATGCAAAGTAAAACTTGAAGCAAAACTTGTAATTATTTTCAAGTTTAATATGTTGCATCGTTGGTAAGTAAAACGTATTTGGTTTATTATTACTGTGTTATATACAACAGTCCGCTAAAATTTAGATTACGTATCACAAATGAATCAGCAACAAATCCTGGAAAAAACGAAAGTACAAGTGTAGTAGTAATCTTCCTAAACATGCGGCCCGCTTGGCCAGGTGGTTGAGGCACTCGACTCGTAATTCGTGGGTCGCGGGTTCGAATCCCCCGTCACACCAAACATGTTCGCCCTTTCAGTCGTGGGGCCGTTATAATGTGACGGTCAATCCCACTATTCGTTAATAAAAGAGTAGCCCAAGAGTTGGCGGTTGGTGGTGATGACTAGCTCTCTTCCCTCTAGTCTTATACTGCTAAATTAGGGACGGTTAGAGCAGATAGCTCTTGTGTAGCTTTGCACGAAATTCCTTTTTATTGAGTGTTCCTAATCCCCAAGTTGTTACATTTTATTAAGTGTCATAAGTGGTGAAAGGTATTTATAGTTACATTGTTGTGGAAGTATCTGAACTGAATAAACCATTGCAGTTGTACGACGTGGAAATGTAAAATTTATATGTTTGTAAGCTAAACTAGTAGGCCTACTAAAATTACATGTGTGAACTACAAACAGTTCTCTTAAAATTTGTTTATACGCGTCTTCCATTCTTAGCTTCTCCATTATGATGACAGAGATTTCTAACAGCATACAGGACCTCAAAGTTTTATGGTAAGCGCACGTTGCCTTAAAACCAGAAGTCATGTCATAAAGAAACCTTACAGGCGCAAATGCGTTGACATGAATTTGGAAAATTCACCCAAATTTCTTTCTTTTATTTTATAACATAATAACACGTCGTAAACTGTTTTGATCAGAAGGCTCTATTACAACTAGGAAGCAAAATAGGAACTATTTGTGAGAAGTCCATTTCAAATGTTATTTGTGTCCAGTTTGTTCTATTTCAATACGTCCTGTATATAAGGTTCAGTTTTATAGTTTATAATAATAATGTATAATATTTCCCCCTATTATTAACGTAATAATAATCAATATTATAAACAGTATTTTAAAATAAATGATAGGAATAATTTTGTAACGTGAATATTGTTGTTGTTTTGTATTAAGCACAAAGCTACACAATGAGCCATCTGTGCTCTGCCCCCAAGGGTATCGAAACCCGGATTTTAGCGTTGTAAGTCCGCAGACATACCGCTGGGGGGCGTAACGTGAATAAGAAGATAAAACTTCTCTGAGTTAGCAACAACTTTACAGCTGAGAAAGTTTGTTTATTTGTAATTAAGCGCAAAGCTGCACAGTAGGCTGTTTGTGTTCTACCCACCACTAATGTCGCAAGTAGATTTTTACGTTACAAGTCTGCAAATTTATCACTGTAGTGCTGGTTTTGTTTTTAACAAAGATATTAAATTCATGTAGCAAATACGTTTGAGTAAAGCTTTTTAAGCCATACATTATGTTAGGTGTAACCAAGGTTTTCAAAATCAAGAGGCACAAAAAAACAGCAGTAAAACAGGTATTCTCTGTGTTAACTAGTCAGTTAGTTGATGTAGGTCTGTCAGCTGTTAAATATTCAGTTAGTTGATGTAGGTCTGTCAGCTATTAAATATTCAGTTAGTTGATGTAGGTCTGTCAGCTGTTAAATATTCACTTAGTTGATGTAGGTCTGTCAGCTGTTAAATAGTCAGTTAGTTGATGTAGGTCTGTCAGCTGTTAAATATTCAGTTAGTTGATGTAGGTCTGTCAGCTGTTAAATAGTCAATTAGTTGATGTAGGTCTGTCAGCTGTTAAATAGTCAGTTAGTTGATGTAGGTCTGTCAGCTGTTAAACAGTCAGTTAGTTGATGTAGGTCTGTCAGCTGTTAAATATTCAGTTAGTTGATGTAGGTCTGTCAGCTGTTAAATAGTCAGTTAGTTGATGTAGGTCTGTCAGCTGTTAAACAGTCAGTTAGTTGATGTAGGTCTGTCAGCTGTTAAATATTCAGTTAGTTGATGTAGGTCTGTCAGCTGTTAAATATTCAGTTAGTTGATGTAGGTCTGTCAGCTGTTAAATAGTCAGTTAGTTGATGTAGGTCTGTCAGCTGTTAAATAGTCAGTTAGTTGATGTAGGTCTGTCAGCTGTTAAACAGTCAGTTAGTTGATGTAGGTCTGTCAGCTGTTAAATAGTCAGTTAGTTGATGTCAGTCTGTTAGCTGTTAAACAGTCAGTTAGTTGATGTAGGTCTGTCAGCTGTTAAATATTCAGTTAGTTGATGTAGGTCTGTCAGCTGTTAAATATTCAGTTAGTTGATGTAGGTCTGTCAGCTGTTAAATAGTCAGTTAGTTGATGTAGGTCTGTCAGCTGTTAAATAGTCAGTTAGTTGATGTAGGTCTGTCAGCTGTTAAATAGTCAGTTAGTTGATGTAGGTCTGTCAGCTGTTAAATAGTCAGTTAGTTGATTTAGGTCTGTCAGCTGTTAAATAGTTAGTTAGTTGATGTAGGTCTGTCAGCTGTTAAACAGTCAGTTAGTTGATGTAGGTCTGTCAGCTGTTAAACAGTCAGTTAGTTGATGTAGGTTTGTCATTTGGATAGATAAATAGAAATCACACACACCTACAAATTAGAAATATTCTAAATGTGATACTGCAACAGCACCAGAGCAGTAGGCGGGCTTGAAAAACAAAATGGCTACCTCCCTTGGTAACCTTAGGTTGGTCTTTGCTAGCTGAAGATAAGGCTATAATAATGTAAATATATTTTCGAAGAGAACTTCATGTAATATATTATCATGCGACACTTGATCTTTCTATGATAAGGAATTATGGGAAGAGTTAAAACTGTCTCTCAGATTAATAAATAGATAAGTAATTATAAAGAATATTTACGAATATATTCCCAGGCGCGAATGATAACATTAACTTATCACAACTCTCATAATTTTATTAGTTTACCTTAGTTACAAGTTAAACAGTATGCTCCAATAGTTACAAGTTAAACGGTATACCGTAACATTTACTAGTTAAATTGTATATTACCTCAGCTACAAGTTAAACAGCATATTGTAGCAATTGAAAGTTAAACAGCATATACTCCAGCAACTACAAGCTAAACAGCATACTACAGCAGCAAACATTAGAATTTACAAAAAAGGAGGAGACATTACTTTAGTAAAACAGTTTTCCTGTGTTTAAAGATTATCAAATATTACGGATAATGAAAATTCTGTGATTTTGGTTTTAATAGTACATGTGGCTTTAAGGTGAATCGACGAGACGTTTATACATCTATTACTAGGAGTTTTGAATTACCATATAATTATCTAATTCTGATGTTACGCTTAAAGGGTGCACAAAGGAAACTAATATATAACTCATCCTTCCATTACTTCATTGAGGTCGTGTGTGAAATTTAAGGAAATCTTCAAAACCATTTAATGCATTGTTACTATTGAGTACAAGTGTTAAGGCAACTGTAGACATATGTGATAACATTTTGTGGTTTGTTTAATTAAATAAACGATCTAAAAGTACAATCAAATACTTTTGATTATGTCTCATTCTCAAAGGTGCAGGGTTATACAAAGCACTTGATCATAACTCTACTTACCTCTACCAATAAGAAGGATCATTTTACAAAATATTCAAGTTTCTTTCTTGAAACAAATAACTATACATGTACACCACTCCAAACGTAAACATTGAAAGGGTCTTTAAACCGATTAATGATTTAAACGTAAATGAGCCTTTTGTACTAAAAGCACTAAATGAAAGATGTCCCTTGTTGAAAATGGTGTTTAATACGATTAAGCAATAGAGTTGAAATTATAAGCATAATAAAATATAATCCAATGACAACTCAGCTGTAAATACCGAAACGTAAAAATTAGCTTATAATTAATGAAAGTATTCGGTTCGCTTCTGTTAATGCAATTAACTATTAAGTGTATTGTTTCACAGCATTTAGCTTAAAATAATAATTATTTATTTTATTATATAAATATTTATATTTTTATTTTATTCATCTTATTTTTTATTTTTTGAATTTCGCGCAAAGCTACTAGAGGGCTATCTGCGCTAGCCGTCCGTAATTTAGCAGTGTAAGACCAGAGGGAAGGAAGCTAGTCTTCACCACCCACCGCCGACTCTTGGGCTACTCTTTTACTAACTTGGGATTGACCGTAACATTATAAAGACCCCTCGGCTGAAAGGGGGGGCATGTTTGGTGCGACCGTTATATTTTTATACTTAAAAAAAAATTATTCTATTAGCAATTTAAATTTACTTCTGTTATTTTCACTTTTATAGCTAAAGGTAAATTGTTAATTACTTTTTATGTTTAATAGTAAAACTGTTTATTCATGATCTGTTCATAACCATTTGTAGTTTTATATTTTAATTCACGCATTGTATTAGGATAAAGATTATTTTTATTTGTGAATAAAAAAATTTGATCTTTATATATAATAATATTTTATACATTATAAGACATATCAGAAATTATTTTCAAATATAAGCTCTTTTAAACCTTTCTCTTTTTATCATTATATTTTATTATGTTTTAGAATACTCTCTGTAAAGAAACAATTGGTTTTAGTACAGACAGATAAGTCCTCCTTCCAATCCCCCCGCTAGTACAGCGGTAAGTCTACGGATTTATAACGTTAAAATGAGGGGTTCGATTCCCTTTGGTGGGCTTAACAGATAGCTTGATGTGGCTTTGCTGTAAGAAAAAACACACACACACTGTTTGAAATCATTTTAGGCCCGGCATATCTAAGTGTGTTAAGGCGTTCGACTCGTAATCCGAGGGTCGCGGGTTCGAATCCCGGTCGCACCAAACATGCTCGCCCTTTCAGCCGTGGGGGCGTTATAATGTTACGGTCAATCCCACTATTCGTTGGTAAAAGAGTAGCCCAAGAGTTGGCGGTGGGTGGTGATGACTAGCTGCCTTCCCTCTAGTCTTACACTGCTAAATTAGGGACGGCTAGCACAGACAGCGCTCGAGTAGCTTCGTGCAAAATTCCAAACAAATAAAATTAACTTCTTAAGTATTGATTCTGACAACGAAAAAAGAATAAAAAAATGTTTTGAAAGTCTAAAATGACTAGTTTTAATGCATATAAATCTTAGTCTTTTATTTAATTCAAACTATGTTGTTCGCAGCTAAATATTTTATTAATTCATAAGCCTAAGTATGTTGCCACATCTACTGTCTCATTATTGAGATTATTATTATTTATATATTCATTATTATTTATTTTCTAATTCAACATTAATGTTGGGGTTATGTTACTAGGTAATACGTTTATAAAACCGTCTTTAGATTGATGTTTTTATTCCTTTCCTTTATCGAAAACGCTTGATTTTAATTTTAACTCATCAGCAAGAATATGAATTATGAATTTTACAATTTCAATTTACATTGCATAAATATTTTATTCATATCATAAAGAGAAGCTGAAATAATCTCTAGAACATCAAACTTTATCATATTGGCATCAGCAAATTTGTGTTTCGTTTTTACAGTCTGTTTTCTTTGATATAAATACGATTTAAACCATTTTGATGTAATGTTTGTTTATTTTATGAATTTTGCGCAAAGCCACTCGAGAGCTATCTGCGCTAGCCGTCCCTAACTTAGTATTGTAAGACTAGAGGGAAGGCCACTAGTCATCACCACTTACCGTCAACTCTTGGGTTACTCTTTTACCAACGAATAGTGGGATCGACCGTCACATTATAACGCCCCCACGGCTGAAAGAGCGAGAATGTTTCGTGCGACCGGGATTCGAACCCACTACCTCGAAAAACTTTTATCCTTACAATTACCATTTTATATAACAAAGTTTGATGTGATACTGTATCAAAAGCTTCCTTTAAATCCAAAGATACATTCACTTTTTTTATATTTAACCAAAGGCTACTTTAGTTGTGCCTCTCCATTATTCACTTTTTTTTATATTTAACCAAAGGCTACTTTAGTTGTGCCTCTCCATTATTCACTTTTTTTTATATTTAACCAAAGGCTACTTTAGTTGTGCCCCTCCATTATTAAGCTATTTTCATAATTCATGTTCATTTTCAGAGAAAATGTTATTTTTGTTTCAGAAATTATTCAATTTGATTTTCACAATTTTTAACAGTATTTTGATCACAATGTGAGTGTGTGTGTGTGTGTGTTTTCTTGTAGCCAACCACATCGTATTATCTGCTGAGCTCACCGAGGGAAATCGAACCCCTGATTTTAGTGTTGTAAATCCGTAGACATACCACAATACTAGCGGGGGATCCTTGATCACATTGAAATAGAACTATAGCTTCGTTTTATATGTTGGAATGAATGTAGTTGTTTTTTTAGTTGTTTTTCTGAAGAATTGCCTTAAAAACAACAGAACGCAGCAGAAATTTTGTTTGGTTGTAATTAAGAACAAAGCTACACAATATAGATTATCCATGCACTGCCCACTACAGGTATCGAAACTCGGATTCTAGCGTTATAAGTCTGCAGACATACCGCTATAGCATTGTGGGACGAATTTTGTTTGAATGAAGAGAGAACAACATGGGAGTCGTTGGATCTTCCCAACATGGATGTTAAAAACAAACGTACCTCTTCAAGTCATCGTGTGCAAATTTATTAACTTCATTGAAATATTTAGGATATCAGATAAGTTACTTATATGTAACTGTTCGAAAATTTAATGTAAGATTGTTTGGTTGTTTGTTTTTGAATTTCGTGCAAAGTTACACGAGGGCTATCTGTGATAGTCGTCTCTCATTTAGCGGTGTAAGACTAGAGGGAAGACCGCTAGTCATCACCACCCACCGCTAACTCTTCGGCTACTTTTTTACCAACGAATAGTGGGATTGACCGTATATTTATAACGCCCCGACGGCTGAAAGGGCGAGCATGTTTGGCGCGAAGGGATGCGAACCCGCGACCCTTAGATTACGAGTCGCACGCCTCAACACGCTTGGCCATGCCGGGCCTTAATGGAAGAAGGAAGCCGTGAGAAACATCGGAGAAACGTAACTATGAATTTTTTTAACTTCTGTCGTTGAGATTGTCTGTTGTTTCAAGTTCGAAAAACCCCAAACTACACGTTACACAAACATGTAGTTCCAATATTTATGTTGATTACATTCATTATAATATTCCAAGTAATTATGTAATTATTGTAATTATATTGAAATTACTATTTAACCGTTGATCATTAACAATTAAAAGTGAAACACAATAAATAACGATTAAAGTACTAACCGACTGGTTATCTGAAAGGAAATATTGTTACATATGCAAATAAAACTAGCGAAACACTGATATGTTTGAACATAACGCTTGAGGTTCAGAGTCTTTTCCTCTTGTACCATTGTCGGAGACAATTCGTTGATCTTAGCATAACAATGTTGAAAGACGGAGTTATGCTGTATCGTTTATAGTCTGGGGTATTTGGTTTCGTCGGAGATCAGTGTGGGTTGTCTTTTTATTTTGAGACAGTGTCTCTTGCTTCTTCATCTTGGATGGTTCCATCAATGTTGCTATATGTGTAAAAGCTTCAGTAGGTTCTATCTGGAAAACTTGGTGAGACGTGGTGGTTTTTTCTGCTGGAATACTCTTTGGTCTACTGGTCTGTTGTGGTATTTGTGTGGTTGGTGTAGGTTGTTGGAGTTCCGAAGTTAGTGCTAGAAGTAATAAGACCCATTTGGTGTCAGTGGCTGCATCTATGGACTGCAGGATCCTTTCTTCTGTGATCTAAAGTGAAAACAGCGGATAAAACGTCCGTTGGTAAGAATGTAACTGTCTGTTTCTTCAAATGAAGAAACGAGTTTAATGAACTGCGTTTATTTGCTGCTCATTGTGGAGCGAATCCGGTGGACTGCATGGTGCTAGTGGCTGCATCTATGGACTGGAAAAATCGAAACCTCTCAAATTCATGAAAGAGATTAGAATGACTTTTAAGAGCATTACATGTAACACGTGTAAATGTATTCCATGAGCTACACAAGTAGGTAAAATCATCTTGGCCTTTAAACATTCCATGTCTTTGTTGGGTCGCTCTTAGTTTAAAAAGTTATAATAAAATCAATGATTTGGCGTAGGAAGAAGTCGAAGAGTAATCCATCACTGACTACATACATTCATTTACTATTCTTACTAACATTTCATCATCGCTGGAGTTTGTTATGTTTTCATACTCGCAGTCATCGTTTTCACATCTTCGTCACACGTGAGAAATAAAATCATAATTCATATAAATATTTTATAATTTTTTCTACTCCTTATCGAATAATTATTAAAAGTTATTCATTAAGTTTCTGTTACCAACGTTACTATATGAAACATTAAATAATATTATTTCTTAATGAATGAACTTATTAACTAGATTCTATTCTTTGCATATTTATCACGTTTAAGGAAATTGATTTTTGTGGTATGACATTTTTCTTATTTTTAGCTTTTCATACATACGTATATTTACTAAGTTATTGTATTAAATTTCATTTTAAAGTTTGAAAATCAGTGTTTTATCCATAACATTTTTTGGTTCTCCACCAACACTTCCTTTTTATACTACAGGATAATGATCTATGATTGGTAATCGTATACTTGTTACAACTTAGTTTGACTTTTTCTTTGACACCTACATGATTCAAACATTCAACTGGTTGGTTTCCATCTTTAACTTCTTCATTTATATGTAATTCTAAACCAACAACAACCGTTAATCTATAAACTTCTTAGCATAAATTAATTCCTCTAACAGTTGTTTTGAATTAAACACAAAGCTTCTCAATGGGCTATCTATGCTCTGCCCACCAAGGGTATCGAAACCCGATTTTTAGCGTTGTAAATCCGCAGACATACCGCTGAGCCACTGGGAAACTTCTCTAACAGATCCATGTTTATATCATCAACGTAATCGTCTGGCATGGCAGGTGGTCAAGGTGCTTGACTCTCTCTCTCTTTATTTGTATACCCAGGAGGGTCAGGTACACTACACCTCTTCCTCCTTCCATAACTTTCTTGGAGTGGCCTGATTAATATATTAGGAGTAAATACTGAATGACTGGAATAATACGATAACTTTTGTCAGGTCCTTTTCAGGGCATTTATATTGTTCTTTCATATTTTTTTAATAAGTAGGTGACCTGTTTTATTTTAATTCTATTTAATTATTACTATTATTATTATTAATTTAAATAATTTTATCTCAATGATCTGATGTGCAAGTTTAACAGGGAGAGGTGTTTAGGTCTCTCTTCATCATATATGCAATATCTGTCTAATTCGCATAACAACTCATTTTTTCGCCAATGTTTATCAAAATATTTTATTGTACTATGTAGAAGTCTATCTGGTATTGTTTATGTATTTGAGTAATACACATGAACTTTGAGGAAGTGGTTTTAGGTACTCTGTATGCTGATGTAATTAGTGTATTCTGTGATGTTTGGAGTTTGGTTTGTATTTGTTTTTACTTACATTGATCCATGAAGGAGCTGCATAGTCTATTACAGGTCTAATGTATGCCTTGTATATTTTAATGATGTTTTCTGGTGTTGTTCCGTAGTTTTTATCAGTTAGACTCCTAGCATAGTTTATTCTTCGCCAAATTTTTGTTTTTATGTTATTTGCATGTTTTATCCATGTAAGTTTCGAATCATATGTTAACCCTACATACTCGCAATCTGAGGGTTGCAGGTTCGAAAATTCCCGCAAACCAAACATGCTCGTCCTTTCAGCAGTGAGGACGTTATAACGTGACGGTCAATCCCACTATTCGTTGGCAAAAGAGTAGCTCAAGAGTTGGCGGTGGGTGGTGATGACTAGCTGCCTTCCCTCTAGTCTTACACTGCTAAATTAGGGACGGCTAGCGCAGATAACCCTCGTGTAGCTTTGCACGAAATTCAAAACAAACAAACAATCACCAACGTAGATTATATTTATTATTACTTCACTTTCTAATACATTTAAGAACTCGTGTGCTGTAAAATGTACGAGGGTTGTCTGCGCTAGCCGTTCCTAATTTAGCAGTGTAAGACTAGAAGGAAGGCAGCTAGTCATCACCACCCACCGCCAACTCTTGGGCTACTCTTTTACCAACGAATAGTTGAATTGAACGTTACATTATAACGCCCTAACGGCTGAAAGGGTGAGCATATTTGGTGTGAAGGGGACTAGAACCTACGGCCCTCGGATTACGAATCGATTGTCTTAACCACCTGGCCATGCAGGCCTATGTTGTATGTGTATCCCTAGTAATTTAAGTATTCTTTGTTATCCATGTTTTGGTCATTTATGACACTCTCATAAAGGTTGTTTCCAACTGTTATCAAACATAAACTTTAAAATGTCTACTTTTTTATTTGTGAATAAACATTTTAATGTGGGTTTTAAATGTTCATTTAAGTAAATTTTATATTATTTCAATTTTCAATTCATTTAAATTATCCTCATTTTATAATATTTATTTTTATTTGCTATCATCCATCTAGTTGTCTATTACTATTTATGATTTACACATCACTATCACAGGCCTGATTATATTAAAAATACAATGGTAAAAGTTTCAGCGCTAATACAAACATATTGTGTGACTTTTAAATATGGAAAGTTAATAGCACTTTACATGAAGGATGCTTTGCTTTTTATGTTGCCCTTGGACATCGTTCTCTGTTATCAATCATGCTTAGACTGGTGGCGACTGGTGGCGATATTACGCTCTAGTGCCTCGACATCAACAGCACATTTTACATTACAAATGGTTCTGTTAAGGATGAAAAGGTCAAATACGACAAAGACATTTTGACAAACCTACATAGACTTCTCAAATGACGTGCACGGATGTTCATGGATCCACAGTTAGATGAATTCACAGATAAGTCGGCGTAAACACTAGTTTCACTCTTCATGGTTCGTAGAAAACTGCTGTGCACTTAGACGTGTGAATTGAAATTTTATTATGATTAGCTATATCTTCTTAAGGTTCTGATTATATAGGGCAAAAATGTTATCTCGTGTAGTTGGTAGTTGGCATCAGTTTGTCTTCGTGATGATCAATCATATTAAATGTCGTATCAGTGTTTACACATTGTGAATTTCGTACAATTTATCTGGCCTTTCCCAAGTAAATCTTTCATTTTATTGTCTCTTAAGCTAACAGAAATTAACTGAGATTACCTCTAATTAATATGCAAAGAATTAATATACTTAGAAGTTTGAATTACAGTAAGTTATGATGAATGGAAAGGTGGTAATCTAAATGTAGTACGTTACTCCGTGTTATTAAATAAAATATACTTATTTCTTATCCTTTCACAACGGTTACATTTACGAAGGAGCTCACACAACACTATTGCTGCCATAAATTGTAACTTTTAATCAATTATAATTGCGAAAATTTATTTGCTGAATAATGACAACATTATTTTGAATAGCTAACAAACATCTGCTTTGTAAATTATGACCTTATTTCCCAATGTATAATTATGAAACAAGGGAAGCCTCAAAATTTTTGGGGTTACATTCGATTATTGTAAGTGTATGTATATATGCTTGTATGTTTGTTTGTTTTTTAATTTCACGCAAAGTTACACGAGGGCTATCTGCGCTTCCCGTTCCTAATTTAGCAGTGAAAACCAGAGGGAAGGCAGCTATTCATTACCACCCACCGCCAACTCTTGTGCTACTCTTTTACCAACGAATAGTGGGATTGACTGTCACATTATAACGACCCCACGGCTGAAAGGGCGAGCATATTTAATGTGACGGTGATTCGAGCTCCTGACCCTCGGATTACGAATCGAGTGCCTTAACCACCTGGCTATACTGTGCCATATATATAAGAAATTGTGATCTTTTTTCTTTGACATTGCAAAGAAACTACTTTGATTCAACGAGGCGCTGAAGGATCGAGTTATCCATTAGATTCCACTATGCAGCCTTTGAAACGTAATGCTATTCAATAAGTTTCGTCTGATTTCGTTAACAAAATGTTCTAGGGTGTACTGTTGATCATAGTATTTTGTTGACATTTGGAAAACAAAACTAGACTTGTCAAACAAAACGTACAATAACAGTTTTTTCTATAAAACGATTGTTCAAATTGCTCTTTTGGTTACAGCTCAGTAAGAATATTTTAATATATTTAAGAAATAATTCGTTATTTCACACAATAATTGGAAACATTGTTCTGAAGTAAGGTACTAGCCCATTCAAAATTAACTATAACTTCTGCTGCAATTTCAGAATGTTTGTCAATTATTCGAAAATAAAATATCTTTTGTTTTATTTGTTTGCCAAATAAATGCCATGCAAGTCGTTTAGCTATAATAAATATCACCCGTAACAATCTTCAAATGTATATAAAAATGTTTTCGATATTACGATACAACAATTGCTTAAAAGAATAATTAGTGGAATGGTGACCTTAATAGAAATCTATTCTATAATGTTGAAACGTATTTCGCTAACATTACTGCAATTCAATATCTTCTCCTTTTTTTATACTGGAAATATATTTAAAGTATGCATTTCCCGATTAAATATATGATTTTGTAAAATGTTGCAGAGGAAAAAAAAAACATTATTTATAAATATTACCATTTATTCAGGTCAAAACCATGTTAAATACTAACTTTTATTTTTGATAATAGCACAGTGACATGCCTGCAGAATTACACAGCTAAAAACCAGTTTTCAATACCCGTGGTTTGGTAGCTTATTGTTTAATTACAAATAATCAGTTAATCAATCTTCTTGGTAAAACAATGAGTACATTATATAATTTAGCATGACTTCTAGTTGTAAATCAAATCTGTGTAGACAAAAAAATAAACAAAAACCAGAATAACAGTTAAATTATATGAGCTACTTACGAGATCATGTAATTTATCATCAGTGAGCTTCTGTGATTGTGAATTATTCAATTGAGATTAAATGGATAGGCTATTATATTCAGTGAAGATATAGAAAGCTTCCGGGATGAAAGCTTGCAACATTTTGAGATTTCTACTCTTAGAACATTACCGAAATTAGAATTAGGCATGTGAGATACTTTACGTAAGTTACACGTGGAGATAATACGTTTTCAAAGTTTTTTGTGCTTTTTCTAAAATACGATCGATCATTTGTAATTACAACGTGAATTTTGAAATGATCTTACTTTTTCTCTGAGTTCCATAAGATATTTTATCGCCCATTCGTGTACCTCATGACTTTTGTTTAGAATATGTTCATAGAAATGAATGAAATCACAAAATATAAACCGAATTTCATTCAAAACAAAGAGTAAATTCATTTATCATTCATAATTCAAGAAAATTAAATGTAAAGATAGAAACAAATAGATTATTTTAAATCAATAGTTCGTAGAATACGTAATGTGACTAGTGCTATTATAACTTGTTTGAAGCTAAGCACAAGCTACACAGTGGATCATCTGTGCTCTGTCCACCACGGGTATCGAAATGCGGTTTCCATTCTTGTAAGTCCACAAACATACCGCTACGCCTATGGTGACGGTAGTATAACTAGTGTAATAATTATTTTGGGTTTAAATAGTTGATGAAATAACACTCGAAATGAACTCGAGTTTGAATGCAACGAATATGTCCTGATAGTAATACTTTCAACGTATTTTTGCAAGAGCACTATTGTAGTCATAATAACCACAATATCACACAATATAATACATAAAAAATGAACATCATTACGTCTTCCATAATCACCTGATTACAGTTTTTCTATCAAACATAACCGTCATTTTTCTTTCTTGTTTTTCTACTTAGAGTCATCAATAATTCCCTGTCTTTCCAAGATGAATATTAAGACGAAAGAAACCTTACGCTAATTACATAAAAAGCTTATAAATTTACCATCAAGCCAGTGCACCATCAATGAGTAAGCTTTGTTTCATTTTTAACCTAAAATTTCCTTTGACTATCATACCGTTTAAAATATCTGATAAAACTCTTAGGGATGATAAGCCCCCCAGTGGCACAATGATATATCTGCAGGCTTACACCTCTAGAAACCAGGCTTATACCTGTGATGGGCAGAATACATATAGCCCTTTGTGTAGCTTAGTGTTTAATTCCAAATAGTCAGTTAATAAGCTTAGTAATGACATTGCTGGTTGAGTTATGAATTATGAATTGTGCTGATCTCATAGTGTCACTTAGTCAACAAGAGAAACACTTCGTTAAGAAATTATTATTTTCCATTAATAAGATCTTTTCAAATATATTGGACTCTCTGTCCTCCAGGGTTTCCAGAATGCTCCCTCTTTTTCAAAAGTCAAGAACGGTTGATACGTCATACTCGCAGTTTCGCATGATCAGACTAGAGAATGAATCAATTTTATCTACCCACTCAATGTCATACGTATTATAACATGTTTAATTGTTTTTAGTTTTTAAATACAAATGTTTACGTTAAACCTTAACAATCAAAGCTTAATTAACATAAAATGTTACGTATTACAATTTATCTTGCATGAGTCTCCGATTTTTTATATTACGTATAACAATTTGGAATAGCCTAAAACTAAGTTAAGTTTTAATTTCGATTTAAAAGCTAATTAAATGCCAATATATATTAAGTTTGTGATATTTGCCCTCACGATTAATACATACAGTTTTCTTTCTTAACATAAATATATTTTAATATACAAACAAGAATATCATTCGTGATAACGGTTATTACAAATAATAATTTATATACAAAAGTTTTACAAACTTAGAAACAATACTGAGTTGTCTATCTGGTGTAAGATTAAATATTTTATCGAAGGTTCACGATAAGCGAATTATTTTCGAGATTGCAAAAGTACAGTTCACTTCACGGGTAAGTTAGTTAGCTCTCTATTCTTGCAGGCACACCATTTTTTTTAAAGGCCCGGCATGGCCAAGCGTGTTAAGGCGTGCGACTCGTAATCTGAGGGTCGCGGGTTCGCATCCCGGTCGCGCTAAACATGCTCACCCTCCCAGCCGTGGGGGCGTTATAATGTGACTGTCAATCCCACTCTTCGTTGGTAAAAGAGTAGCCCAAGAGTTGGCGGTGGGTGGTGATAACTAGCTGCCTTCCCTCTAGTCTTACACTCCTAAATTAGGGACGGCTAGCACAGATAGCCCTCGAGTAGCTTTGTGCGAAATTCCAAAAACAAACTCTATTCTTGACTGGTCTCATCCTGTTTACAAGCTAACCTTTCATCAAGATAGCTAATGTTCTCGTAGAAATACTAAAGACTTTGGTTAGTTCACTGAAGTTAAACGGTTTACAGTGTTAGAAGTATATAAATGCTCATGGTCAAATATGTTTAGTTTCCCGATTGATAAGTATCAACCACAATTACAGCTTCTGTAGTTTATAGTATGCTAACTATAACAAACCAACAATATAAGATCTGCCTATCGGCGTTTCAGTTTATAAACATTAAGGCGAAATTCTAATAATTTCAGTTGGCAACAATATAAAATACATATTATTGATTCCAAAACTAAAGAATCTTCTCTAAGTTTAGAGAATAGGCAGAAATTTTGCAAAACACATTTAACAATATAAGTTTCAGGTATATTTAACTTAAAACATTAATAATAAAATAAACATATATAATAGTAAATCAAATACAACAATTATTGATCGAACTACGAGACTAGATCCAACATTGACTAATTAATCTGCTCTATCTTTAACTACTTTTATTATCATAACTGGTCAGAAATTTTATGTTAAAAATATATTTGTAGTCAAATGAAATACACATATTTACACTTACCTCTACTAAATACATAATTCACTTTTGCATGTCCGTAGTTTCATGATCACGATTATTACTTGTATTTAAGCCTGTATTGTTGTTAAGGCAGCTACATGTGTGAAAAGATAATAAGTGAATTTACACATAGGAAATTTCTAACTACAGTTAGTGTGTTTCATTGTAGCCATATCTGACAGACAAATAAAGTTTATCGACTCATGATTATATCACTACCGTGCGTCAAAATTTTGTGAGCAAAGACAGATATATTATATTAAAGTAATTTCGGGCAAAGCTCCAGCAGAGATATCTGCGATCGCCGTCCCTAATTTAGCACAACTTGTGGGCTGCTCTTTTACCAAGGAATAATGTGATTGACCAACGGGGATTCGAACCCACGACCCTCAGATTGGAAGTCGAACGCCTTAATCCACCTGGCCATGCCGGACCTGTGTAAATTTGTCCTTGCTGTTTTGTGGAGCGTATTTCATGTTCTTGAGTCTTATGTGCATAATTTTGCTAAAATATTTAAATTTTATACCATAGTCTGTAAACTGAATTTAATAACAAATTCTACGTAGATAAAAGTTTACTTTTGTTTGGTCCACAAAATACGGTCCTGCGAGTTTCTTAATTAATTTATAATCTTATGCATAGTAACAGTTGCACCTTATTCTTTCCAGTAAATCAAAATTGTTTTGTGTTAAGGAATCACAAAACGTTGACATGAGGTCAAACTAAATAAAATCAATTTGTAATACGTTCAAGTGCAGTTGTTTTCAGTGTATTGATCGCGGTTCAAGTAATGCATTTCTCAGGTTCCAATGTTCTTTCAGTAAATTTCATTAATTTAGATTAACTTTACAAATCTTGTTTACAAATAGAACTTCCTGCTGTACAATGATTCATTGAACTACAGCTAAAATTAGACGTAATGAAAAGTTTTCGTTAGGTTTTATATATTATCTAAATCTAAGGTATAGAGGTAAAATGAAATCTCCATAACTCGCAGTCCTGTATGGCCAGGTGGATAAGGAAAATGACTCCTAATGTGAGGGTCACGGGTTCGAATCCCGGTCACACCAAACTTGCTCGCCTTCTTAGGCGTGGTAGCGTTATAGTGCGACAGTAAAAGAGTAGCCCAAGAGTCGGCGGTGGGTGGTGATGACTAGCTGCCTTCCCTCTAGTTTTACACTACTAAATTAGGGACGGCTAGCGCAGATAGCCCTCGAGTAGCTTTGCGCGAAATTCAAAAACAAAAACAAACAAACGTGTTTTCTGTGAGGATAAAGTTTTAACTGAAAGCGAAAAAGACAAATCTCCGTCAAACAAAATAACGTAATATAGACAATGTCGTTGGATAGATTAAACATTGACATTCTATTGGTTATACATAATAGAGTATTAAATGTAAGAGAGGACTATTTCTGAAAAAGAGAGTGAGACAGATGGGCGTTGCAGGAAGGATCTAATATTCTATTTTATGGTTCTGTAACGAAATAAGATTGAAGGCTATAAGAATTGTGTTTTGTCTGAGCGTTGACAATATCATAATGACTAACTTATGTTAGAGATGGTAAATAAATTAGAGACAAGGCGATGCCTAGAGAGTAAATGTAACAAGTTTTGTGGAAATGTGTTTCTTAATGTTGATTTATAAAATTTAGGACTTAAAATTTAAACTTTTAAGTGCTGGATTATAAGCTACGTTTTTATACCAACTTTATTCGTATATATGATAATAAGGTAGTTTAATTAAATTTCTAAATTAAGTTAATAAAACTTGGTGACATGAACAGAAAATGATGTCCATTGTGAATGTGATATTTGATGACATGACTATTCGTTTCTAGATCTTATTTGTTAGTGACCAAGCTATCTCAGTTCCTTCGCGTAGACCCGTCACACTAAAAATTTTCGCTCTTTCAGCCGAGGAAACGTTATAATGTGACAGTCAATCCCAGTATTCGTTGGTAAAAGATTAACCCAAGAGTTGGCGGTGGATGGTGATGATTAGTTGCCTTCCGTCTAGTCTTATACTGCTAAATTAGGGACGGCTAGCACAAATAGCTCGCGAGTAGTTTGCGGGAAATTCAAAAACAAAGAAACAATTATTTACGTTGATAACATGGTGGTTAGTGACATTGTAAACTTCTGTACTAAATGTGAATTATTTACAAAACAAGATGCAGAAAACCAAAATGACAGTGTTGATTTTACATTGTTTTCACTGGAAAAGTCTAACCCTATATCCGACAATACAATTGTTCATTTGTAAGCCTTACTCCTGGTCAAACTATTATAATTTATTCAACTTTGTCTTTGTTCAGTAAATTATTAACGTTTAAAGAGTTCTTTTGTTCGATATTTTAAGTGCAGAAGTACTTATATGTATATTTTAAAAATTTGCAGCATCTATGTCATCTTTCAACGCAAAACCAAAGGAAAGATAAAAAAAAAGGATTACACCTTTACATTTAAGAATTAGTATATTTTTTGATAGAATAAAAATATACAAATGTGTTGCTGTAGCCTCCAAAATGATACAACTTATAGATAGATAGTTGATGTACTAGGCCCAGTCTGACAAAGCAGTTAACACCAAACATGCTCGCCCTTTCAGCAGTGAGAGCCTTATAATGTGACGGTGAATTCAAAATTAGCTGGTAAAAGAGCAGCCCAAGAGTTGGCGGTGGGTGGTTATGACTAGCTGCCTTCCCTTACACTACTAAATTAGGGACGGTTAGCAAAGATAGCGCTCGAGGAGCTTTGCGCGAAATTTCAAAAACAAACAAACTATTCGGGATGACAGGAGTAATCCAAGAGTTGACGGTTTGGCGGTAAACGTCTATTACTTCAAATTACAGACAGCTAGTAAAAGTAACCCTTGAACAATTTCAGGTATCAGAAAAACAAACATTAAGAAAACAAAACTGGGTTTAAAATATACTTTTCCTCGCAAGATCAATCAATAATTTTTGACATTATATCTTATCTAATTATTAATTTGTAACTACTTCTCTATGAGGTTGCATTATTTTGCACACTAAAAAGGCATTTTTAGAAAATAATTAATCCACAAACTTCTGGTACAAGAGTAGTATAAAATAATGAAGCGTTGAATGCACCTAAAATATAAAACTATTGGTATTTTTACAAACAAACGAAGGATATATTGAGAAGTGGACATTTATTTAGAATAAGCAGGCTACGGTTTATAATGCCATTTGTTTTATATCCTAATTACTTACGAAGGCCTGTCTACAAAACCGAGATTTAGAGACTAAATAAGGCTTTACATAAGGTTTGGTTTGTTTTGAATTTCGCGCAAAGCTACACGAGGGCTATCTGCGCTAGCCGTCCCTATTTTAACAGTGTAAGACTAGAAGGAAGACAACTAGCCATCACCATCCACCGCCAACTCTTGGACTACTCTTTTACCAACGAATAGTGGGATTGACTGAAACATAATAACGTCACCATGGTTGAAAGGGCGAACATGTCTGATGTGACGAGGATTCGAAACCGCGACCTTTGAATTACCAGTCGATTGTCATAACCACCTGGCTGTGCCAGGTCCTTTCACATGAAACAAATAAGTGTTTAATTAACTCGCACGTAATTTTTAGTTAAAACATCACTAGCAACTTCGATGTGTTAAATATTGAAAATTTTCGAAAGTATTCTGTCCTACATCTTTAATCGATTGCCAGAAAATAATATGTTCTTTTTTGTTTCATAGTTATGCCTAGGGTGATTAATGTACAGAGTTTTTTTACAGTAAGGGCGATCGATATAAATGTGTTTGCCCAAAGAGATTTTTAAAACAGTTTTATTTCGTTATTTTAACTGATACGACCATGTTATGTCCCAGTTGACAGGGTAGGTTATGTTGTTGTTTATAATGTTTGTTTGTTTTGTTTTCAGGAAATATATTAAATATAACAATAACCTGGTGGTTAAGGTACTGTAGTCGCAATCTGAGGGTCGAAGTCTGTCAACAAATATGCTTGCCCGTTCAGGTGTGGGGCAGAACAATGTAAATAATGATCTTACTTCTAATAGAGTACCCCAAACTTTAGCACTGGATAGTATTAACCACTTACCCTCGCTCTAGTTTGTCACTCTTGAATTAGGACTAAGTTTCTATTGAGTAGCTTTGGTCGAAATTCAGTAAATAAACAATGTCTACCTGTCATTATTCCTAACTCCTAGCTGCTGGCTACAGTGTAGACAATCTACTTGTGTCAGTGATTGCCAGTCTTTATAGTGTTATTTACCAACAAATAGTGGGATTGACGATTGTATCATAACGCCCCAACCACTGAAAAGACAAGAACGTTCAATAATGAGTTTTAATTCTGCAAGAAACATAATGGGAGTCAAACGCCCTAACTGACAGACCATGAGATTTCTCTTTACAACGTGTTGGCTGCCAGTGTTGTGATTAGAGCTTAATATATAATTTTCTTCACGTGAAAAAGTCCTTTTGAAATTCAGCAGAAAGGTACTCCAAAGACTATCTGTGTTCTGCTCACCATGGATATCGAAATCCGGTTTCTAGCGTTGTAAGTCCTCAGACATACTACTGTGCCACTAGAAGACGTGATATCACCACGCGACTTGAAAGTTATCACGACAATGCAGAATTTTATGGAAATTGTTTGTTTCTTTTGAATTTCGCGCGAAGCTACCCGAGGGCTGTCTGCGTTAGCCATCCCTAATTTAGCAGTGTAAGACTAGAGAAAAGGTAACTTGTCATCACCACCCACCATCAACTCTTGGGATATTCTTTTTCTAACAAATAGTCGGATTGACAGTCACATTATAACGCCCCCACGGCTAAAAGGGCAAACATGTTTGCTGTGATTGGGATTCGAACCAGGGATCTTCAGATTATGAGTAGAGTGCCTTAAACAACTGGTCCTGCCGGGCCTTTATGGAAATCAACTGATTTGATAAATTGTGTTTTATAATTCCAGTAACAAGACAGCAAAACACCTATCTTATCAGAAAAAAAAAACTAAAATACATTAGTTTAAAAATTTTCTGTTGTTCTAGATTTGTTTGTTTTTTATTTATTTTTAGGTTCTCTACCAGTTTGAATAAACAAAGTATTAAAATGAACAAAATTTACTTGTACTTTGTAATTCAGAAAATATTCAGGGTCCTTAATACACATTAAGTCTGTGTATTCTGGCTAAGGATGAATAAATCTTTATAACAAAATAATATCTAAACTAGTAATATCTCATATCTTATCTTACTAAATAATTACTAGTAATTTTAGCTCACGAAATTTGGTGCACGTTTACCATATATTCCAGCTATGAGGAACATTATTCCTAAAATGGGTTTTTATAATAATGGTAATCTGAATAAACTGTACACTAATAGATCAACTTTTCATGCAACGTTTGTTAATGCAATCGAAGTATTTTAATACCAGCATTGTCCCCCCGCTGTTACAGCGGTAAGTCTACGGATTTACAACGCTAAAGTAAGAGGTTCAATTCCCGTCGGTGGACTCAGCAAACAGCTTGATGTGGCTTTGCTATAAGAAAATACACACAAACACATACCAGTATTATATTAAGACACATGAACATGTTGAACTTAAATGTTTCAGAGAACTTAACATGAACGTACATTATTGTATCCTTTCTTTCCTTTGTCTTGCACTTACACCTTGCAACAAACGACTTTTCAGAATAGGGGGTGACGTTTGTTGATCCCATGGTTTCAACTGTTTCCTTGACACCATCGATCCAATGTTTTCTTGGTGTTCCTCTGTTTCCTATCAGTTGTAAGTTATGTACTATTGCTGCTTGCTGCCTTGAACTCATTCACACTAGATGGCTGAATCAGTTTAACCTATTATTTTCTGTATCTTTTAATACTTGTCTCCTTAAAACTGCTATCTGTATGTGATGGTTTCCTTTCTTACTTTTTCTAGTATGGTAAATATAACTGTATGGAGACATCTCATTTTACACGGAGTTATTCTTTGTTTGGTTTCTATACTAATGGTGTATTGACTGATGTAAATACGATGTTGTGTGATCTGTTCATTTGTAAAGAAATGTCTTTATAGGATAGTAAGGATGACGTCTCATAGGTTACACATTTGCTTTCTGACATCTGGTTTCTACCTCACCAATTTGTCATCTTCACTGAAGACACTCCACAGATAATTGAACTTCTCACTTTACTTCAGTTGTAGTTGCACAATTGTTGTTTTTTTTTCCAATACTCTTTACTTATGCCTTTAACTTAATTCAGTAAGGAGGTCTTAAGTTTCTTTTCATCTTTGTCCAAAAATTCTGATGATCGCTAAACATGGGTTCATTGATTCTTTCTGTCATTAATTTTAATTCTTTTGTGATCCTCCCTTTGTATATTATGAATGGTATGGGTGACAAGACACATGTATTACAAATGTTATGTCTATCCCACCTGTCAGAAAACTTGGTGTTCTAAAAGCACTTTTGCTTGTCTTCTACAAAACTCGCGTGTCGTTCAGAAAGTTCTCTTAACACCATTATCTTCTGAAACTGTTCATAATGAAACTCTGTTAACATGATCAAACAATTTTTTTTTCAACAATGAAAAATAAATTAAGTTGTTAATTGTGTTCTATTGTCTTTTCATTTCACGTTTTCAGTGAACATATGGTATCACTGCAACTTTTTTCTTCGTAAATCTATCTGAACATGGCCGAATTGTTTTTCACAAGCACAGTTTTCACGTGGCTTACTCGTAAAATTCTAGTATACCTACAACAGTCTTTTATTTTATTTTATTTTCCATTTGTGTCTAATTATTGCTGTTTACAATTCATAAGGTACCTGTTTCCATAAATATATGAAATTGTAAGTTCTTGTAAATGTTACAGCCGAGCTGGATTTACAACGCTAAAATCAGGGGTTCGATTCCCCTCGGTGGGCTGAGCAGATAGCCCTTTGTGGCTTTGTTATAAGAAAAACACATACAGCCGAGCTATGCTCGCACGTTTCTTTCTGGCTTTGCAATTGTTCCCTGTATATAAAAAGTTTGAAATTTCACAACCACAAGGACCTGTTTCCAAAGTGCCAAAACATAGAAAAGCGTCTACTATCCGCTCAGTCCAATAAGTTTTCTAATGACTTAAAGAATGGAACAAAGACTGGCTGACTTCTCACTTCAACTGACGTACTTTGTACCTAACTTCATGATAATGAACCATAATAACCAAACCTCTTCACGTGCCTTTATTGCTCGTGCACTTCAATACCTGCTGCATTATTTCGAGGACCTGATTTAATTGTTTGCTGTCAACTTCATTTTGTTTCTTCATTATCAGAATGTTCATCCTCTTAGCTTGGAATAAACTGCTTTTCATTTTTTAAAAACTTTGTTTCCTCTCAGAATTCGAAAGTCGTTTACTGTAATCTGCCAACGTCGCTTTTTTGTTTGTTTTTAATTTCGCGCAAAGCTACTAGAGGGCTATCTGCGCTGGCCGTCCCTAATTTAGCAGTGTACTACTGGAGAAAAGAGAGCTAGTCATCACCACCCACCGCCAACTCTTGGGCTATTCTTTTATCAACGAATAGGGGGATTAATCGTTACATTATAACATCCCCACGGCTAAAAGGGCATGTTCAGTGTGACGGGGATTCGAACCAGCGACCCTCAGATTACGAGTCGAACGCCTTACCCCACTTGGCCATACCGGGCCAAGCCTTTATTGCTATTACATTTGAATTATTTGTTAATGTATTTTCTATTTTATCATTAATTATTTTCATCGGGTCAAAAGGCTCATTCAATTTTTTTTATTGGCTTTCGAAAATCTGTGAACAAACTTATTCCATAACAATTCCAATTTTTCTTTTCGTCCATCCTTCTGGCTCTGAGAATGATTACATAATAATATTTTCCTTTTTCAATTCTTGAAAGCTTTTTTCTCTCTTGTATGTCGTCTTATACAGTGTCACGTTTCTCCCAATCTTTTATTTTACTTGTACTAGAGCACAGTTTCAGTTGTAACGTATCCTCACATCGATGATGTATGTCTTTTCAGAATTGTTTTTTCAAACCTATCTGTCATGCCACGCTAGTACAGCGGTAAGTCTTCGGATTTACAACTCTAAAACTAAGGGTTCGATTTCGCACGGTGAACTCCACACACACTCGAATATCTGTTTCCTAATTCTTTTCCCACTTTCTTCTTTCTTTATCTTCCTGATGTTTACAGTCGTTACTGATGATATAACTGCACTTGACTGCTTTCTTTTCTTCATGTGCATTATTAATGGTCACATCTTGACCATATTTACCATGAGAAAAAGTGACCGCGTTGCAGAAGTTATTTTTCATATTTAACCTATTCAAGACGTTATGCTGTGGCTATTAACTCAATCTATTTTGACCAAGTAACTATTTCACTTCATCAATTTTGGAAAAATGTATTAATACTTTAAAAAAAAATTGCTGTTCTGTGCACAGTTTCAAGTTAATAGACGCTACATTACGTTTACTTCCTGTTTCTCTGTTCACATGTTGTCCGAGATGGTCATCACATCGTGGTTTGGTGATTTCAACTTTACCATGAATTTTCTTGGACAATAAATTTTTCTTCCTTCATAATTTCCATTAGCGTATCTTCCAGACTTTCAAAGAATTCTTCATTTAAGAGTCATCATATGATCCATACATCTATACACAGAATTACGTATTTTTTTTATTTGATCTTTACGTTCATAACTCTTTCAAATATATATGTTACCTCTACAGTGCACTTTGCTACGATCAGATACAATATGAAATCTACTACATCTTTTTTTCCTCTGGTCAACTATAGCCCACGTGAGAGTGTGATCTCCAGGTATCCTGTTTCTGTCCGGCATCTTTATTGTGAGACATTCACAGCAGCTTGCTTCATTTCATAATTTCTTAACATTTTTAATGTTTCACGTATAAAGATGAATTAAATAAATTAATTAAAAATATCCTGTCTCTTTTCCATATTTATATTAATTAGACGTCACAATGGATAAATCACTGACTTATTCCCCTTTAAGTATTCAAATAATAGAGGTAAGATGCAAGATAATTTAAAATAGTTAGATATTTAATAGTATTCTGAAGGTGTAATGTCTTCATACTGCTTATAAATCAGTTTCATCAACTGACGTCCGACAGGAATCCAGAAGAAGATGATCTACCAATCAGATCAAGAACAGAAGACGATTGACCAATCAAATAATTTCTTGATATCAAATGAGGTAAGAAATCTTCTTGTCATTATTGTAACTACGTGACATAAAAGATGAGATTTTGCATTTATTCCCGAAATTATCTGCTAAGAGCACTTCGATTACTTTGTGTTAGATTATTTATCTTTAAATTGAATGCAATAGTATACAGTAAGCGTTATTCTTATATATATATATTAGGTATACATCTTTTAGATTCTGTTAATTATTGAATCGTCATACGTTTCAACTTGCCACTCTGATCCTTCTTCGAATATATCGTCAGATAAGCCCGGCATAGCCAAGTGGTTAAGATACTCGACTCATAATCAGAAGGGTCGCGAGTTCATATCCCAGTCACATCAAGTATGCTGGCCCTTTCAGCCGTATGGGAGTTATAATGTGACGGTCAATCCCACTATTCGTTGGTAAAAGAGTAGCTCAAGAATTGGCGGTGGGTGGTGATGACTAACTGCTTTCCCTCTAATCTTACATTGCTAAATTAGGGACGACTCGCGCAGATAGCCCTCATGCAGCTTTGCGCAAATTCAAAACAAAACAGTCTATCGTAAGAGGAGGGAAATTTAAATATACTGTAATTCTAAAGTCGACAAATATTTCTATACAATTACAACTTCTCAGACATTGATTAATTTGTAAATTGAGACTGTAATAATATAAGGAACATTTAATGGAAACAAAATATCGAGCAATAACGTGGTTCTAGAACTGCAATATTTGAATTCATTTTAAATTTTGGTGGGAAACAATAAAAACATTTTTTTAAATATGTTCATTATGTTTACATTTATCATGAAAATAATGAAAGCCTTTATATTCATTTTTGTACCCCACCCCCACCCCAGTAGTACCTGGACCTAAAAGTACTAAGTTCAGAATTTGGTTGCGCTATTCCAGTCATAAATTTACAATGATCAGAAGGAAAAGGATAAAGATACGGTTTTTTAGTGCAACTGATACACACTATTTGTAAAGTATATATCTAAATCTTTCACGAAAGCAAGTAATTCATTCTCTGCGACTATCATCGGCTTTATTCAAATCTTGTTTTGAATTACTCGCTAGTCTCTTCATTAATAAATAAACCTGACGAGTTCTGAAGCTTAGCCTTCTAAGTATATTATTATTTGTATAACGTTTCACATTTTACAAACAAGAGTAATTGTTTTACGTTTTCTTTGGCGATTACTACTAGTGATAACATTTAGATAAAAAATAAACTTGTTTTGTCTGTCCCGTCCAAAACTTAATTTTATTAAAAATCAACCCTGATTATCGTATCTCAGCGTATTTTTAATTTTGGTATGTTGTTGTTTTACACTGGTAAATTAGGGACGGCTAGTGCAGATAGTTCTCGAGTAGCTTTGTGCGAAATTTTAAAAAAAAAATCGATTTTGGCGAATATAGATAATAAAATATAGATAATAAAATCACGTCTTTTTTCTCAACTTATATATCTGATTTTTTATTACATGTTTAGCGGTATTTTACAAAATATATTATTTCTAACAAATATGTTGTCACTCTGTAGTGGTGCTTTTAGTAAGAGATAGTAAATATTATAAATATAAGGAAGACGGTAACAAATATTTACTTTTGTCATTTATACTCGACAAGTCTGCTATAACTAATGGGCCTGGCATGGCCAAACGCGTAAGGCGTGCGACTCGTAATCCGAGGGTCGCGTCGCGCTAAACATGCTCGCCCTCCCAGCCGTGTGGGTGTATAATGTGACGGTCAATCCCACTATTCGTTGGTAAAAGAGTAGCCCAAGAGTTGGCGGTGGGTGGTGATGACTAGTTGCCTTCTCTCTAGTCTTACACTGCAAATTTAGGGACGGCTCGTGCAGATAGCCCTCGAGTAGCTTTGTGCGAAATTCCAAAAAAACAAAACAAACAAACTATAACTAACGAGTTTGTTTTTTGGTTACTTCACGAAGGACGTTAATGATCTCGTAATCCAGCTGAACAAAATAGACGGAAGTTCTAGCGATCTGATAGAAGTTCTGGAGGTCTGATAGCGATTCCTAATGGAATATAAGCGAAACTCTTGTTTCATATGAAATACGTATGTTCATATAAATGGTAAGATTTAATGGCCATCGGACCTAAGAATTTCCACGGAGAGCCTTACCGCACAGTAGGTAAGCTTGGCCCTGAGGAGTATAATTAGTCATGTACGTTTGAGTGTTGTTTTTTTTTACCGCCACCAGTGTAATTAGACTCACTCTACCGAAAATTTTCTAAACTAGAACGCCAGTCGCACTAGAACGATTCAGGAATTCCGTTCTCATAACTTAGTATTTCATATTTTAATTATAAAGTCATTAATTTTAGTTCTGTTCTCCGCCTTCGTATTAGTGATGAAGTTGTGTTATTCACGGTGCTTAGATGTTAGCAATCAACAAATTATTTTTCCACTTTGTACTGTTTGCAAACTTTGTCCAACTGACAGCTGTGTTCAACTTACGAGTGTTAGGGTAAAACAATAAATTTATTCTAACATGTATTAACATTCTAAAACTTCTTTTCCATCAATGAGATACAAACAACTTGCTTGAACATGACTGTTTATCTTTAATATTATTTACTATTGTAGAAGTTTTTAGGAAAAATGGAACAAAGATATAATGTTGTATTTATTAACCAAAGTGTATATTCTATAAATAAATAATTTTAATTTTATACAAATTCATATGAGACAAAAAGGAATATAAAATTTTATTTAATAATAAATTGAAAGTTAAGTACTAAGTAATCCAATACTGGCATTTCCTAGTGGATTTTCATCACAATACAGTTGTTTGCCGATTAATTTTATCTATTTACCATGACCATGATTTACAAGACATTAATTAAAATGTTTCAGTATTGTATTGTAAGCCAATAGACGGCCTGGCATGGCCTAGCGCGTAAGGCGTGCGACTCGTAATCCGTCGCGCCTAACATGCTCGCCCTCCCAGCCGTGGGGGCGTTATAATGTGACGGTCAATCTCACTATTCGTTGGTAAAAGAGTAGTCCAAGAGTTGGCTGTGTGTAGTGATGACTAGCTGCCTTCCCTCTAGTCTTACACTGCTAAATTAGGGACGGCTAGCACAGATAGCCCTCGAGTAGCTTTGTGCGAAGTTCCAAAAACAACAACAACAGCCAATAGACTTATATTATTACTACATTAGCTATTTAAAACTGACCACAAAGCTATAATTTATATAGTTTATGATACAAAAAAACGAGCTAGGAATAATGAGATATTTGGTTTGTTTTGAATTTCGCGCAAAGCTACTCCAAGGCTATCTGTGCTAGCCGTCCCGAATTTAGGAAGGCAGCTAGTTATCACCACCCACTGCCAACTCTTGGGCTACTCTTACCAACGAATAGTGAGATTGACCGTCACATTATAACACCCCCACAGCTAAGGGAGCGATCATGTTTGGTGTGACAGGGATTCGAACCCGTGATCCTCAGATTACGAGTTCAATGCCTTATCCACCTGGCCATGCCGGTGTAACGATTTGAAACTACCCCCTGTAAATGGTTTTCATATACCGGGGAGTAGGACAAAATCGATTTTATCTTACCCCCTTGATTTCAAACTACCCCCTTCCCGATAGACTCGTTTTAACGGTTTGTTGAGATGCTAGACGTTTTTATTGCACTCAGTGTGTATAAATGAAATTAACACATTAATAATAATGTAAAAATTCGAATATTTATCATGTTCTCTGTCTCATGCTATCAGTTACTCATTTTTATTTCAGTGCGTATAAAGAAATATAAAAAAAAATTAATATGTATAAATTACAATATATTGAATGAAGACAGTATGTAGACCTCGTGGTCTGGCGAGGACGAGCCCTTAAAATACCTTTTATCTTATATAAATCATCAATTTTAATAAAGGAAATAATAGGCTTTCAGCCTATCATCTTGTACTTAGATACGTACTCAACACGCATTACAAATATTAAAAGCAATCATTATGTTTGTCATTTTGGCGTTAGAAGAGGGGGTAATTTGAAATCAAGGGGGTAATTTAAAATCGATTTCATGTTACTCCCCCGGTACTCTGAAAGCGATTTTATATTACCGGGGAGTAACTTGAAAACGGAGGTAATTTGAAATCATTACACCGGGATACAATAATGAAATATAAACAGGAAAGCTTGTATCAAATTAACTAACAAATGAACTAAAACTTTAATACAGTATATATTTAATGATAATTCATTTAAAATTGTTTTTGGAAACTGATAAAATCAGTTTTCTTGTAAAATAAATACTAAACTGATTTGTAAGAATCAAACATGACATATCACTACGACTCATTAAATTGAAAATGTAAATCTATATAACACACAATTGTGCAAAATTATAAATAGCATATACTTTGTATTTCAAATAGAATTACTGTTTTTTACCAAATTAGTTTCGTATGAATACTGAATTATGGGACTTTGAAAATGAACTTTGATTTAAACGTGAATTTTAACTTTTATTTTTTTCAAATTTTCGACATCCTACTTTTTGCTGCTAAAAAAGAATCCGATCAAGTTATAACAAAGTCGAATTTCTACGTTTGCACTGATGAGAGTTGCATACTAAATAAAACAGGGACTACGTTTTTTATGCTCCAACCTACACAGTGAACAGTCAAGTGCAGGACACATAGAACAATTCAGCTTTTTAGAATTCAGTCCAGTATTTGAATCATACAACTAAGCTAATTTTGAATCAGCGAAGTTATGCTTGCTACTATTGAAAAGCGTGCGTATCCACCCAATCTGAATAATGTATTCTGACAAAATGTGGTTTGAGTATTCTTAATGATGAATGGAAATCTCATAAAAGATGGCAAGAAACTACAACCTTTTATTGCTATGTCTTTTTTTATTACAATAATACAAGAGTACTTTTGTGTTTCATTACAATTTTGTTTCGATTGGTTTATTCATTCATTTAATTGTCCATTGTTGTCATTTAAATGTATAAGTACTTGTTTTGCCTTTGTATCCAACCGCTGTCTATATAAAACAATTTTCTCATCTCTTTGTACCACTTACTATTTACACAACAAAGGTAAATTTACTTGCATGATAGAACATTTCAGCTTTTTACATCGCCACAATTTTATAATAATTTCCATTTTTGTCGGGTTGTTTTGGGTTATTCGAGAAAAGACTCATAAAGTAAAGTCCAGTTACAATGAGAAAAACAGTTTAATTATTTAACTTTAAATTTCATAGTAACATGACCACCATTTGCCGACTAAAACTACATGAAAAATAAGTTATGTTTTACTTCTTTCCTAGTTTCGTGGCCCGGCATGGCCAAGCGTGTTAAGGCGTTCGACCCGTATTCCGAGGGTCGCTGGTTCGAATCCCGGTCGCATCAAACATGCTCGCCCTTTCAGCCGTGGGGGCGTTATAATGTAACGGTCAATCCCACTATTCGTTGGTAAAAGAGAAACCCAAGAGATGGCGGTGGGTGGTGATGACTAGCTGCCTTCCCTCTAGTCTTACACTGCTAAATTAGGAACGGCTAGCGCAGATAGCCCTCAAGAAGCTTTGCGCGAAATACAAAATAACTAATTCTAGTTTCGCACCATTACATTACTTCGTCAGAACACAAACCCAATATTTACAGCATTGAACTGAGTGACTAACAAACTCATTAATTCAATGACTCACACACTCTAATCAAACTCACATTATTAATACTTTACTTAACTTTAGAAAATTTCTTGACAAATAAGGTTATACGAATCACGTTATGCTAAATTTCTTTATGATAAGAAAACCCGTACAAATTCTATAAACATATAAATAACAAACTTACGGTATAACAATACAATTGTGGATCTTTCTACAGTAGGTGTCACCATTAGTCAGGCATAATTAAGTTTTGTAAAATCGAAACAACTCTGGTAAAAGTGTAATGATTATTTACAATATATTACAAAACATTCATTTATGTACGGAGAAGAATATTTATTTCTTTAATTATGATTAAATAATTATTCACACCAGAAAATTACACCATACGGAAAAGTTAGTCCTCAAAAAGCAAGTGGTCCAATCAAACCCGACAAACTATTTTTAAATTATCATTCGTATAACAAATATAGAAAAAATTAATATTGTAACAATATTGTTTTCAATGCTATAGCGTTTATAGGTACTTAAGATGATTCTACTGCATAGACCAGATTTAAAGTATGTTATATTAAGAAAAACTTTAAGTAAAATATATACAAATTAAACAAATTAAGGGAAAAAATAAACGTAAATACCCAATTAATTGTTTTACGTAAATTAAAAGATACGAATAAAGTGTTCCCAAGAAAAAAAATATTTGTGAAAAAAAACACAATTTAAGAATAATTGTCTTTGGTCTACCATAAAAAATAAACATAAGACGATTAGATCTTTTAATAAAAAAAATTCTTGACTTACCTATAAAGTGTTTAATACGGACGTAAAAGTGGAGGCTGAGTTTGCCTCAGTGGGGAGAAAGGACAACTTTAAGTAGGAACTTTTGTTCTCCGTTTAATCCTTCCATATATAACAGAACAACTGTCAATGAGAAAGAAAAAACGTTAACCTCTAAAAGGAGCCAAGTAATAGAAAGTCAGACAAACAATGAATTATAGAAGCAATGGAGACAACCTTTCAACAAACTATTACTCTCAGTATTAACAGCAAAAAGTACAGAGTTAAATAGTAATTGTTACACTACTTGTATTTGTTAATATGAATTAAAAAGTTATGTTTAAATGTAAGTTAGTTGCAGAATATGACTAAAAACATATAAATTAATGAAGCTAAGCCTATAAACATATTTTCTAGAAGTGTCTTTGTCCCAAACTAATATAAACTGAATAAAAGGTTTGTATGTTTAAAGATAAGTATCTCAGGTATAAAATTCAGAACAGATACAGAAATGGTAAAGGATAAAAAACAGGCAAACACGGGATAAAATAATTATAAATATTTGCTGCATCTAAACCATCAATTCCCAACATTAATTTATAGGACAAAATCTGACAAGAACAACAAATAACATGAAACGTGAAGATTAGGTTTCATTTGGTTTGTTTTGAATTTCGTGTAAAGCTACATGAGGAATATTTGCGCTAGCCGTCCTTCATTTAGCAGTGTAAGACTAGAGGGAAGACAGCTAGTCATCTCCACCCACCGCCAACTCTTGGGCTATTCTTTTACCAAGAAACATTGAGATTGACCGTCACATTATAACGCCCCCATGGCTGTAAGAGCAATCATGTATGGTGTGAGAGGGTTTGGAACCTTCGACCCTCAGATTATGAGTCGAGTACCTTGACCACCTGGCCATGCCGGACCACGTGTTCCTAAAACTAATATGTATAGAGGCTGAAGATACAGTAATTTGTTCACCTGATTAGCGAAGGTAATATATTATCATAGTGGTATAAGACAACATAGATTTATCTTTCATATTGTACAAACATTAAAATAAGTGTTACGTTAATTACAATATATGACACTTCTTTTGCTATAAATATTTAGAAGATGTTTTTTGCTAACTATTTAAAACCGCCAAACTTTGCATTTTTAAAAACAAGAAGACGAACTTTTAATTACTGTCATACATCGTTTTAGAAAACTCTGTTTGATACCAGGATGTTTGTTTATAATGGAAAACTTATTCGCTGTTAGTCAATATTAACGACCTTTCTTTGAAGATTCTGCATTGTGTAATGTAACAACAATTTCTGTAAATTGCATTCGTAGAGAAAAAACACCAACAAACTTTCCTGGTAAATATATACTTTTGGAAACTACTTGCCGGTTTGAACAAACTATTCTGATACACTATAAAGTATTATAAGAAAGAGACAATCCTCAATAGTCGTAACACTTGAATTTTTTAAGGAAAAATTAGAGTAAATTAATGTATGCAAGTTTTCTTTTGTCTTTTTCACAAGCTATATTTTCGTGAGCAAGCATTACCTCGTGCGGAGCACGTGTATACCCTACTCAGTCTTCTTACTCATCAGGAACTCTATCGGTCTGAACTAATATTGAATTTTTTTTTACGCAAGATAAGATTAAATTGAACTATGGACCCTCGGTCGTGGTCAGATACATAAATCGAAAACGTTTCACCCCCTGAGTCCAAAACTGTAATTAAATGTCAAATCTGTCAAGAATTGACGCAGCTGTGAGTTAAAACTTTGTATTAAAAAAGAATAAGAGAGAGAGAACAAAGCTTAGAGCCGTTTAACCAGCCGTTGTGCCACAGCTAAAATTTGTATTGAGTGTGAAAGTACAAGATTACCATTGATATATATTTTTAACTACGAAGATAAAAATACAAAATAAAATTCTGTTATACTGTAGTTTTAACTTTGTTAATTGAAATTGTAGCCTTTAGATAGCCGGAAAAGGCTTAAAGTAATTAACAGCTTCCACATGAGTTTTTCGTCCACATGAGAAAAGGTTTAGTTAAAATGATATTATTTATAATGAGGCAATATTTTGCTTAAATTTTATGAAGTATTATTTCAAAGGGTAAATGTGTCTCCTTACAATAGCTTTTCTTATGGAAATTCAAGGCATCTATGTTGCATTTCACGTGTGAGAAACAACTAAATTATGATCTATTATAATTAACACCCGAGGAAAGCTTGGCCATACTTTTGGTAAAATTAATAGGCGTTTGCTGTAAAGTAGCATTGAGCAAACAAAAGCCCTGTTACAGAGAAAACAAAATTTCTGAGAAAGGAAACTGTATTGTGAGAAGCAAGAAGAACGATAGGAAATTGTGTTTCCCAATTTAGATTATGGATTTAGTTTATCATTTGTTTGAGTTTTATCAATTTACATTGGTAAATTTTGTAACAAAATTTAACCAATTGTTATATAATTATAGCTTGTTGTATAAAAGTATTATATTTTCTACCTTCTTTATTAATGTGACCAACATTTTAGATTTAGTTTAAAATTAACCAACAAATTCGAATTAGCTCTAGCTAAATTCCATGTCTTTCTTCCTGCTGAAGGACCTCATGTTCTTCTCATTCTTTTGTACACCATAAGCTGATTTGCTAACATTTTTTCCGTGTCTATAACACGTAATTAACTATTTACATACAAAACTCATTAACTGTATAAAAAGAATAAACCCTTGAAAGATGGTAATAAAACTAATTTCTATTATTCTAATTTTTATTTTGAAGACTTACGGTGTACTATATATTCTAACCTGATGTAGTTATTTCTTCTTATTTTAAAAATTTCACACTGTTCATTTCTCACAGAAAGATTGTAATATATTCAAACATTTATTTACGTTTTTACAGTCCAAAGTGCTGAAGGCGCAAATATTATTCTTCTGAAAGAACTCCTATCTTATACAAATGACTTTTACCTTTTCTAGACTATGGCGAGGTGTTTAAGGCACTCGACTCGTGATCCAAGATCGAGGAAATAAAAGGTTTTATAACTGCTGTGTATTATAGGGTTCATGGTTTTTATTATTGTCGATTTTGTTTTATATTTTCTACTTCTCCTCTCCTATAGTTAAAACATATTAAAATTTCTAAGTAATGCTGATATAAAAAGCTTTGTTTTTTGTTTTTTTTTTAATTTCGCGCAAAGTTACTCGAGAGCTATCTGCGCTAGCCGTCAATAATTTAGCAGTGTAAGACTAGAGGGAAAGCCACTAGTCATCACCACTTGCCGTTAACTCTTGGGTTACTCTTTTACCAACGAATAGTGGGATTGTCCGTAACATTATAACGCCCCCACGGCTGAAAGGGTGAGCATGATATAAAAAGCATTAATTGCATTTGTTATGCACAAGAAACATCAACTAGAAAACAAATTAATTCTAAACCTATTTAATATATATTATGGTATTACATATAATGCTTGTTATATATTGAAGTTAGATACGTGTAGAAGTCGACAATAATTCCCAAAAACCATGAACCCTATAATACACAGCAGTTAAAAACCTTTTTTTCCCGTGGTGCTCTGAGTGTAAATGACTCTCCAGACTGTCGTTCCTAACTCTGTATCCCTTTCCTAGAGGGCCAGCTAGACATCCATTGCCCTCACGCCATGACTGGCATGATTTATAAAGCTGTTTTAAACATTGAATCAAAAGTTCAAGTAATGAGGTTTATTATAGCTTTTCCTGAAATTCAGAACATCAATAGAAATAATTATAAGTTCGTTGTCGCTTTATTGTTTTCTTCCAGACTCTTTGAATTTTCGAATTACAAGAACAATCAGTGAGTTACACTTCTTTCTGGATATGTCGCTGAGAAAGAAAGAGATATTGTTGAAAGGAATGTCCCAGAACTGATTTAATATTTGATTGAAATATCTTTAGAAATATAGTGACGCATAGAGAGAATAGTGTACAATTTATTTGAATTGTATGGAACATTTCTCATACTGTGCACTCAAGAATAAGAGGTATTGTTAGTGTTAACGATTAAACAGCGCCGAAGGAATTTTTCTTAATTTCTCGATTTGGAAAGTATCGCTAAACTAAAGGACATGTTAAGGGTGATATGTCAGGTTTGTCTAATTGTGTGATTGTTATCCACAGATTAATATTTTTTTATTTTATTTTGGTGAATAAACGTGTGTGTGTGTGTGTGTGTTTGTGTGTGTTCTAGCAAAGCTACATGGGGCTATCTGCTGAGCCCACCAAGGGGAACCGAACCCCTGATTTTAGCATTGTAAATCCGTAGACTTACCACTGTACTAACGGGGTACATTGGTGAATAAAAATGATATTAATTTTTATACTAAAATTAAATCTATTAAATGTTTTACTTTTAGAAAACAATGATTTACTTATGTCAAACTATTACGTTTCTGAAAAAACGATTTATTTTAGGTACAATCATTTGAATCGTGTTCAGATTCTCTTTGGTTTATTTACTGTAGAGCAGCAAAAATAGTCCATTGTGCTTAACAACAAAGGAGTAACAAAATCCAAAGAACTTTTTTGGACTGACGTTTAGCACTTGTCTTAGTGAAGAACCGTTATCAGGACAGAACTGTAGGTGAACGTAATTAACACCGGTGTTTTAATACACTGTTATAGAAGAATCACAGAATCATCCATTTGCCGGCATATATTACACCGCTTCCAACGCCTCGTGCTGTCGAAACAACACGAGCAGGCACAAGTTCCTTAAATGGTTATGTCTATATTTCTCTTCTACCGTCAGTGTTAGAAAGAGTGAAATGTGGTTCATCATAGACTTCCAGTATTTAGTAGTTCATAGTTTGTGCTTTGCATGTTCTAACCTTACTGTAAATGGTTATCAATTCGATTATCGGTGGACTCAGCAGATAGTCCAATGTGGCTTTACTATAAGAAAACACACACACACATCCAAACCGATTACCACTAGCCGTTTTTCGAGTTTTGGGAAACAAAATGGATGGTAACAGAGTTTCTACTGGAAAGGAATATTACAGTTTTCTGTCCCAACATTATAACTTTCTAAGACATATCTTGGAAGCGTTTCTGATACAGTTTATTGGTTTTTATACACTGTGGGTGTTTAAGGAAATACGAACTAAACATTGATGGGAATGTTATTGTACTTTACTCCTGTGAACTTAACTATCGAGATAAAAACAGTGCAAACGTATTTTAAAATTGCTAATTCTCAAATAGCTCATATTGTTTTTCTCAACTAATTAAACATCAGCCTTGTATTTACGGGCGATAACAGACCGAGCAGTGTCAAAACACAAGAGAATTTAATGTTTCCTACGAGACTTCACAGAAATGCATCAAACGAAAGGTTCAAGAGGTTTATAGGTTACTCAGAGATGGCTACCATTAACTTTCATGAGCACTGCCATATGTTTGTTATTCTCTACTTGTCATTATATAAGCCTAAAACATGTCTGCTATTAAAGATAAAATTTATTGTTCATTCACTTCTGTGAAGCAGTTATCGCATGACTCTTGGAAAGTTAAATATTCAACTATTAACTCTTCTTGCAAGAACACATTGGAAGTAAAATATTTGAGTGTAATAACGTGTTAAAATAATGCAAAATAATATTAAGAAAAGATGATGTATCAGTTAAAATCATGGATTAGATATACATTGCTAAAATTAATACATTGACCAACTAGTTGGAGCACCTTTATAATCAGACATTTCATTATTTTATTAATTTTTACGAACCTTCGTCACAAGATACTCGTGAAATGTTCATATAATGTGTTAGATGAAATAACTATCGAAAGTTACACAACATTTTATCCCATCACCATGAAGATAACTCATCACCTTAAGTTATTACACTCATCGATCAAGTGCTCGCCGGTAATGTAGACACGGCAGCTAATGATGATTTGTGAGTCTGAATGAACAAAGATCCAATATTTCCTAATATATTAACGTTAATTGAAATAAAGATTTAATTAATTAAATAGTGTATAAGAAGGAATGTAAAAGTCAACCTATTTAAAAATGGGTAACAGTGTTAAATACATAACGTAATTAAGTATTTTAACTGTTTATAAAAATAAATAAAAAATAAGGAAAGCGGATATTTATATTATTTACACGTCATAACTCATGTCTGTAAAGTCTGCATACTTTTAGAAACTATCGTTTTAATATTCAAACACTGAAGTATTTAGGTATAACAAAGTATATAAGCACATTAACATTGGTAAAGAAAGTGCCGTACAGAAAACATTACAGTTGTGTGTGTTGTTCTTTTAGCAAAGCCACATCGGGCTATCTGCTGAGTCCACCGAGGGGAATCGAACCCCTGATTTTAGCGTTGTAAATCCGTAGACTTACCACTGTACCAGTGGGGGATAACACTACAGTTTTAAACGATTTTAATTACGATCAGGAAAAGCTAATACCTACGTTACTTTAGATCCCTAATCTACTTGAAACGTGATACTAATACCAGTTTATACTCTGCAATGCCCCCCAGTGGCTCAGCGGTATGCCATCGGACTTACAATGCTAAAATCCGGGTTTCGATACCCGTGGTGGGCAGAGCACAGATAGCCCATTGTGTAGCTTTGTGCTTAATTCAAAACAACAACAACTACTCTGCAAGAGTGATGGCCAAATCTCACTAATTAATCATAAAAGAGTAGCCCAAGAGATGGCGGTAAATACTCTTGGGTAACTCACTTCTGTTCAGTTTATCGTCTTATAATTAGAAATAGTTATGCACAGATAGCTCTTATATAACTTTGCGCAATAATTCTAAATTAAACGAACTTAGCCATTTATAATAGATGTTAAGCTCGTTTGCTTGTTTTTAATTTCGTGCAAAGCTGTACGAGGACTATTTGTGCTAGCCGTCCCTCCTTCAGTAATGTAACTTCAGAGGTAAGGCAGTGAGTCGTCACCACCCCCAACGCAACCTGTTGGGCTACTCTTTTACCAACGAATAGTGGGATTGATCGTTACATATAACGCCCCACAGCTGAAAGGGCGAGCATGTTTGGTGTGATAGAGACTGGAACCCGTGACCCTCAGATTACCAGTCGATTTGATTATTACACTTTGATTATTGTAGAATTTTAATGAACTCTTACGGGTCACTATGCACTGTCAAAAGAAAAAAGTTACATCAGTTATATATATATAATGACATTAATGAAGGCTATAGGTCCCCGCTAGTACAGCGGTATGTATCCGGTTTTACAACGCTAAAATCAGGGGTTCAATTCCCCTCGGTGGGCTCAGCAGATAGCCCGATGTGGCTTTGTTATAAGACAAAACACAGGAGGCTATAGTGAACTTGTGAATAAAATGTTGAAATTTAAGTGACCTTCGTATATTGTAGATAATGGCTTTGGAATAAGAAAAATTTAATATCACATATTTTACGTGTGTTTTTGATGCGTGAGACGGTTTCAGAGGAGTAATTTTTGTTGTCCTCAACGCAGTTCTTTATTTTAATTGCCTCCGATTTTTTTCTTCATCTGCTCCTTCAAGGATTCCTCTTCATAGCTGTCGAAGATTAGTATCACTTCATCATAACAAGATGATACCTAGACACAAAGACCTCTACATAGTTCTTGCATGTCTATATGTCTCTGTCTTCTCTACAGCATTCATCAATATTATCCCATCAAATATTATGATTTTCCTCGGGATTTTACTGGGATCGTCAACCTAATCCCTGGAAGTGATATCTTCATCTATGTTGGAAGATAGGACATCTTCAGGTTTAGTGTAGATTTATGAAGATCCAAGATAACTTGCATGATCTTCCACAGGCAAGCAGAATATTTTCATCTGCAGCAGAGACAATTCTGGAGCAACAGCGAGCTCATACTTTCTTATTTATTCTTTGATGTCAATCCTGGAATGACTGCTCAGAAATCATGTCACGTTATTTCTTTCTTTACACAACTATATAATGTATGTATTTTGTATGCAGTATTTCTTAAGCGTATGGATGCCTTCTTGATTTGGAAACCAGACTGATTAAAATGCACAGATTATTTGCTTCGAGGCAAACTTTCCTTGCAGGTCTTACCCAATTTGATGTCTGTTCAAAATTTCTTACTTGATCTGATTTATCATAAAAGCTCATTTAAGTGGCAATCAAGAAGTTTTTGCTATACCAGGATGACATCTTTCATTTTTGAAGCGCATGTAAAAAAAAAAAAAACATTACTTTAAAACTGACAGTTCGCAGTGCTTCAAACGTGTTTCATTATCATCCTTCAAACCACTAATCAGTCTCAACATCTCTGATGCTGTTACGAAAGATTGTCAAAAGCAGTCTCTGACAAGGTAATGACACTTATTTCCTCAAGTACTATCATACATAGTATTACATGTTTTATCATATGATCAGAGCAAGTGGAGCAGAAGGGAATGTGATAAGATACCATTGTTTTTCACATTAATGTCACCTGACTCCGAAACTGGTACTTTAAAGCTTCTGCATTTCTGCATAACATTCTGGACTTATCCTAGCATAGTTCATGTTACAATGGGAGTGTGAGTTCGTTTGAGTTCTTTTTGTGCTGTAAAATGGTGTTGCCTATTATCCTGGAGTGATGTTCTGCCAACTTGCAGTAAAGTCTCAAATTGTGTCAACTACATGACACGGAACTTCTGTGTTTCTTGGCTCTTACGTTTTCATGTACAGCGGTTTTTCTGGTACTATTGTCCATTTTAGAATGTCTCTCATATGTCTGAATATGATTTCAAACGATCCTATTTCATGTCATTTACTACAAAATATTGTACATTCTCTCATCCGAACATGCTTGCCATATTTTTGGCAGAAAAGCACAGTATTAGCTTCTATTGCTCTATACAAGCTCTATGCATGCCTTCTAATATCTGTATGACAGCTGTTGGTGAAACCATTTGGTACATCAACCAAGACATGATCTATTTCACTATTTTCAATGTACGTTCAGAGAGCATCGACAGCAGAAAATCTTATGTTGATATTTCTGATCTTGAAGTACAAACTTTTCCTTCATACCATGACGAGACATCAGCTTTTGTTGTTTCTAATACAGTTGAATGTCCAAAGATATAAGTGCAGGCGAGTCAGGTTCCACTAGAGTGGTGCTAATGTGTTGGGCCTTCATAAGTGTGGTGTACAATAAAGGTCACCGAGTGAGGAACATTTGATGAAACTACATCTTCCAAGATTAGTTTCGAGCTTTGCATAATTGACTACTGAAATGTATAAAGTCTATGCTAGTAGTTATATGTTAAACTCTGGTCACATTTCGTCTTCACTTTACATTTTTGACTCCTATCTGTCAATTATATGATACTTCATGCCATAGGCCACGGCATATCTAGGAGTATTTGGTCGTCACTAGCATTTATAGGTTATTTGGTCGTTGTTTCACATTAAATATTCAAACATCAAGAAACACTTGTAACTTGGAATCGTGGCACAATATGCAAGAGTCCTTCTTGAACGATAACTGTGATTGGTCATCAGGCTCAAACCATATGATATTTGTGCTTCAAACAATGATGTCCTTCCTCCATTTCTCATAACAGCTGCCATTGTTTCTCATTGTGAATTTTTTATTTGTTGCTTTGCTCTTTGTAGCATTGTAGGATGAACAAATTTATTATAGAGAACCTGGGAAAGAAAGTTTAATTATCTGTCGGACAGAATGATAACAGACTTTCAATTCTTTCGACAAAATGTGTGTATTCAGTATCTCCATATTTGAATATTTCTCTGACAAAGCACAATATTTTATCAAGTAAATATCCGTTAAATATTAACAGATATTAAGTATTTTTATTTGGTTTGGCAGATTACGTACTAACTGAAGTTGTTGACACAGTTTCTTTCTCAATGGTCCACTGCTTTCGATTCTGTCTCTGTTTTTCAGTTCCTGAAATAATAAATTAACAGTATAAACCCATGAATGGAGAAAATGAAAATGCTAATTACCGTATGGTATGTTCTACCATCTGTCACAGACCATCGTCTTCCCACCACCATAAACAAACCCTTCCCTGATTTCCATGGACAAGAATCCAGACATGTAGGATACGAAGAACGTTTATATTTTGCTTTTATTTACATCGTATGTAGATTAAAACCCCGAACACTCACAACATTACCAACTTTCTATCACACTTCTTTCAATGCGCAACGGTCGACTTCTTTCATGTTAACGTTAATAGACATTCATAGCAAAGTACAAAATGTCTAGAAGTCTCTTTGCTAATGGAGAAAAGGTCTAAGTCGATAGACTGGTCCATCATACAACATAAGGACAGACTATACATCAATCAGATTGCATGCATTTACCATATAATACTGTGGTGTAACGTCATATATATATATATGCATAATATTATAGTGTTACGTCACAAATATATATATATATATATACTATTATAGTGTAACGTCACATATGTATATATGTATAATATTAGAGTGTAACGTCACACAGCTCAATAAAGTATAGACCATAACGTAACTCAAGTTGTAACTGGGAAAAAGCAGTCCATATCTCCAGGAAAGCGTCTACCTTCACATTTCGTGCAAGAAGACAGTTAAAAATGAAAAACAAGAAACTTCCAAAAGCACTGAGTTCCATGGTACTCTTAAAACATTTTTATCCTTTCACGCGCATGGAATGAAATATTTAGATATAAAAGCCCACACTTAGTGCCATTTTTCACAGGATGTAGATTGTTCATTATTTTAGTGCAAAGCTACACAGTAGGCTATCTGAGCTATATTCATCAAGGAAAATCGAATTAGTACTAGTACATGAAGAAAACAATTAATCTTTATGTATTTGTGAGTACTATGTAACCCTTATTTTAAGGTGGTTTCAAAACTGTTATGATTGAAATGTTTAGTACATATAATGCATTTTATTTTTATTATTTTTGATGTTTAATTATATATGTATGTGTGTATATATTTGTCGATTTTTAAACTAACTGTCTGAATTTAGTACTAAAGTAAATGTAGCCGTCTGATAAGTCAGTATATTTCAATCATTATACACATATGTACATATATATATTATGACTTCCATGTTCCTAGCCAAGCTGTATATTTCAATCAATTTTTCTATTAATGAATGTTTAATTCTCTAGATCAGATTAACATATGGGTAACTTACTTTATTAAAAGTTAATCATAATTATTGTTATTTGACTGCTGAAAGACTCTCCGTGGCCTGGTGGTGAAGGCGCTTGACTCCTAATCTGAGAGTAATAAGTTCTAATCTCCGGCGCACCAAACATGCTCGCCCTTTCAGGTATGGGGGTGTTATAATGTGACGGTCAGTCCCACTATTATTTGGTAAAAGAGTATCCCAAGAGTTGGTGGTGGGTGATGATAACTATCTGTCTTCCCTCTAGTTTTACACTGCTAAATTGGAGACAGTAAGGCAGTTCAACATTTTGAAAAATGTTGCTTTTCAAGAAGTCCCGCCATAGTGTTCTTGGCTACCCATCATGACCGTCAGAGAATTTAAATTACGTCTTGTTATGTATTATAGTATATTCACGATATTAACCTTCCAGTGATTATTAATACTCTTGTGCGAACTATTTAATATTTTAACGTGCGCAGCATTGTGACTCCACGTTTTCCTGTTTCGATTTTTTCTATTATTGGTTTTAGAAACATCACCATTACTGGTTATGGTATAGGCATCGCTAGTTGAAAATAACGTATCACCATTACTGGTTATGGTTTGGGCATCGTTAGTTGAAAACAACGTATCACCATTACTGGTTATGGTATAGGCATCGCTAGTTGAAAACAACGTATCACCATTACTGGTTATGATATAGGCATCGCTAGTTGAAAACAACGTATTCTTGTAAGCTATACGTATATAATAGTGGTTACGTCCAATCCACTAAAATGTATATTTTTTTGTTGTTAAACACTGTATCAACGTGTCTCCAAAGTACCAACAACAGGGTTTAGTTGTTAATTTGTAAATGTAAGTCGTACATGTTAAATATGTTAATATATATCATAGAGTAAGTAGACTCTTTCTTTAGAAACGGTCGAGGTATTCAACACGTATAATACAGATATCCACGCTAAAAATCAACAGTGACAGGGATTTTCAATTTAAATTATGATTTCTTCTCACTTTCAATTGTTTTACTAACCAACAAGTCCCAAAACAAGGGTATCATTACAATACCAAACCAGAAAGAAACCAGCCACCAAATTGTTCATCTTTGTTCTTGTTGTTTGAATCGAGATAACTCTACAACTATTTTATCATTAAAGTCAGTAAAACATAAATCTAGTCTCTATGTGTTTCTTGGCATTGCTTGTTGTCATCTCTTAGTCGTAATTATAAAATACCATAATTCTAGTGTAAGCCATATTATCATTACCCTTGAAGTTAGATTTCATACAGAAATCTGACATTGTCTTAAAATATTTAAGTACATGGTGAAGCAAGAAGTACCATCAATAATATAAAAAAACATTAGTTTACCGTAACATATACAATACTCAATGATTTGTGTACAATACAATTGGCACCTTTCGGGAGTCAACCACTATATTACGTATAAAGTTGGGAAATAAATAAAAATCAATACACATAATGTTAAATTTTGTTACACACATTCATAAAACACACTAACTTTAAGTCAGGGAACAACATAACAAAATAAGTAAAAAAATAATACATTTTGTGAATGTAAAAATTATGTAAGGAAGGCATTACCAAAAAGAACGCAAACATGTATGTAGAGATGATACAGGTATTCATAGTAAAATGCATACTTGTCTTTAAAGTTACTGCAATTGGAAATTATATATTTCTGACTCCTGGTACAAAGATTATCATGATAATGGTATGGTAGGCATCAATGTAGGGTAACTAGTCTAAGACTTGCGTACATGTAAAATTAGGTTGAGTCAAACATATCTTGATTATTACGGACTCTTGCTACGTAGTCGGTCAATTTGACCTTTGATAATTTTATATTTTAACATTAAATTTTAATACTGAACATCATATAGACATGTTCTGTTCATGGTTGTATCATCCCTATATATTTGTTTGCATTGTTTTAGCACTGCCATTTCTATAACATTTTACGTTCACAAAATGCTTTCCATTACTTCTATGTAATTGTGCTAATGTCCAGCCTATTACAACGTGTGTGCATATATTTGCTAAATATTACGTTAAAGTATCTTCAGCATACCAACAACAGGAATTAGTTGTTGATTGATAGACCTAAGACATAAAATTTAAGCATATGTATGATACAAGCAAAAAAGCATAATTCACAGCATGATGAAATTTTGTTGTTTTCTTTATTTTATTTTTGAATTTCACACAAAGCTACACGAAGGCTATCTTCGCTAGCCGTCAGTAATTTAGCAGTGTGAGACTAGAGGGAAGGCAGCTAGTCATCACTATCCACCGACAACTCTTGGGCTACTCTTTTACCAACAAATAGTGGGATTAACCGTCACATTATAATGCCCCCACGGCTGAAAGGGAGAGCATATTTGTGACGGGATTCAAATCTGCGACCCTCAGATTATGAGTTGAGCACCTTAACCATCTGGTTATGCCGGGCCACACACGATGAGATATTTAGTGCTCCATATTTCAATTTACTCTGAATAATTAAAGAGAAGTATATGTTAAAAACTTTCGGCAGTATATTCATTAGTTAACTTATTTGGCCATAAAATTGAAAATACTGAAATGTGTGACATACATTGTAAATGTCTCAAACATAATAGATTTATATTAGAACATTAAATTACTCAGACCTTATTTAGTCCCAGATGGGATATAATTTGTAAAAGTATGTTGTTTTTTTGTGTAATCTACATTGAAATATTAGGTTTTTTCTACTTTATTTTATCAAAATATTTCGTACATAAACGTCATTAAGTGTTTGAACGAAATAAAACTTTACTATGTTTATCGTAATTTAAAAAGGAAGACAACAAGAAACATTTATGTTATTTATCCTGTTGTAATTAAGTAAACTAAGATATATTTAAATTATTTCATCGTGAAAGAGTTAACTATCGGGTCCTTAATCAACAACATACATGGAAAAAGATTTTTAGAAACCATTTTTTCACCTAATAGAAAACATTTAGGTCGAAAAATATTTCTTACAAAAACACAGAAATAACAAACGAATATCTTCTAGAAGACATAGAAATAACAATATATATATATATCATTGAAGACACAGATGGTACAAATGTCTATATTATACAAGACATAGAAGTAACGAAATATATACCTCATGAAAAACATAGAATTATCAAACATCTATATTGCAGAAGATACAGAAATAGCAAACTATGTTTCTTATATGTTTCTGATAAAAGATACAGATTTAAAAATTATCTTATAAAAACTCAAGTAACAAAATTTCTATCTTAGAGAAGACACAAATGTAAGAAAATGTTTAACTTATAAATGACACAGAAGTTGTATGAACTAGTTGATTTTCCTTTAATGAGCACCCATCACAGTTATAGCTTCTGAGGTTTATAGTATACAAACTGTAGCAAACCAACAAGATGCCTTTTGTAATAGTTAGGCGACGTTCTCGAAATTTCAGACGGCAACAGTGCAGGTCATTACTATTACTTACATACACACATAGTACATTGTTGATTCTTACACTCGAGAATCTTCTACAATTTTTGTAAATAAGCGGAAATTTAGCAATACACGTTTCGCAGTGTAAGTTACAGACATTTTTAAATATATATTTAACTGAAACAAATAAGCTAGTAAATCTATTACAATAATTGTTAGGCTGACGAAGTGAAATGATTCGTATTCTGTATTCTTTAGAAAACCAATGGCTCTAAAATGTGTCGCTCACATGGTTTATTATATTATAATGCATTAACATGTATAATTAGTAAACACTGTACATCTTGTTTTCGCTTGCCGTAGTCCATGCATGATGAAATATGCAAGAATCACTTTGCAGTTTTCGAAAATGGTCTCAAGAACCTTATTCACTAAACAAGTTCAGCTGTTTAGTCAAATTATATGGAAAAATAAACGTTTAATACTCGTTAAAGTTGATTAATTAAAAATAAACTCTAAAAAGTAACAATATAATAATAACCAGTTTAATATACAAATTTCAACAAAGATGATGCATTCGCAGTTCTTAGTTAAAATAAAAATGCGTCAATTAATTTCTACAGTACAGTTTGTAAGGGAACTAACTGTGTAATAATCGACACTATATAAAACTACAAAATAAAACTAGGTAAATATAGTTTAATTTTATCATATTTTCATCTTTAAAGTTCCTGCATCATATTAAAGAAAACTATTTATAGACACGTGAGAATTGAAGTAATTATCTTGATTTCCAGAGAGAGAACAGTCTTGGGCCCCCGCTAGTACAGTGTTATATCTACGGATTTACAACGCTAAAATCAGGAGTTCGATTCCTTTCGGTGGGCTCAGTAGATAGCCCGATGTGGTTTTGCTATAAGAAAACACACACAGAACGGTCTTTGCAAATAATATTATTAAATAAATATTTGGATTCTTTTCGCCAGTGTTAAAAAATATTTCCAAATCCACAAAGAACATAGCTGTACCATTGTCTGAAGAGGCTTACTAAACACAGCTGCAGCAATATCTGAAGAGGCTTATTGAACACAGCTGCATCAATGTCTGAAGAGGCTTACTAAACACAGCTGCACCAATGTCTGAAGAGGCTTACTAAACACAGCTGCACCAATGTCTGAAGAGGCTTACTAAATACAGCTGCACCAACATCTGAAGAGGCTTACTAAACACAGCTGCACCAATGTTTGAAGAGGCTTACTAAGCACAGCTGCACCAATATCTGAAGAGGCTTACTAAAAGAAAGAACGATTTTTATTACTGCTTTCATTTCTGTGTTACTTAAACATCTACGTGGGTCGTTTCTAACTCGTACACTGGATATTAAAAAACAAATTTGCTTATATTTGAAATAAATCATTGTTCCTGATCAGTAGAGCCACGTTACAGGCTTTTACTGAAAGTAGTAAATCACTAGTGTTTGTAGTACTGACTTTTTATGAGTCGCGTAAGTACTTTCATAAATTACACTAAACGCCAGATAAAACGAAACAAAAGAAAGGGCGTCTGAATGATTCAAGATTTAACTGACGTTTGTTACATATAACATACCCAAAACGCAGTTTTTATCCACTAAGACTGTTTGTTGCACTACTACGTAGAACTATGCAATCTTCGTTTTTGTATATGGTACTCATGCGGTTTTAGGTTAATGCGAAATGACGTTAACTTACTTTATTAACGCATGTACTATGTTACATTGACAACTTATTAGAAGAAATTATTTTACCAGTTACAGTGCGATCTATCTATTCATACAGCAAAACGTACAATAATGAATAAAGCCAGAAACGGGCAGAATACATAAAAATATTTTACCTTTCCATCAGTGTAAGTATCTCAGAAAGAAAACACACCGATTAAACTCATATAAATAGCTTCATGAATGTGTGTGTTTTATTAGAATAATACCACATCGAGTTTTTTGCCGTGTTTACCGAAGAGAATCGAACCCCTGATTTTAACATTTTAAGTCCAAGGACTTATTATTCTCTCACCAGGGAGACAATAACTTCATCTTTAGAGCTGTTGTTGTTGTTGTTCTGAATTTAAGCACAAAACTATAGAATGGGCTATCTGTGCTGTGCCCACCACGGCAGTGACATAGCGCTGTGTCACTGGGGGGATCATATGTAGAGAAGTAATCACCTAGAAATATTGCGTTTATTATGATAACGTTTAATCTTTCAACTTAATATATGTTTATATATTCGAGATTTTCGTGTGTGCACGTCTTGATTACATAGGCCTACAAATATAAACTTTATAAAAGTTTTTTTGGCTTTAATGACAGATTTTCAATAATTCTAGCTTCACAAATTTTGAAAATAATAATAATTTACCAATCGCAAAGAAAGAAACTTTTACTTATAACAAATTTACAACAAATATATCAGAACATGTTTGGGTCATTTATGCAATCTATCCAGAAATTATACATCATATTGCCTGTTAACCATTTATATATTAGTGTTGTGTTTCTTGTGGATTCTAAAACGATCGATAAGACTCGGGTTCCAATTAGTATAGAGAAATCTATGTCCAGTGGTTGCCAACATTTTAAGCATAATAAAGCATGACCCGATTTTAATGAAAACGAGTCACTTATCTAAAAGTACATATGGCATTTTGTGAAAAATCTATACATGATGGAAAAAATGGATATCGATTTCGGATTCAGCATACATAAATTATTGTAGAACATGTAATAATTTCTATAAATAAAGCCATCTCATGTCTACGTTATTATGTTTTGAAACTTGTCAGGATGTTCTAAATTAGTATCGCGAAACATTTTAATGGAGTACCAATATAAGTGCCAAAAATAAAACAGCTCAATGAAGAAAATATTTATAGCCTCATTTTTTATTTAAACGTTAAACAAAATGTAGATGCTGATTGTAATAACATATATAGACTCAACCGTGCATTGTATAAACAAGATGATTTCGTTCTTCTATAGAATGATATAGAGAATATATTAAAATAAACATATTAGAAAATCAGAATAGAAATAAGTGTCAGTTACACAAGTGTACTGACCTCTAATACTTTTCAAAAACATTGCTAAGTGCTCAATACTCCGGTTTTTATCTGAATGAGAAATTAATTATTTAAATTTTAAAAAAATATTTTTTTATGTTGTCTGGTTTTTAACTTGGAAAATTAATAAAATATTCAGATTAACACGTGTTTTAAAAGTGTGAAATTGCTTGAAATTTCACTCTCTCGATTGCTCTCTAGCATCAGTGAAATCAATATTGAATAAAAAACCGAACTTGTAAAAAATTATAAAGTGTTAAGCATGACAACTAATTTTATTTCAATAGATATTGTTACGATGGATACTTGTTACTTTCCTATTGTAACCTTATAACTGTATCTATCATCTGATCGATATTACGATACATATTGTGTGTAGGTTTTCGTCAGATTGCATAGCACGGATTTAGCTTCGAAAATCTATATTTACGATGTGACATCTATACATATGCGTTACTTCGGTACACATTCAACGTAATAAGGAAACATGTGACACAACATAATATTATTTAATCCATAAAAAGAGTAAGTTCAGTGAATGATTTTATTTAAAACGTTGCAAGTTTCAGACTTTAAGCACTATGTTAATCGGTGTTGTATATTTATGTAACTTTTCGAAGAGAATTTTTTTTTGTTTAAAAATTAGTCTGAGGATAGATGTAGTAAGTCATAGCTTTTCCTAATGGCAACAACTGCGCATTTCAATATATAAGTGAGGCTCGGCATGGCCAAGTATGTTAAGGCGTTCGACTCATAATCCGAGGGTCACGGGTTGGAATTCCGGTCGCATCAAACATGCTCGCCCTTTCAGCCGTGGGGGCGTTATAATGTGACGGTCAATTCCACTATTCGTTTATAAAAGAGTAGCCCAAGAGTTGGCGGTGGGTGGTGATGACTAGCTGTCTTCCCTCTAGTCTTACACTGCTAATTAGGGACAGCTAGCGCAGATAGCCCTCGAGTAGCTTTGTGCAAAATTCAAAAAATAAATTAAAATAGTAAAGCAACAAGAATGATAAATTATTGCTGTGCATCGCTTCTTAATTTTTATTCACAGATCAATCGCTCTAAGTATAAATCGTGTACGTTGAATAAATAAGCATTCTGAGTTACGTAGGACGACCTAGAATATTTATAATAGAAATAACTTAAGCTATTAATTTCAGGAATGTCGAAAACGTAAGATATAAGCTATTAATATTTTGGTTTTCATTTTCTTCCGTGTTGCCTACATAATCTTATTTAGTGAGATTTTTTTTTTCATTTAGTAAATGGGGTTTATTACATTATTGTATAGGCACTACATTGTAATGACTTGCAAACTGTTAATTTCATATATTATAGCAATTAGACTTTGGACCTAAAAAATTACCTTCACAGTACTAACAGCTTTGATCGTATTTTGCCTTAAAAATACAAAAATGTGTCAGTATGTCCGTCGTTATCAACTGACAAATTTTAGCTGGGCAGTGAGGAATAATATTCCACATACGTCCACCAACTTTCATTCAAATACAATTATATTTGAGTTATAGAGCAAAACTAGTGTGAAAAATCGGTTCCCATGTTAAAAGAATTTGTACATTCGAGAACTTGACCCTCCAAGTCTAATTACTTCTAAACTGACCTATAGTCCAAACGTACACCAACCTTCGTCCAAATCCATTCAGCCATTTTTTTTTAAATCGCGCTGATAAACACATAAACACGCACACACAGAGGTTAAAACATATTTAATATACACAACGATAGCTATCTTTCTACCAATACTATGGACGTAAACCAATTATAATTATTTCAAGACTGCAGAACATCACAAACAATAAGTGCCAGAACAGCTTTATCAACGTATCTGAGAACAAATTGTTACTATAGAGATAAAGTGACGAATAATTAGGTTACACAGTAACCAAAGCAACCAAAACTAACCTGTGATATAACGAAAGAGGAACTAGGAAAGTGAACTAAATGTAAAGGCACATCTGGTTTCTCTGATCAACTTCACCAAATTATAACACTAGCGTCAATGTGTTCTCTAATTTCTTTCGTATACATGAATGAAATATTCTTAGTTTTACAACGCTTTAAACCGTGTTTTGATACCAGTGGTGGGCAGAGCATAAATTGTCAGTGTGTAACTTTGTGCTTAAATACAAATAAATAATAAAAAATATTGTTTCTCAATCATTTTGTTCTTCATTTTTCCAAACATATTTAATATATTTAATATTTCATTTTTATTCTTTACTACTTAGTTGTTCTCTGTCGTCCCTCTAGTGTTAAATTAGGGACGGCTAGCGCAGATAGCCCTCGTGTAGCTTCGCACGAAATTCAAAAATAAACCAAACTAACTAAAGCTACACGAAGGCTATCTGCGCTAGCCGTTCCTAATTTAGTAGCATAAGACCAGAAGGAAGGCAGCTATTCATCACCACCCACCACCAACTCTTGGGCTACTCTTTTACCAACAAATAGTGGGATTAACCGTAAATTATAACGCCCTCACGGCTGTAAGGGCGAGCATGTTTCGTGAGACCGGGATTCGAATCCGCGACCCTCAGATTACGAGTCGAGTGCCTTAACCCACCTGGCCATGCCGGGTCTTGCTCGTAAGAAAGACTGCTCTAAATATTTTATGTTGTTCAAAGTAAACAGAACATGAATGACTTTATGAAAACTGCACAAAGCCACTGATAGGTTAATTTGAATTGAAAAACAAGGAGTAAATGAGCAGTTGAAATCTGAAAAGTAGATTACAACTAGAAATAATCAATGTGAAGCTGAAAACCATTACGGTATTTTAAAGGTACAAAGATTCTTATAATTTTTTGTTTCATAAAACTTCACTTGTTTTTTTTCTGGGTGTACTACAAAAACCTGTTTAAACCTATGCCTACCAAAGTTTCCATAAGCTGCAGAGTAGTTTCAAGTGGTGTTACTACAGGAATATAATTTGTATATGCATTCCAAGATGTAATCACATTTGATTCACGAATGAGCTGTATGTTTTGTGTGTAACTTCAAGAGAATCAATGTGACCTATTTAATGTAAGGTTATATCGCTAATACAGCGGTAAGTCTACGGATTTACAACGCTAAAATCAGGGATTCGATTCCCATCACTGGAATCAGCAGAAAGCCCGATGCTGCTTTGCTTTAAGAAAACACACACACTTTTGTTATTCAACTATTCAGTTTTAAAACTGCAAAGAGAACAAACATCATTTCGTTTTATTTCTCAGTGAAAATTTTTATAATAGAAAAGCGTACTCTCATTCGCCATTTCATCTCTCTCAGGATTTTATGGCCTTTAGCAAGACCACTTGCTTCCTGAACGTTAGAAATATGAAATATCTAAAAGGTGACAAAGGAAAGGTTTACCGTAAGTTAAAATGCTACTGGAACAGCGCTCGTGTTTTGACTGTGATGAATTATTCAAATATAACACTGGCACGACAGAAATGCCCTTACGCTGTCTGTAGCCCTTAGAGACACATTTTGGGGAAAACCGATTGCAGGGAGTCAGGCGATCTCGTAAAGCTAGAAAACAGAAGTATTAAAACATTTGTATACCAAGACAGCTATAAGCCACAAATAGACTTGGAAACCACTACAAATCTTTATAACTGAATATTTAAATTTATGGATATTATTATTGCGTCATAAAATACTCGTGTATTCAAAAAATCTTTAATGGGGCAGTAATTTAACACAGTTTTAAAACAAACATACAGAGAATACACAAGTATTTGTACTTAATTTTTATCAAAAACATTAATTAGAAAAACAATTCTTATTAGTTCCTGGTGCTGTATGTCTTCCGGTACATCCGGGCTCTGTTCACCGCTGTGAACAGAGCGCATGTAGTCCATTGTTGAGCTTGCGTGAAAAGCAGTTGAAATGAAACGATAGTTTACGACATTGTTGTACTACATAATACGTTTAGGCTTTATTGCTTATACGTATCTATGTAAAAACTTCAGTTTTATTATTCTCTATTTTTGTAAATATTTTAAAGATAGCTTGTTTTTCTTAAACTTGGAAGACAATCGTAGCAATAATATTGAATTTATAACTAAAGAAAAATAATTGTGTTACGGAAATATGACTTGTGTTTCACCTTTTGAAAGTTTCATCACTATTTTGTGAATCACACACTTGCTTGTACGTATCTCGGTTTCTGGTTAATGAAAGCTGTGTTAGGTAGTGATCCAATGACGATACAAAACAAGTGCATTTTTAAATCATTTAAGTGGGATATATATATATATATATGCGTGTGTGGAAATAATAACATCCTAACAGTAAGAACCATTTCTTAGCATTAAAGAGAATCCAGAAATTAAAACGGTATCTCTTCAAACATTCAATCATAACAATCATAATGAAAAATAATATATAGCTAAAATGTATACCAACAATTCTTAAACGAACAAAGTATTTTTTTTTTCAGGGAACTGTTAGTACAGCAATGAACAGGAGAGGAATCGTGGATGCAGGGAAGAATCATAAATATGGAGAAATCGGAAGAATTTCTTTACTTTCAATAGAAGTCATAAAAATAAGTATTGGTTAAAACATAAAAACGTTTTAGAGCCTCCGGAAAAGATAAATATTATTGAAAATGTGGAAAAGGTCATTGTAAAACACACAGAAAAGGCGATGTGGAAAAGTAAGACTGGAAAAAACTTTTGTAAGGTAGAAAAACAAGTTAAAATGCTTGTCGTTGTAAGCTGATGGGCTGATTGTTTTAACTGATTTATCTCTTTGTGTTTTTAGTTAATATGTGTCTTTATATTTCTAAAGTATTTATGTTATTTGTAACTCTTGGGTTATCGACTTTTTCAGTTTTTGTGGTTTTTATTGGTCCACATTTTGTTTCCGTCTTGAGAAAATATATTAAGTCGTATAGACGAAAAAAAAACCCATTAATCCTCAAGAATAAAGTCTGAAAAACTTCTTGGTGAACTCTTTAAGAAACATCTTATAATAGCGACATATTTACAATTTATGTCTTTTTTATCATTGTCTCTTTTTGTTTTTACAATTATCCATTTCAGACTTCTAAAATAATCTTTCGACAAATAATTGTGAATGATTCATCTTTATAAACGGACATATGATTTTCTATCTACTTCTTTAGGATGCATTAGATGTTTGTCAATATTTCTAAGTTTCTACAAGTTTCAAGAGTTCAGTATGTTATAAATGTTCTTTATTTCTATGTATATTATTTCTCTATTGAATAATTGTATTTTGATATCAAATTTTGTTTTGATTTTAAAATATATCTTATTAAACATTTACTATAATCTATTTAAATATATTGATTTACACACGCAATGCATTTAGATACTCAGTACCTTTTACTCTAGTAATAATAATTCTCAACTGTTGTTTGTCTTAGTTGAAAGTGGAAGTTGTCTTAACAGGAAAGAAAATATATATATATAATACTAAGTAATGTTTCATTGATAATACAAAGTAAATAAAAACATCTCTGAAAAAGTTAAGTTTTAATGTGAATAGAGACACTGAAAGAAATAACGAATTAATCTTATAGTGAGTTAGAATGTTCCTAACATTTACTTAGATAAATTAAAATTTCAAGTATTTATTATTATGAGAGTATAAACCGGAATATTAATTGCTTTGAAAATTGGTATTCAGGTATGTCTATTTGACATTATATTTTTATCTTCATATGACAACTGTTAAAAGTCAAATCAGCTGTACTAAGCCTTAACTTATTAAAAAAATGTCAGTTGAAACACAACTAGCGTTTCTTACTATGTCTTTTTGTTCAAAAATGTTTTTATCAATATTTGTGTTCACTATAATTTTTCATAACTTCAGGGGTCAAAAATACTACTTTATAAAATAATCGTCAAAATAAAATTCTCTCGTTTGTTTTGAATTTCGCGTAAAGCTACACGAGGGTTATCTGTGCTATCCGTCCATAATTTAGCAGTGTAAGACTAGAAGGAAGGCAGCTAGTCATCACCACCCACCACCCACTCTTTTACCAACGAATAGTGGGATTCACTATCGCATTATAACGCCCCCACGCCTGAAAGGGCGATTATGTTTGGCACGACCGGGATTCGAACCCGCGACCCTCGGATTACGAGTCGAACGCCTTAACACGTTGGGCATGCTGGCCCTAAAATTCTCTCAAATCCATATGTTTGTTGTAATATCCGCCTAGACGTTTTTGTTAAATGTGTGTTTATGCTTGAAAAAACGAAATAAAAATGTAATTGCACAAATTTTTTGTAAATTTGAATATAACATTTTATATTCTGTTGTTTGTTTGAAAATTAAACAAAAAGTTTCACAATCAGATATCTGTATTCTGCCCACCATGTGTATGGAAACGCAGTTTCTAAGGGTATAAATCCGCAGATATGCCGCTGTGCCATTAGGGGTCTTCCTATTCGACCCACAGAGTATGTTAACTACTTTTCATTAAGTAATTAATTACAGATATTTAAATGTTCTAAGAATGTTACGAATGTAGTCTTAACAATTGGTCGATTATTATTCACAAGTTAACGAAACTCTATGTTTCTCTCTCATCTCAGTAACATGCATATAATCGCTTTTTCACTCTATCCTGATAAGGTGAGTCAAGTCTTTCTAATAAGCAACTGGTACATATTAAACTTTTTTGTATTCATAATGATAAATATTTCTGGCACATATGAATTTAGACAAAAATATTTTAACTTGTATTATACCAGATAAAGTGACTGAACTGAATTTACGTTTCAAATTTCTACAAAGTTTCACTGATAAAAAATCTTGCCTTACAAATCTTTTGGCATTCTTTAAAATAGTGACTGCTTATTAAAATGAATGTTAGAATGTAGACTAGTTATATATCTGGATTTTCTGACAAACTGGATTAATGTTGCGAGTAGTGTACCTTAGGGCTTAGTCTTAGGACTTTGTTTTCTAGCTGCCTTCCCTCCAGTCTTACAATGCTAAATTAGGGACGGCTAACCCAGATAACCCTTGTGTAGCTTTGTGCAAAATTTAAAACAAACCAAACAAATCGGGCTTTAGTATTACTACGAGGAAATTAGATAATTTTTTCGGTGAAAAGTGAGCCAGCCAAAACAAGAGCAGGCTAGCTTTCGTGTCAAGAAAGGTGTACTTGTGTATCAACATAGAATTAATTCACTCTCTGCGAACCCTCGACAAAAGATTCAGTTCCTGACCATATAGAAGAGTCATTATTATTGTAAAGCTCTTGTATATAAACCATTATTTGTAATAACTTATATTATAAATTATATTGTTGTTTGTATATTAAAATAAAGAAAACTGTGTGGATCAGTCTTGTTGGTAACTATCATAAATTTGATACATATTGATATTCAATTAACTTCTAAGTTCAAATTCTAATTTCCGGTTATTTGAAATCGTAATACATAATGAACGTAACATCATAAATCGGAGACTCATCCGAAATAAACTAATACTTAACAGTACCCTCACTGTTAACAAGAATTTGAATACTATGGGATATTTTAACCAGAATATCAAATGTTGTATTAAGATATATATATATATTACGATAATTTCTTTATTGTTGTATTAGTATCAAGAATTCATATACATACATATATAATTCACCTTTTTTTTACGTGTTACTTTGAAGTTAAATCATTATCTTGCTATTCTTTATTTGAAGATATTATGTTATATTTTTTACATGTAACTTTTTGGAAAGGATATTTATGTAGTTGTTAAAATCACAATAAGAAAACGTTAAAATGTACAAAATACTTTACTGAAAGGACATCGAACTTCGTCTGCACTTGTCGGTGGTTCACAGAACCAGCATCGACACAAAGGAGAAAACCTGTGATGTTTCTTTATTAGTTCTTCCAGATTTGGCTCGGCATGGTCAGGTGGCTAAAACACTCGACTCGTAATCGGAAGGTCGCGAGTTCGAGTCTCCATCACACCAAACATGCTCACCCTTTCAGCCGTGGGGGCGTTATAAAGTTACGGTAAATTCCACTATTCGTTGGTAAAAGAGAAGCCCAAGAGTTGGCGATGGGTGGTGATGACTAGCTGCCTTCCCTCTAGTCTTACACTGCTAAATTAGGGACGGCTAGCACAGATAGCCCTCGAGTAGGTTTGCACGAAATTTAAAAAACAACAACAACCAAATCTTCTAATCTTAAGTTGTCCATTAATTTCTGTTTCTCTGCCAAGTGGGCTTGAAATGAATGTACTAAAACCATTATTCTCAGTTAAGTTTCATGAAATAAGGTTAGAGATGATCATTTATAAAACAAATTAATATATTAAAGCGTTTCTAACTTATAGCTCAGAATTACCTTATGAGGAAAAACTGTACTTCATAACTGGAAAATTATATGATTGTATATAATATAAGAAATAATTAAACAGTACACTTTTATCACTGTATTATCCATCCAATGTTCGATCAATTAAATTCCAACATTAATAATTTTAACACTGTTGTTGTTCATCATTTGTTCGATCAATTCAGTTTCTTTTGAACACTTATGTTACATTTTATTTGTATTACCTATTCAATAGTTCAGTGTTTGCCATTGTAAAGGTCTTTATTATATCCAATAGCTTCTAGCAGCTAAAAAACTCTACTTTTTAAAAGCCCTGCTTTTACCATTGAATGTTGAGAATAAGCGTAGTCTTGTTCCAAGTAATTTGCACCTTACTTTTGGAAGCAAGTGCACGATTTTAAAAGAGTTACACGTTTTTAGTTTGAAATCCATTAAGTCTTCCTTGAAATTGTACTCTGTAATTGCTCTATGTTAAGTAAGAATCCTAATTGTGTCCCTGTTGGCTCAGTAATTGTCATTCTTTTGTTACATCCTGTAATGCATAGAACCAGTTTACGTTTCATGCAATGGAATTTATATGAAAAAAAACAAAACATACCTTAACTTTAAAGGGCAGTCTACAAGAAGTTAATGTTTTGAAAACTCATTAAACGCATAATTTTATTCATTAAATATGGTGCTTTTCGTTAGAAACATATTTCATGAGACGCACCGTAATTAGAAACTCTGAGTCATACTTCATTTCTTATAACAAACTTAAAATAAAAAAAGATAATCCGTCTGTACGGTGTTTCACTCAATATTTTTGTTATATTTGATATGAAACTTATAAATACATCACATGTGCTAATATGAATCCAATTGTATCTCAACAAAAGTGAATTATATTTTTTTATGCTGGTGTACACCTTGCCGCATTGAAAAGCTTGTTTAGAGCATGATAGTCACAGTGGACTTAATAAATCGGTAGTGTTTGGGAGCTATACAAGTTTCTTTAGATAGCTAGATGGGATGCTTCATACTAGTATAATTCTGTGCTACCAGTTAGTTAGTGCCTTTCTACCATATTTGGGGCTGGAATGCTAACTTCAAGAGGCAAGTTTGAATATTACTCAACATATTGTCTTATTCCTATTTTTATTTCAGTTAATTTATTTCTTTATCTTTGGACAGCAGTCACCTTCCTACAACTCTCTGCAGGCAGTAAAGGGTGATATATATGTGGGACGTTGTGGGCTTCAGCACTCACATCTTATTCTCCTAATTTCCTTTTCTATATCTACTACTACTATTTTATTTCTTATGTGAGACTGGCGAATGGAGGTTAAGACTGATAAACGGTGTATCCCCACCACAATGTGCGTTGTACTTCATCAGTCACCTCCATAACCTAGGGTTCATTTTATAATCTCACATTATAGTTTGTACCTGGGATCTTTTCAATTAGTGCAGCGTTTTTTGTTTAATTTATTTTCGTTTCGACTTGTAATTTTAAGTAATATATATATATATGTACACACACACACTCATCCATAATATAGCTAAAGCACTCGTTCTACGCGTGGAACGTGTACGTCATTGCAGTGCAGATAAATTCACGTCATAAGTGGAGATAAAGACAGAGACGGACTCGTGACAAACAGTTTGCTTGAGATGGGTAAAAAACAGTAGATGCGATAAGTGGACTTATGGATATAGAAACAATCCTTCCACATCTATACAGACAGATAAGTATACAGAGATTTATAATGTTCTAAATAAATTTATTCTGAGATTTTGTAATATACCTACAAAAAACCGGACCAATTTGCTAACTCCATAAGTTAATTCCAAACCGACTAAGTTAATAACTACCTGTGTCGTAATATTTGTATATTCTATTATAACACTTTTTTAACGTTAGTAAATTATCTTCCAAAAAAATGAGGTTTCACAATGTCAGCTTACACTTACGAAAAATAACATACAGTTTTCAGGTCAGTTTATTTTCATACGTCCATTTGTATCCAAGAGTGAAATCCAAAGAAGATATAGTGCGCGGTATACTTTAGTTTCAAAATTGCTGTAAGATCGATAAGTTAATTTTTAAAATACTCAATTTCACATGAGAAATCATAATGTACTTAATCTAATTTTTGAAGAATGATCACGTGTTCTGCTAAGACTTGCCTGAAATAGAACCAATCAGAAGATTAAAATTTTGTTCAAAATATATGTACACGAACATTAATTAATTAATGTAATTAAATCATGTGAAATGTTTTTTAACTTTCTTTTAATTATCATTTAAACCATAAGCAAGCTCAATTAATCACAAAATATGAGCGAAAGATAATTTCTAAGATCAAGCAACCTTCAAGAAAGACGATAGTTGCATTATAACAAATTACCAACACTTTAAGTAAGAGCATGAATATAGAACCACCTTATTTGATTAATGAAAGATATTCAAGTTCTACCTTTCCGAAAACCACTTTCACTGATCAAAAACAGGAGGTTCGGGGCTTTCTTCTCCAGGAATCACGTTTACTAATCAAAAATCTATTGACACAGCGGAATTTTTCTGCGGACTTATAACACTAGAATTCAGACTTCAATACTCATGGTGAGCAGATCACACATAGCTCATTATGTAGCTTTGTTCTTAATTACAAACAAATAAGTCTAGTATTGTAAGTCCACAGATAATACCACTGTGCCATGCCACTAGGGGGCATTTTTCTTTTACAGAATCACCCAGAAATATTTATATTACAAGGAATCACGAGGAGGCATATTAAAAATGTTATAGATCTAGACGTAACACCAACGTATTGCTTTGCTACTTATGCTGCTTAAGCACAAAATTACGCAATAGGCTATCTGATCATTGTCCACTTAGAGAAATAGAAACTCAAATTTTAATGTTGTAAGTCCGTAAACTTAGTGCTAGTGATATTTTAACAAGGTAAGTTGGTGGACAGAATTATAAGAATAATAAGGTAAGAAATTGTTTATTTATCAAACTATTGTTTTTAATTATATTATTCGTTCTATTTCTGGAAATACAATAAATTAAGCCGACAAATCAACAATCGCTGAAACTATGAAAAAAAAAATTATTGTATTCAAAAGGATCAATATGTTTCATAGACAAACCAACTACTAATTAGCACTAAAGAAACGCGTTACAGAATGGATATACAATAACTTACTGCCTAGTAACACTTTAATATCTATTCTGCCTTCAAATATTTTTAGTTCTTTTACGACACTTTTTTGTACTCTACAAAGTTCAGGAACATAATAAAACGTGCCGTTGCAACATAAATTAATTGAACAGGTACCACTTGAACAAGGCCTACTGATTAAAAGTCGAGCTACGAATTGGATAGACCGAGATTCAATCCTGCGATATTTCGTTTACCGCTTTCATTTATGGTTGGATTATCAGAGTGAAAGTTTATCACGATATTCGGTGTATACCATACATAATTCTCAACATTACAATTATGTTTAACTGAAAAGTGATTGTTTTCTTAGCATATTCTTTCATAAAATTAGAAAGGTAATTGCATTGCTGTAATGTTTAAAATTGTGTTTTTATCTTATCTTACTTATTGTATAACTTACCTTATGTTAACTTAAATTATTCACGCACAAGGAAGAAATAAAGATATTTGAATTTTATTTCACAGAATTGCCAGTAGATGAGCTCTTATAAAGGAGAAACAATATCCTTCAAAGCCTAAAACAAGATACTTGTAGTGCCAGAATACGGTAACAACAGTCACTCGGATTGTGACGCAACTTCTTCTATTATTATTATACTATCAATTATTCTACCTTGCTTATACTTTTTAGTATCACTTCTTTTACTTGTCTTGACCAAAAATAAACAGATATTCAGTTTTTAGCTGAGTATTTAACATTTTTTGCTTGTGCGTTACTTTAAAAATGAAACACTTAAATTATCCATTACAGGCTGATTATAAACCTTGTCAATCATGTAATATTGTCTTGACCAAAAATAAACAAATATCCAGTTTTTAGCTGAGTATAAATCATTTACAATCCCATTTAGACAGGCGATTAAAGAATTCGGCTCATATTCCGAGGGTCAAAGGGTCGGCTCCCCGTTGTACCAAACATACTAACCCTTTCAGCCGTGTAGACGCTAAAATGTATTGTCAATCCCACTATTCGTTGGTAAAAGAGTAGCCCAAGAGTTGTCGGTGGATGATGATGACTAACTGCCTTCCTTCTAGTCTTACATTGCTAAATTAGAGACGGCTGGTGCAGATAGCCCTCGTGTACCTATGCGCGAATTTCGAAAACGAACCATCGTGTTTAATTTACAACCATTGCTTTCCGCTAATAAGATTATGAGAACCAGTAAACTAGTCGTTTTCATAGAACTGCAGTAAGAAAGCTCAGGGGAATTTAAAATACGAAAATAACTACTGTTCTGTGCAACAAATTCATAACTGTTTCCTGAAACGTAATGTAAAGTTGTTTATCATTACCATGAAACTTTCGAAGTCCGCAATTTAACGATTCATCTATCGCGTGTGCTGAGCTAATTAATTAAGATAACTTTAGTAAAATAATCACCTTACCTAATGAGCAGAAGTCGTCATTCGTGGATCACTACCTCTCCATCGTTATTGGCTACGAGTATTTTAAGGAAAACAAAAGCCTAATTCCTAGATAATATATAAATATGTGTTCATTATTGCAAGAATTAGATAAACCTTTCGAATTTGTGCCTTGCTTCTATTATGCACAGCATACTTTCAAGTAATTGAATTACGTTAAATTTTGGTAAATATTTTTTTAAATTGTATTTTATAACCACCCCCTTTCTTCTGTTGGGATGAACAAAGTTAACAGTGTGATGTGGTGAATGTATCGATATATCTAACAACTGTTAGTTTATGTAACGGGTTTTCGATTATATACGCTCTCAATAGCACAACGGAATGACTGCAGACTTACAATACTACAAACCGGAGGCTCGGCATGGCCGGGTGGGTTAAGACGTTCGACTCGTAATCTGAGGGTCGCGGGTTCTAATCCCCGTCGCACCAAACATGATCGCCCTTTCAGCTGTTGGGGCGTTATTATGTTACGATCAATCCCACTATTCGTTGTTAAAGGAGCAGCCCACGAGTCGGAGGCGGGTGGTGATGACTAGCTGCCTTCACTCTAGTCTTACCCTGCTAAATTACGGACGGCTGATAGCCCTCGTGTAGCTTGGCACGAAATTAAAAAAACAAAAACTGGGTTTCGATATTCATAATGGACATAGCACAGATAGTCCATTGTGTAGGTTTGTGTTTAATTTCAAACAGTCAAAGATAGATAAGGGTTCCTACAATTACTAAATATTTGTTGCGTTTTGTTTCACCTCAAGCAGTTCCTCGTTCGCCTGGCATGGCCAGGAAGATTAAGGCGTTCGACTTGTAATCTGAGGGTCGCGGGTTCGAAAACAGGCCCCACCAAATATGCATGCCCTTTCAGCTGTAGGGGTATTATAATGTGACGGTCAATCCCACTATTCGTTAGTAAAAGACAGCCCAACAGTTGCGGAAGGGTGGTGATGACTAGCTGCTTTCCCTCTGGTCTTACATTCCTAAATTACGGACGGCTAGCGCAGATAGCCCTTGAAAAGCTTTGCACGAAATTCAATAAAACAAACAAACGAACAAGATCTATAATAAATACGACCCAATAAATAATAGAGATATATCGGCTATAATATTTATATCTTATTCATAAACTTCATCTGAAAGAAAACAAAAAACACATAAATATTAAATCATAAGGAAACAAAAGTATGTGTGTTTTCTTTTAGTAAAGTCACAATACGCTATCTGATGACCCACTTCTAATGTTGTGAAAACTTTTATCTTGGTTTGGTTTCTATGTATTTACGTATATATAGTATGTAATACACATAACTGTGAAATATATATGATATCACAAAACTTTCATAAGCCTGGATTGTTTGTTTTTGAATTTCGCACAAAGCTACACGAGGGTTATCTGCGCTAGCCCTCAATAATTTAGCAGTGTAAGACTGGAGGGAAGACAGCTAGTTATCACCACCCACTTCTGACCGTTGGGTTACTCTTCTACCAACGAATAGTAGAATTGACCGTTACATTGTAACGCCCCCACGGCTGCGAGTGCGAGCATAATCCGTGATCATGAGAAAAAAAAAACACTTGTAGAGAAAACTATATATTTAAAAATGGCTGGTATGGGTATTGCTTTCTCTACCCATACCAGACATTATTCAATATATAAATATATAAAGGGCGAACATGTTATGTGCGATGGGGGATTCGAACCCATGTCCCTCAGATTGCGAGTCAAACGCCCAAACCCATCTGGCCATGCCAGACCTCAAATTTTGGTGAGTGAAGCCATGACTCACTAAAGATCATCGACATGCGTCAGTGAAGTTATTTTCATAAAAATGAAAATGGAGAGGAAGTAAAAGAATTGATAGCTTCAAACTGAAAATAATTTATTTCTAAAATCATTCACTCAAGCTGAGCTAATTCTGGATCCAACAAACGAAACGTCGTTACAAATGTACGTGTTGAGACAGTTATATCATTATCATCTAAACATTGGGTTTGTCATCATTGAATGCGCTTATAATATTTTTTTTCCTTGTAGCCAAGCCACACAGTGAACTGTATTTGGTGTGTCCACTGCAGGTATTGAAACCTGGTTTTTAGAGTTATAAATCCGCAGACATACCGCTGACCCAGTGGAAAGTTGCTTTTATTGTTCTACAAATATCTACATTTCTAATGGTATGAAATAATTTTTCTTTAAAACAAGAGAGAAAACTGATTATATACATATGGAAATGTTTGAATAGCTATTTTAAAGAATTCTCTGTTATTTGAAAGATTTTTATATAATATAGTAAACAGTTTTCGTTAATAATAACAATTTTTGTTCCAAAAACGATTAGTATTAATCAAATAAAACCAACAATTCAGATCTTGTATTTTTAATTTTATCTTTTTATATTTTTTGTGTGTTTGTCAATTTTATTTTATGACAACTATTTTAAGGCTACCTTCAAACGCAATACGATGAATAGGGCTGAAGAGATAAAATTTGAACAGACGATTTTCAAAAATTTATTATGAATTATATTAACTGGTCAAATGAAGCATTATCTCATCCTTCAAATAAATAGTTGTTTAAAAACCCAACTATCAAATTTGTATCTTAAGTTGTTTTATAATATAATAATACAGAGGAAATATTAGATTTCAAGCATAAAATCTCAGATTCATGTCAATGGATCTGATCATGAACACCCTTTTAGGCTTATCAGTATAAAAACACTCTTTTATATTGTAGTCTAATTCTGAATCTTACCATGAACACTCATTGGGTTTTATCAGTATAATAACACGCTTTTGTATTAGAGCTTTATTCTTAATGTTACCATAAATACCTTTTGGGTTTTATCAGTATAATAACAATCTTTTATATCGTACCTTCAATCTGAATCTTACCATGAACACACTTTGCGTTTTAGTAGTATAATAATATTCTTTTATATTGTAGCTTTATTCAGAAAATTACCATGAACATCATTTGGATTTTATCAGTATAATAACAGTTTTTTTTTATGTTTTAGCTTTTTCCCGGATCTTACTCTGAAGATACTTGTTTTTTTATTATTACAGTTACTAGCACTAGTAACAATATATTTTGTATATGTATATATATGGAGATTGAGGCCTAAATATGTTAAATGTTCATTCAACCACTGAGAGTATAAACATTTTTCTTGAAATTTATCTAATGTAAATATACTTGTATGTTTACGATGATTTACTTTCCCTATCGCATTTAATTAAAGTGTTCTTTTTTTCTTTGTTTAGCTTTCTATTATAGGAACAAACGTGCTGAACACGAACTTGTTTGTTTAGCTTGTCTTTACTAATAAAGGTGAGTCTATTTTTAACGGTTAATATCTATCATTAGTTTTTGCTAATATAACCTTCTAAGTTGTTTAAGAGAACGTAATTTTTTACTCCTTCATTGCTAAAATTCAGTATTTTGCATCAGTTATTAAAGAAAGAGTATAGTTTCCCTGGTCTAAGCCAGAGACAACTAGTCAACTGAATTACATGTTAGGCTCCATGGTTTTTAAGAAAGTAAGATTTACTGGGCTACAAATACAAAAAAAAACAACAACTCGCATATATAAATCTGCCTTCAAGAAGTAAAAATTTGACATTCTACACTGACACGGTGTATAACAAAAGAGGCTACAATATCCATTAATAAGTTATGTATTTCTTTGCATACAACATTCATCATAGTAGAATGTTGTTAAACTGTTTCATCAAGGTATACGTATTCCGAATTTTCTGGTCACATATGTTAGTAAGTGAAATATGTACTGAAATAATTAAGATAATACGTAAACTTGATGTTTGAAGATACGGTGCTATTAACTACAACACGTGTGTACGTCCCTCGTAAATTTCTGTTCACGAATCATCTTTGCCGAAGTATATAAGTATCTTTAACTTATACCACAGACGTAGATTCACAGAATCTTTGATTTAATAATTAATTTATCAAATAATAATATGTTTATAAATGATATAATTTCACGCAAACGATAAATATTTTGATACAAAACATTTAGAAAGTTTAAAAGTTAATGTGGCGTTTTTATTTGGTTTCAGTATAAAATATTTGTTGGTGTAAAAATGTGTGCAAATACGTTTAATTCTGATAACGTTCGCACTTCACTGATCGGGTTTTGGTCTTAAAGACCAGGTAGGATCATTTACGTTCGACCTTTTCCTCCTGATGTCATTCTAAACAAATAAATACAAAATACTAAGTTCCTACGAATGTGAGCTCATTAACATTGATCAAATTATGTTGCTCAGAACCTAAATAAACGTAATGGTTGTGAACATGCTTCGTTTAAGATATGCATATAACAATTATGTTTACTTCATAGTGCACAATACTTTCCCAGCGATACTCAACTAAAAATTCTTCGTGCAATAAGATTAGATATTAATATTTAATTTATTGATTCTCAGGAGATTCAGTTCCATTTCCTCTTACTAATATGTTTTATCTTGTTTCAGGTACTGTTTAAATGTTTATTCATTGCTTAGATTATTACAAAATAAATTACTTGTAACCCGAGTTATATGCTCATATTTAGCACTGAATAGTTTGGAATATTGCAGAGAAGAAAGAGCGATTCAGCCATTTAAATTAAAACTAGGAAAGGTAGTGTTTGAAATGAATTATTTTTTATATGCAATAATGTAGTTTTAACTACAAAAACTTTGTTGAAAGAATGAGAAAAAAAGTTTTTCTTTCTATCCCTTGTAACGGGTATTAAAACCCAATTCGTAGTATTAAGAGTATTTTAAAGTGAGTGGCAAAGAAAGGTTAAAATTATGTAAAGTTTCAATTATTTAAGGAAGAAATTTCATGAGTTAAAGATTTCGTGAAACGTTTAATTATCAAAATTGAAGATTTCTTTTATTCAACCAGAATTAATTTTGTGATACAATTATGTTTTATCCCTGAAAATATACTATTTTATTAACAATATTCATAAACCTGTCTAATTACTTGCGGATGACCACAGAAATATATCTTAAGTGTCTGTGAAACCAGTGTTTTTTTCTTATTCTAATATTCAGAAAACAATAACATTTACTAACTCTATTTCTTTTGAAACTGTTAAATGTCCCACAAATTTTACTACGATTGGTTATGTTTAAATTGTGAAATATGAAAGTTGTTTATTTTTATATTTCATTAATATCATAATAATATTGCATAAGTCACATGAGAAGACGTTAATTGTACGTTTAAAGCAAAGTTTTAACATTTCAGTATATTTTCAGATATTAGAACTTATGTAGGTTTGACTGTAGATGCTTTGTTTCACCGACACTGAGTTTACTGGAGATAATGCAGAGTATTTGTATACTAACTTTTAAAAATGAGAAAGGAATTCTCACGAATTATATTTATCAAATACTCCATAAAACAGTTTTCTAATTTCTTTAGACAAAACCGGTAATAAATCGTTCTGGTTTTAGATGGGTGACAACCATTCTTTTTATTCTTCAAACGTAAGTAGCTTTCGGTTTAAAGTCTTGAGAACACAGTCCTTATTGTATAATACTTATCCAGGTTATTGCATAAAACAATTAAAAATACTATCAACCATTAGTTTGAATTAGGGCTAACTGAACAGGCATATGACAGAACAAAGTGTTATGATCCCATTAATATGTTACCTTAACGGTACCATTCCATAAGAAGGAAGTAGGAAGTGGGTATTCCAGTACCCACCACACTTCCTCCGCCTCCTAATGTGTTTCAAATATGGAAACATAACGAGCTTTAAAATAGCAGATTGCATAACAGAAAAATTACGAAAGACCCAATAATTGTTAAATAACAATAACTTAAACATTTCACTCATGAACATTATTTGAGCTGAAGACTAGATAGTATTAATAAAAACTGTGATAGTGGATTAATTATGCTAATAAGATACAGTTTTAGACATCGAAATGCAGTTTAAATTTATTGTACATTATCAACTTAAGTTATTATTTTATGTACTTTGAAAATGCATAAAGTAAATTTTACGGTTTGTATTTTTGAGAGTACACTGAAAGTAACTGAAACAAGAAAAAATAAAATACGTTTATGTGTCGTAAATATAAGAAACAAAATTTAATAAAACGAGATAATAACCGATTGTTTTTCACTTAGCTTTGTTTAATTTATTATACTATAAATTTCTTATTTAAAAGGATTTAGTTCTACCATTGTAAGTAGTTTACGATAACCATCTTCGAATAACAATACTATTTATTTAACTGATTCTGGATTTAAACAAATCCAAAGCTATTGTGGTTTTAAACTTTTAAAACAAACTGTTTTGTTTATTGGCTTTGATAGAAACTGTTCTTTTATTTCAACACTTGGTATGAGAGGTTAAATAAAGCTAACAGACATTATGAACATACATGTCATTGCATTGATGTTTATTGTTTGTTTTTAGCGGTTTCTTTTTGCTGTTAATATAGTTACAATAAACGGTTATGGCAAGTGATATGGATGATACCTAGTTGTTGAACTCACTTAGATGTTTATAGTGTGTTGTTTATTAAACAACGATTAGCGAACCATATGGTGCTAATAGCTCAAAATGATTTCCTGGAGAATATTTTAATACTTCAATCCAGATACACTGCTGGCCAAAATCTTAAGGCTAATGAACATAAAGAAAAATATGCATTAAGTGTTGTTAGAATCAACCACTTATTTGAGTTGAGCTTTGAAAGATGAAAATAAGAAACAGTAGCTAGCTACATTAGCATGTTGGAGAGAGTATCCTTATTGACTGAAGGCCCTCGCTTGTGTGGAAATGACTGGATTTTTTAGCAGGACAACGATGTAATCCACAATGCCCGCAGGACAAAGGACGAATAACGTGATTCTTTTGGACCATCCAGCGTGTTCGCCCGAACTGAACCCTATTGAAAATGTTTAAGGGTGAATAGCAAAGGAAATCTGTAGAAATGTACGTCAATTCCAAACAGTGCATGATCTTCGTGAAGCCATCTTCACCACTTGGAATAACATTCCAGCCAGCCTTCTGCAAACGCTTATATCGACCATGTTAAAGCGAATGTTTGCAGTTATTCGCAGTGATGACCGTGCAACTCACTATTGAGACCTCTTGTTGGGCATTTTCTACCCCGTTTAGGACTTCTTTTTGGCATGGTCTTAAACTTTTGACTAGCTAGTATTTAGGCTAATTTCATAGTGTTCGCATTTTCCCTATTAAATGCTAAAAGAGTTTTTTTTTTATTTTCCCTTTTCTTATTTTTACCTTTCGAAGCTCTACTCAAATAAGTGGTTGAGTCTAACAACGCAAAATACAGATTTTTTTCTTTATGTTCATTGGCCTTAAGATTTTGGCTAGCAGTGTGCATATTTATATTGTTATGTATTACGATTTACCTTAGATAAACCTCTAATTTATTATGTAACGTATTACCATCTGAAAGAGCCTAAAATTGAGTTAAACTGTAATTTAGATTTAGGAATTATATGAACATCAATATGTATACAGTTTTTGATATCTGCCAACAACACTGATTCACACAGTTTCTTTCTTTCTTAATATCGTACCCCGCGGCGCCAAATCGATGGATTTACAACGCTAAAAGCAACGGTTCGATTCCCCTCGGTCGACTCAGCAGATAGCCTGATGTGACTTTGCTATAAGAAAACATACACACGCTTTCTTAATACGAATATAGTTTAATGTAAAAACAATAATTGATTTTAAATTAATTGTTATTACAAATAGTTATGACAAAAATGATTTACATACAAAAGTTTTAGAAGCTTAGAAAAATATTAGGTATTCTGTGTGGTGTCGAACTAAATATCTTATCATGGGTTCACGATGAGCGAATTAATTTCGAGTTGATATAGATACAATTCACTTGAAGATGAGCTAACTAGTTCGGTGTCGGGTTTTACATCGATAAATATATATATATATATGCTGCTTTCGTACAAAATACTAATGTCCGACGTGAATCCACTTGAGTTAAATGGTTTGTAATGTTCCAAATCTATAAATGTTCCTGGTAAGTATATTTGAAGTTACTAATTAATAAGCCTTTATCACAGTTATAGTTTCCGAAGTTTATAGTATACCAACTTAGCATAGCAATAACATATACTGTTCCTTAGCATGTTGTGTTGGTAATATTTATATTTAGTGTGAGGACAATTTCTCGTAACTTTAGCTCAAGCAATAATATGGACTATACACTTGTATTTACGTACATATGTATATATTGTTGGTTCTCACACTCGGGAATTTTCCACAATTTTAGTGACTAGGCTGGAATTTTAGGGATACATATTTAACAGTATGAGTTACATGCGTTTCTAAACATATATTAAAGTGAAGCAAACAAAGATAATAAAAAATATGTAACAGTAAATTCGTAACAATGTTTGCTTTGCAGCATAGATGGCACTAATGTCAAGAATTGTTTGTTTGTTTGTTTTTGGAATTTCGCACAAAGCTACTCGAGGGCTATCTGTGCTAGCCGTCCCTAATTTAGTAGTGTAAGACTAGAGGGAAGGCAGCTAGTTATCACCACCCACCGCCAACTCTTGGGCTACTCTTTTACCAACGAATAGTGGGATTGACCGTAACATTATACACCTCCTCGGCTGGGAGGGCGAGCATGTTTAGCGCGACGCGGGCGCGAACCCGCGACCCTCGGATTACGAGTCGCACGCCTTACGCGCTTGGCCATGCCAGGCCAAAATAATATATCAAAACACAACAGCGACACCCCAAGAATAACACGTGTGTTACCGGGCTATCTGCTGAGCCCACCCAGAGGAATTGAACCCTCGCTTTTAGCATTGTAAATCCGGAGACATACCGCTGTACTAGCAGGGATCGAATGTCAAGAAAGAGCATCATATCTGAAAGAAAAATAAACATTAAATTCGGTTTAATATTTCATATACTGTTCCCTATTGTGAATGTACAAAATAGTTTTCAAAGTAAAGGTTAAACAAGCAGGAAATTTCTTCTTAGGCTTACAGAGGAATCAACAAAAATACAAAAAGAAATAAAATGTGAATAATATGTGCGTTTTATTTGGGGGGGGGGTATAATATATTTATCCGGATTGCTTTTCTTTTATATTAAGTTCTTTTATGAGGCAGGAATTATTTCATTATCTCTTTAGGCATGAATTTTGTTATAATTTGTACACAACATTTGATTTAAAGATTCTCATTAAACATGGATAAAAAGGATAAAAGTAAGGTTATATCTTTCCAGGTTATCAAGTCGTTTCGTTGTCTGAAACTTACTGGAAAATAATTCAGGCAACAAAAATGTAAAAAATAGATTAACATGCTCGGAGAAACATCTTTTTCCAAGAGATCGATTAACTCCTAATCTCTAAAACGGCCTAGAAATAAAAAAAACTATCTTCGTGCATGTAATTATATCAATATACCCATTTTATACTGTCTATTAAGCATTTTTATTATGTCCATACCATTAAAACTGTAAGGGATTAGTGCGAATTATCTAACTCCATGATTATTTAGCAAATAAGTAAAAGTGGTTTATGTGTATACGTATATAACGTAATACCGTTATTCTCTCACTAGGCCTACTTAATTTATACAATAATAATAGCTTAAACTATGGGAGCACTTATGTTTCATCGTTGGTTTGATATTTTTAATAGATATAGAAAGGGTTTTTTTTCACTATCCAGGTGAAATCCAGGAAAGCAACCTCTCATCCCTACATAGATAATATATGTAAGTACATATATTTGTATCTTGTGCTTCATATCGTAAAGTTCAGCTCAGAATAGACGTAAATAAATATTTTTTTGTTACGGCTAGCTTCTTTGTTACAAATATATATCTTTTTATTATAGCAACATTTACAATTAACAATTACTTTTGTCATATTAATTTTTTATACAATGCCTTATTTGGTAGTCAAGGCGCATTATTAATTAGGGCTACTGAATATTTTAGAGCAGGAAACACTTGCATTACCAGCCGTAACTAAACGCTAACGTTAGAGGCTTCAGAGTAAGTCGACAAGGGAGAACATTGGTTGATTGGACAAACAGTGTTTAAGTTGAAATTTAACATTAATTCTTTATATTTCTACCTCATCTGCAAACTTTAAATCAGTACACTGCGCCCGTATTAATAATTTATTCCAGAAATAACTAGAACAATAATATTTTTGATAGATTATTTGTTAATCCTGTGACTTAAATATAGCTTAAGTATAACTTAAAAATAACTTAAGTATAACTTAAATATAACTCTGTCGTATGAGAACGAAGGATTTATATTACAAAAATCTAATTGATTTAACACACGTAGGTGATTTTCAAGTTCAATTTATATTAAAAAAAAACAGTTTTACTTATCGTTTTAATAAATAAACTAATATATAAAAAGATCGTTGAATATTAAAGTTCCAGTAAAGCCGTATTTTTAATGATAGTTATAGAAGATAGAAGTTAATTTTAGAACATTTCTTTCAGTTTTCTTTATAAACCTTCAGCAGGTACATTGTTCACAGTTATAATGTATTCTAATGTTCATGGTGATCTATGATTAATATAACCTTCATATTGGTCCGATCTCTGAATGACGAGTCACGCAGGAACAAACTAGAATAATGAATAGGTTTCATTAAAAATAATATTCAAAATAAATAAACTAGAAATATGCAGACAGTTCATTCGGTACTTTATTTGTATTAATATAAGTACCAGATATTGATTTAAAACAACTACCATTAATTACTTTCTCGAAGTGAAACAAAGAACTACATTTTACCAACATAACCGAACTTCCAATAAGGTTTTCAAATTAAACAATTCGTCTCTCTATCGTCACAACAATGTTGTGGGGTTTAATCAGAAACTTACTGTTTTTATTTGTTTCTGTTTACATTCCACTACTTAACCTCGTCAATTAAACCTTTATTAAAGTTGTTTTAAACGTGATCTAAACACAATTATTTATTGGTTGAATATTACATTTTTATAACTTATTTAGTCCTATTAAGAAGTGAATATCTTCAATAATTAAAATAAATTATCAAAAGAACGTTTTAAAGTTGTTTAGGCAGCTACTGAATATAAATGAAGATGTGAACGTCTTGAAAATAATATGTAATGAACTTTGTGACATTTTAATTGTTCATGTCAGAATCATCAAATGTAATTTCAAAGTTATTGTGGATGTAATTCCACTTATTATTTAGCTACTTTAACAAACTTGTTACAAAGTGCGAATATTTTAATGCGTGATAAGTATATCCAATTATTCATTATTGTTACAATTCCATTCTAGACGTGTGTGTGACATTAACACCTTTCTAACTGATTGTACAACGATGTAATATTTAACAAACAGAACGTAGGTTACGATAAGCTCTGAACATGATCATATTTCGCGTGTATTTCATATATGATAATCTTTGTTGACAAATAACAAGAACATTGTAAGCAATATAAAATATTATTCCGTTATGACCTGCGAGTGCTCTTAACTTTTGAGCAATTCAAATCGGGCTCGATTCGAATTACAGAAGTTCGGTGCGTTAGACTATAAGGACTTTAGTCCTTTGTTAAACGTCATGTCACCACATGTGATCATGTTCTACTCGATGCTATTCATTACTGTCACCTCCTAAGCACACCACGCCATTTTATTTTCATTTTACACCTGTTTTCTGGTGCTATTAAATACAACTAATTTACCATATTCGAACTTATAAATCCCTGATCTGAACACATGTATATGATCTTCGTATAAGAATATTTTATACTGAAAAGAACTGTTACATACCCTTCCCATGCCTTTTCTGTAGCATCACACTACTTGCGAATGCCAAAACTTTTTGAGAGTGTCAAAATTTAGTACTAATATACATTAATATAACAGGCTTAAAATCCGCTGTGATTGTGATTTAACTTGCTCATTTGCATATTCAAGATTGTTTAAATTTAAGCAAAAGTTAATTGTCTTGCTAGCACTATGAACAGTTATGAGTCTGTTGAAAAATATGAAAGACGGATATAAAATTAGATTTTGTTTGAATATCATTGATCAGAATATTCCGTTTTATGTTTCTGGTTAAGTTTAATTTGTTTCACTTTCATCAATTATTCATATACACTACATGGTCAAAAGTATGTGGACACCCTTTCTAAATATTGGGTTCAGCTATTTCTGCCACACCCATTGCTAACAGATTAATAAACTAAAACATACAGCCATGCAATCTCCATAGACAAACATTGGCAGCAGAATGGGTCGTACTGAAGAACTCAGCAACATTCAACGTAGCACTGTCATAGGATGCCACCTTTCCACCAAGGCAGTTCGTTATATTTCTACCCTGCTAGAGTTGCCCCAGTCAACAGTAAGAGCAGTTATCGTGAATTGGAAAAGCCTAAAAGCAACAATAGTTCAGCCACGAAACGGTAGACTCCACAAGTTCACACAACGGGACCGCCGAGTGCTGAAGTGTGTAAAAATCATCTGTCCACAGTTGCAACACTCACTACCGAGTTCCAAACTGGCTCTGAAAGCAACGTCAGAACAAGAACTGTTCGTCTGGAGCTTCATGAAATGGGTTTTCATGGCCGAGCAGCCACACATAAGCCTAAGATCACCATAAGCAATGCCAAGCGTCGGATGGAGTGGTGTAAAGTACACTGCAGTTGGACTCTGGAGCAGTGGAAACGCGTTCTCTGGAGTGATGAACCACGCTTCCCTAACTGCTAGTCTGAAGGACGAATCTGGATTTGGCAGATGCCAGGAGAATGCTACCTTCCTTTGGCATAGTGGCAACTGTAAAGTTTTGTGGAGGAGGAATAATGGTCTGGAGCTGTTTATTATGGCTTGGATTAGGCTCTTTAGTTTCAGTGAAGGGAAATCTTAATGCTGTAGCATACAATGACATTCTAGAGAATTGTGTGCTCCCAACTTTGTGGCAACAGTTTGAGGAAGGCCCTTTATTGTTTCAGCATGACAATGGCTCCGTGCACAAAGCGAGGTCAATGAAAACAGTGTGTGCCGAGGTTGGTGTGGAAGAACTTAATTGGCCTGCACAGAGAGCTCTTTGGGATGAATTGGAACGCCGACTGCGAGCCAGTCTTTTTCGCCCGACCTCAGTAATGCTCTTGTGGCTGAATAATAGCGAATCCCATGCTCCAAATTCTAGTGAAAAGCCTTCCCAGAAGAGTGGAGGCTGTTATAGCAGCAAAGTGGGGACCATCTCCATATTAATGCCCAAGATTTTGGAATGAAATTTTCAACAGGCACATATGGATGTGATGGTCGGGTGTCCACATACGTTTGGCCATGTAGTGCATCTCTCTTATGCAAATCAAATAAACACAACATAACCATAGAAAACATCCAAACACTAAATAAAGAAACAAACATAAACAAACGTAAAATTAAAGAAGCCTTACTTATACAACTGAAGCCCATAATAAACCAATACAAAGGAACACCTTTATACCTATATTAATAAATATAATTAAACAACTAAACACGCCCTCTACATTCCTACACTCAGTTACACAACCCCCTTCAAACATGTGGTCAGTTACCTCTCTCTTTTTTTGTGAACCTGGCGATGACCGAAGAAGGTCGAAACGTTGTTCGCTCTTCTACATAAAAATATTCTCAACCCAAACTAGCCGTTTTTACATATATATTTATTTCACTTAAGATGTTATGTAGCTTCGAAACTATCGTAAAATAACTATGAACAGTAAAAGAGTTGACCCGTACAAACGCAACTTGCACTAGTCCTCCACTGACATAAGTGTTGTTTTGACAACTTTGTTTACTTTATCTTAAATAACTAGATAGTTATTCCACTTGTATGTCTTGTTTGAGTACGAATAAATCTAGAAATGCATAAAAACCAGTTTTTTCTCTCATCCCAAGAGCACTGTCGAGAAACTTTTCGCTTACTGTGTTAACCCTAAACATCCACCCTTACGTCTTCTCATAGACATCTCTGTTAACCCTAAACATCCACCCTTACGTCTCATCATACAAGACATCTCTGTAACTTTAAAACAGAAATAAAATTTCTGACGACTTTTAATACTTCTTTTTCATGTCCTAGAACTTCTTTTTTAAAAAAATCACATTTTATTTGTAACTCCGACTAATAAGTTTTATCTAATTTGTATAAATGAAATATATCCCTTCACGGAACACATAACATTCCCAGCCAAATGTTTCCTCAATCCTGCACTTTTTGTTATATTCTACTACTAAAACTGTGACTTTTCCGGATAGCCAAACAACACTCACTTTCTTTAATATAATACATTCAACCTTCTATATGAGCTATAATGGTACATAACTAAATAGGCTTAGGCAATTGAACGTAAAAGCAAATTCCCTGAGTTTCATCTTTTCTTTTCGTTACTGCTCATTATTTTGTTTTCGAACAGGGTTAATCTTTTTGATGAAGTAATACCGAAGAATTTTAAAACTAAGTATATTTAGAAGCTAATGATATCTAGGTTAATTTTGCTCAATTTCCTACCGTATGTTTCTCATATGTAAAGAAAAACGCCTCATTTTGTGCTAGTAACAAACTACTTCGAAGAAAAGAAACCAGAGCTTCGAGAAGCCTATTATGCATACAATAGAGCAGACTTTTAATGAAACAATTAAGAATTGAATTGAACGTTCAAGAGAAGAATTTTTAGACAATATAAGATACTGACAAAAGATTAACAACAAAGGATATGAAGCTAATAGCTCAAGAAAAGAATTTCAGCAAGCGCAGAACCGAATCTGGGGTAACAATAACAAGAGTCTTAGTATAGGACTTCTACAGGAGGGAAAAAAAGATTAAAAACAAATAAGACACTTTTCAAAGGAGATTAAAAGATTTAATCAAATCTACGTAATTTGTTATCTGAAGTAATTAGTTAAATGTTTAACCAACGATCATGAGTGAGTAATATTACCCTAAAACTAATTACTTACAAAGAAAAGTTTAAAAAAAAACTCGTAAAGTTATTTTTTTCCTTTCTTTTTGGTGTATTGTAGAATTTTGGAGGTCTCGGTTGTTTTTTTTTTTTTAATTTTCAGTTATTTTAAATTATGTGGAGAATGACTTATACATGATATATAAAACTGATATAATTTTATATCTGTTTGCCTTCAGGGATTAATATAAAAAATAAACAAAACTTAAAAACAAATATTTGATAAAATTCCCTGACACTAACTACGAAATATGAGTGCTTTAGATAAAATAAACAGAAGTTCTAACAAATACGGCCCCTGCACGGTCAGATGGTTAAGGCACACGACTCGTAATCTGAGGGTCGCAGGATCGAATTCCCATCATACCAAACATGCTCGCCCTTTCAGCTGTGGGGACGTTATAATATGACGGTTAATCCCACTATGCGTTGATAAAAGAGTAGCCCAAGAGTTATCGGTGGGAGGTAATGACTAACTGCCTTCCCTCTAGTCTTACACTGCTGAATTAGGAACGGCAAGCGCATTGATTTAAAGGTTTTTAAGTGTCTCTTGCACCTATTATTTTAGTGTACATTATAGACTCACTTTGATAAAATTTTACATTGTGCTTTTCATGTTCATTTTGATAAAATTTTACATTGTGTTTTGTTTGTTGACATCAAAATATTATTCTCTCTTCCTCATTGATCAATTTATCCATCAAATAACCTGCACTAACTAATAGCACGTTAAAAATGACAGCAGCCCATTAATTAAATATTTCTCTAATGATTCTGAATCTGAGTATTAAGAACACAAAGTTCTGCATATTGACGCACATACAAGATCAAACTTATTTACTGCCTGCTTTCATTGAAGACAATATACACGTTCAGAAACTTTGTAGAACGAACTTCTAATGAATGTAAAATAGTGATTTATTATATCATGTTCAAAACACATGTGGCCCACAGGGGCACAGCGGTAAATCTGTGGGACTTATAATGCTAAAAACTGGGTTTCGATACCAATGGTGGACAGAGCACAGCTAGCACATTGTATATGTTTGTGCTTAATTAGAAACGACCTATCAAATATTTATAACTTATGTGTTGAAATGTATTCTTACTAGGCTGTAAAGTAGTGAAGTACAACTCTTTAAAAAACATAAGTATTTCAATTAACATAATATTTTGGGGGAATATTTGACCTACCGAGATATATTATTGAACGAAAGGCTTTGTAACGCTGGCTTATATGTAACAAAACCAAGTATACCACATAATTTAAATATATTATATAATTCTACTTTGGCCCGGCATGGCCAAGCGTGTTAAAGCGTGCGACTCGTAATCTGAAGGTCGCGAGTTCGCATCTCCGTCGCGTTAAACATGCTCGCCCTTTCAGCCGTGGGGGCGTTATTATGTGACGGTCAATCCCACTATTCGTTAATAAAAGAGTAGACCAAGAGTTGGCGGTGGGTGGTGATGACTAGCTGCCTTCCCTCTAGTCTTACACTGCTAAATTAAGGACGGCTAGCACAGATAGCACTCGAGTAGCTTTGTGCGAAATTCAAAAACAAACAAACAAACAATAATTCTACTTTAACAAAAATATATTGTATAATTCTACTTTAACAAAAATATATTGTATAATTCTACTTTAACAAAAATATATTGTATAATTCCACCCTAAACAAAATACACTGTGTAATTCTACTCTACAGATCACCTAAGAATAAAGTGTTAAGATTATATATACTCTTATTGTAATATTTTGCACTTTTATTCTTAAAACTTCAATCGTATTTTGTACATATCAGTATAAGTGAGCTTTATATTACATTATTTTAAGTTCATTTCTTTATTTTTGGACGAAAACGTATAATAAATATTAAATGTGTACCGAACAAAGACGAGTTTAATTCGAAATTTTTACAACCTCAATTCAAGTTATCGTTTTCTATATCAATACGTTGATGACGCTTTCAACATCCAATAAAAACACACAGTTTCACTTATAATTACTACAATATTTTTATGAACCAAGAACAGCTATTATGTATATATATATAAACATGGAGATTCTTATAATGATTAGTATTTATAAATAATCAATCAGTAGATAAGGCTTCTTCTGATGATTAAAAGATTTATATAAATGGCCAATCAGTAGACCAAGATTTTTGTAATGGTCACTATCTTTATGAATGGTCAGTCAGTAGATGATGCTATTTATGAATGGCAAATCATCAGGCTAAGATTATTCTACTGAACAATAGATTTACAAATAGTCAATCAGTAGAAGAAGATATATTTTGGTATAAGCGCCGTAAGTCAACGTCGAGGTAAATAAAGTTCAGAGACAAGTATAGGTGGCTTAAACGCTTTGCAACTAATATAAATTTTCTCTTCCAAAGAGTATATTTATCATGCACTGTACAACAAGAGGCTTTCGTGAATTACTTTGCCAACATTAATGAAAGTGCAGACAATACAGTAAGTTAACGTGACAGGCTAATAACTAGTCATTAAATTTTCTATGTAATAAATTAGCAAAAACAAGGGTTTTGCTTGTGAAAGATTTCACTAATAAATAAGTTTCAGATAAAAATTAGCTAATCAGGTTACATGTTTAAATATATTGTATAACCTTTACTACCTTATTTAACACAATAAATATCCTATTGCAAGTAATTTGAACAACATTATTACTAGGCTTATATTTTACATTAAATGTGTGTGTTTTCATACAGTAAAGCCACATCGAGCTATCTGCTGACTCTACCGAGGGGAATAGAGCCCCTGATTTTAGTGTTGTAAATCCGAAGACTTACCGCTGTACCAACGGGGGACACTTTACATTAAGAATGTTGGAAATAATAACATCCCAACGTACGATTTGCGTTAAACTGCGATATAAAAAACTAGTTACTACATAAGTACCAAGAAATATATAAAATGTTTGTAAGCCATTTGTATTATTAAAATTTGATTTTTGTATCATTTTCTTATCAAGTAACACAGTACTCATATTGTATAAACACAAGGTGTTTAAAAATACCATTTCGAAATTCAAGGAAACTAATTTACACAGTTCTAGCCTGTAAATTAAGATTAATACAGTCGGTAGTGAAACAAAAGGACTGTGAGCTGAAACGGTAATACCTCAATTTAGTGATTTACTTTCTAGAAAATTCTAAAGCTACATTGTGGAACATTACTTCAAAGTGATCCTTTGTTTACTTACGCAGGTTTATAGTTTCGTTTACAAGTTAATAATGCTGCACATCTTAGCATATAAATATGTAGTAATTAATATGTTTGTTTTCTCCGTATTTTTCATTTTTCATAAAGATTACAAGGCGGATGCGAAACCCAATTATTTCTAGATGCAAATATGTATGTCAGTTCCCGGGTCATTAGGGCTTCTAGAGACCACTGGTAATGTCTTCGTAAACTGTGCCATTTTTTAGTAAAAATTTCACGAGGGTTTTAAGGAACGAAATATTGATCTTCACTGTACTTCACCGAAGTATTGAAGACGATTTCAACAATTTTTTGAACTTGATTGATTATTATTGATAACGTTTCGATCTATTACGACTTCTCGGAAGTTGCACCAAACAACATACTAAAAGCCCCCGTTTATTTCATCCATCTTATAAATTCAAAATATTTCTTCCGTTTCGGTGAAAGAACTCCACTCGTTTGTGGCATTGCGCATATTATTTCCAATAAACACTTCGTCGTAAAGTTATGGAATATCACATTTAGAAGAACATTCAGTGACCAGAGTATTGTCGTAGCTTATAAGTACATTAAGTTATAAAAGAATTTGTTATTCAATTTCTAAGATTTTCTTGTGGGGCCATTGGTAATACAAACATATTTAAATGGAATCTTCAAAAATATTCATGGATTATTCTGTTGTTATTCGGAAAAAAATATTTTCAATCGATGTATATATCAGTAACGTTCATGGCCGCTTCTTTAGTCAGCACTGATAATGCTTGAAATTCAAGCCTTTATCTCTGCCGCAGTGGAAAAAGTTCGGTTAATCCTTTATCTTTGGTATTAAGTACGTACAACTTCTAAAGCTTTAAAACTGTGTTTCTCAACTGGATGAGAGATTCACGCGTGGGTTTTATTTGTTGTTGTATCCATTCTAGTTGTAGTTTGATGTACAATATATAATCGTATGTTGATAGTTGTTTTGAATTAAGCACAAAGCTACTCAGTGGGCTATCTGTGCTCTGCCCCCCACGGGTATTGAAATCCGGTTTTTAGCGTTGTAAATCCGCAGACATACCGCTGAGCCACTAGGGGGCAAACGTATGCTAGTTAACATAATGAAATGAGGTAAAAACGGACCAGACTAATGGAAAAACAACATAGCTCCAAAATAATAAACACTACAAAATCACTAGTAACAATAACGCATTTTAGCTATATCTAAAAAACTAAATTATTAAACCTCAATGTTGGGTTTTTATTAACTTTTTAAATCACGAGATTACAGTTCATGTGATCGTGACATATAATCCTGTGGAAAGTATCTGTAACTAATTTACACACTTGTATAACATTAATGATATATCTAAGTCACCACTAGGGAAAACTGAGTGTGTATGTGTATTTTCTTATAGCAAAGCCACATCGGGCTATCTGCTGAGTCCATCGACGGGAATCTAACCCCTGATTTTAGTATTGTAAATTTGTAGACTTTCTGCTCTGCCAGCAGAGACAGAGGAAATTGTTGTCAGTCTGAAAATACGTACATATTTTTTTAAACTAAAAGTGATTATCAGAAGGTTTATTGTTTTAAACGCAAATAAACGTTAACGGATAAAATAAACGATAGAAAAGATAATAAATGAACAATAAACAAAACCAAAACCATACAAAAACAGAATTCTCTATTTCACAAGCTTAATCACTGCAGTATTTAGCTCCAAATGGCACAAATGTATGTCTGTGAACTCTCAACGTTAGAAACTAGATATCGATATCTGTGTCAGACAGAGCACAGATAACCCATTGTACAGCTTTGTGCTTAACTTTAAATAAGGAAACAAACAAGAATATGTGTTTGTCTAACAAATATGCATGTTGCTTAATGTTTTGTTGTTGCTTAATGTTAAAGTTTAATGTTTTCATGTCTAATTAGAAACAGGAGAACCAAAACAAAAACTGAATATATATTTAGTACTTTAAAACTCTTGCACGTTTAATTAGAAACAGGAGAAACAAAATAACAATTGAAAACATATTTAGTACTTTAAAACTCTGGCACGCCTTAATAGAATCAGTAGAACCAAAACTACAACTGAAAATATATTTAGTACTTTAAAACTATTGCACGTTTAATTAGAAACAGGAGAAACAAAACAACAACTGAAAACATATTTAGTACTTTAAAACTCTTGCACGTTTAATTAGAAACAGGAGAACCAAAACTACAACTGAAAATATATTTAGTACTTTAAAACTCTTGCACGTTTAATTAGAAACAGGAGAAACAAAATAACAATTGAAAACATATTTAGTACTTTAAAACTCTTGTACGCCTTAATAGAATCAGTAGAACCAAAACTACAACTGAAAATATATTTAGTACTTTAAAACTCTTGCACGTTTAATTAGAAACAGGAGAAACAAAACAACAACTGAAAACATATCTAGTACTTTAAAACTCTGGCACGTCTAATGGTAAACAGGAACGTCAAGGTAACAGTGTTTACGAATTAATAAGTTCTATCTTGAACAATCATTAAGAGCATGCGATGAAAATGACACCAAACTAAAACAAATAAAAATTCATCAATATTAAAGAACTACCTAGAAACTGCAAAATACTGAAGTAAGGGATAAATATTTTAAAAAACTACCTTGGTAAATAAGTTAGAAATTATTAGTGTAGAACATGCTGAGTATTCTTATCTAAATTACCACTTTAGATGTGGAGGTAGCGTGAAAGTATAACAGTTAGGACTAAGTTTCGTTTGTTTTGGATTGAATTTCGCGAATAGCTACACGAGGGTTATCTGCGCTAGCCGTCCCTAATTTAACAGTGTAAAACTAGGGGGAAGGCAGATAGTTATCACCACCCACCACCAACTCTTGGGCTACTCTTTTACCAACGAATAGTTGGACTGACCGTCACAGTATAACGCTCCCACGGCTAAGAATGTTTGGTGTGACGGGGATTCGAACAGTTAGGACTAAGTTTTCTGAATACCTGTATAAAAGACCAGTCAACATCCTCCATATAAATCACGGCCCGCATGGCCAGGTGGTTAGGGCGCTCACTCGTATCCGTAGATTCGAATCCCCGATACACCAACTATACTCGCCCTTTTAGCCGTGAGGGCGTTATAATGGGACGGTCAATGTCACTATTTGTTGGTAAAAGAGTAGCCCAAGAGTTGGCGGTGAGTGATGATGACTAGCTGTCCTCCCTCGCGCAAAACTACATGGGGTTATCTGCGCTAAATTCCAAAAAAAGCGAACCAGCCGAAACATGTGAAACTTTAATAAACGAATAACTTTTAAAACTTAACCTAGACGTAGTGTAATGTGACCCAGAACATATTACACTCTCCTGAATAATACACATTTTTGTGTTATGACAATGAATCACGTAAAACATTTAATGTAAATATAAACAATAATTCCACGTTTTCATTTCTAACGTGTAACGTGTCAGGGAAAACCATAATTACAAGGATAAAAAATTGAAAATTCCAGGGCATGATGGAATTTCAGTACAAATAATAAAGATGTGGGTAAAACATTTTATAGAACCAGTGGTATGTGTTATAATTTTCTATAAGAACATGAACTAAAAACAGGTATAGTAATTCCAATATACCAAAAAGGTGGTGAGAATAGTTATGTGAATTACAGAACCAGTTCATTGTTATCTCTATTTTAAAAGCATTAAACATAATAATAAGAATCAGGTTTGCTAAATTTTAATTTAAATCATGTCCCTAAAAGTCAATGTAGAATAGAAGTTGAGTCGAAACATTAAGGTACTATGTCTAAGTGTAATGTATTATAACAACAATAATTTTTTATTTTATTATAAAATATTATTTTTCAGGTGGAATCAAATTCAGTACTTTAGCTTCATAAGTTTGTAGACCGTGAAATGCCTAATAATTAATGTTATTTAACCATACGAGTTAAAGGTTCTTCGGTTAATGATGTCTCCACAGAGAGACATATGGTTTTGGGTTAATGATGTCTCCACAGAGAGACATATGGTTTTTCTGTTATTTCTTTCTTCTTTCAAACGCTTTTCAGTTCTTTCTCAGTCCTTTAATTTCTCAACGCGCCCGTCATGGTCACGTGGGTTAAGGCGTTCGACTCGTAATCTGAGGGTTGCGGGTTCGAATCCTGGTCACACCAAATATGCTCGCCCTTTCGGCCGTGGGGGCGTTATAATCTGACGGTCAATCCCACTATTCGTTGGCAAAAGAGAAGACCAAAAGTTGGCGGTGGGTTATGATGACTATCTGCCTTCAGTGTAGTCTTACACTGGTAAATTAGGGACGACTAGTGCAGATAGCCCTCGAGTAGCTTTGCACGAAATTCAAAAACAAAAAAGCAAAACATCATTTCTCAACAGATTGGCTTAAACCTTGTGAGGGTCATAGCTTGGTCTCATATACCTTTCAGAGGAGTTTATGAGGTCAAAGGTCAGGCCACTCATAAATGTATGTTTTGAGCTACTGTGTGGACGTATTTATAACATTCAAGATGAAAGATGACACAAATATAAATTTTCATGTGCCCAACACATAGTATTAAAAAGTTAGATTTGCTCATTTTTGACAAACCCATAAGTCTAAGGGATTTAATAAACTACTTAACTTTATTTCAATCGATTTATAGGGAATTTGGGTCAAATATACTTTTTCTAAAGTGAACATGCAGATAAAACGTTTTTAGTAATTATAGGGGGAGTCAAACTGCGAAAGATAATAATACAACTTTCTCGACGGCCGTATTTCAGCCAAATTACATGGGATTTAGTACAAAGATACGTTTTACAGGTTAAGCCTAACTGTTATGCAGGTTAAGCCTAACCGTTATGCAGACACATTTGAAAATTTTGTCTTTTGCTCAGTTTTTTAACAAGAAAAAATAATTTCGTGTTTTCGTGAAATATGAACATTTATGCCTCTCAACTTCCGTGGGATTTGGTACAAAAATGTCTTTTTGATGAAACTTGGTAACGAGGAACCCACATTTTAAAAAATCAATGTTTGGAGACGGCTTGATTGGGTAAGAAAAACTTTATTATAAATGTATGAAATTTTGACAAGATTTTATACCCGAGGATGACAAAATATATCGTGATATTAGACAATTTTCGATTTTTATGTGGTTTTCTCCAGTTTTTCTTGGTGTTAAAATTAGTCATCTTGGAATTGCATGTCGAGGACATATTGAATTCGCTCGACTATTTTGGTCTTGTTACTTATAATTCTTGTTGTATTTATAAATTAATTTGCATTTAATTTAATTTTATAGTAACAATAATTATTATTGTAGTTGTTAAAATAAATTAATATTAATTAATCGCATAAAAGTAAGTTTTATTTGAAATAAATAAGGTTGTGTTTTAAAGTTACCAATGAAAATATGAGATTATTTGTTGTTTTTTTAATTAATATGGATATAAGAAACGCAAATTTATGAATCATTCTTCTCGAAAAACTTTCAATTTGCATAGCGTTTGACTAGTATAGGTGGCCTAACAATCTTCATGTGCATATATGTTGGTAGACACCCATAAAGTTAGTGTTAAAGTAATGACGTAGCTCAACAGCAAGTGGCATTCCTGAAGTATTGGCTTATGTCTTTATCAAATCCTCAGTAAAATCTGTGATATATCACTCGTATCTTAAAGGTCCTTTGACCATTGTTCCATAAAATATGTTCGGTAAGATTTTACAAAAGGCTGCTTGTTTATCAGATTAAACCACTACTACAACCATCATTAGTTGGTTATCATAGTAGAAGAAAGTGGTTCAGTGCTGGTGAATTTGTAGTTAGTACAAGGGAAGGATTTGAAGTTTATCAGATCACTCGAGCAGATGCTTTAGATCAATAAGATGCCTACAGTAAAGCCAAGTTTGCTATTCTCGATGACAAAATGATCAGAATAGGCATGAATTTAACGTAAGTAAAATAGATTGGAGCTACACTAACTACCAGAAAATGCACAATGCATCATGGAAAGTGGTGTTCAAAATGAATAATTATCACGTCTTTCTAAAGATTATCGGTCTCCTCCAGTCCTTCTCATAAACTACACCTTGAATCCATTCCCTTTAACAGGTCAGCCAGATGTCATGTGCTAACTTTGTCCTACGATATTCTGATGGTACAACAAAGGCACAAACAGTGCTGAAATCCAAAACTTATACAGGTGAGAAAATAATACAATGGCAAATGAATGGTCATCGATCATGCCTAAGTTACAATTTTGTTTGGTACACTCATTGAAAGATATGCTAAGGAAAGACATTTTTACCATCTATTAGCGAAATTGTTGTGTTACTGAAGTTCTTTCAAGTGAACTTTGACAGACACCTCAACTTCAGAAACCACTTTGAATCGCGATAAACAAAGCCGCTTAAGGTATTAATGCACTAATTGATGCAATGGGAAATAGAACTTATGCTTTACAAAAAAGTCTTATTGGTTCCATCTCATTGTGCACAACAGTTAAATATAAGGGGTGCTGCACAGCTAGATAAGGCAAAAACAAAACATCTGTTTAAGACATCCCATTAGAGCTCTTTTACCCCTTACAAGTCTCAATAAACATTGTACATCACCAACAGAACGTTTGCTTATTTTTGCAATTTCGCGCAAAACTACACGAGGACTATCTGCACTATCCGTCCCTTATTTATCAGTATAAAACCAGAGGAAAGACAGCTTGTCATCATTATCCACCATCAACTCATGGACTACTCTTTTACAAAAGAATAGTTGGATTGACCGTCACATTATAACGTCCTCACAGCTGAAAGGGCGAGCATGCTTGGTTTGACGGGGAGTCGAAACCGCCAACAGTATGTACAAGCAAGGATCTTGTAGTGTAAAAATTATGTTTTTCCATCATTAAGCCACTCCTCTATTCAATTGACGTAATCCAACTGCACAGTTACCCAAGAAATACCAACCAAGCAGTGGCTTGCCAGAATTATCATAAGGATCTCAGATGATTCCGTTGGAATAAACAGCTAGCACGACTGAGCTAGCAACGTAAAGAGAAATGGAGGTATTTGGCAGAGGTTCGAGCCATGTCAGAGAAAACTGATTTGACATTTGTCATCTCGTAGAGAAACATCATTTTGCATAACAATATCATAAAATTCAAGCTTTTCACAAGCATGGAAGGAATAAAACTGTAAGCTATAAAGCAAGCTTTCCTTTTGATTTTTCAAATCATTAAACCACAAATATACTGTGTCACAAACATAATATTTTCGGCTGACTCACAGACAGTGCTGCGTAAAATTAAAATCGGCTGGTAGACAGCTGTGTGGCAGAAAAACAAAGCATATCTATGGCAAGACCATGACGTGTGTCAAGTCATGTAGGAGTAAAAAAAAGCAAGACGATAAATCTAACAAACTCGAAAGAGAAGCTCTTTATGAAATCCATCACGACTCTACTTACAGAATATCGAACGACTCTACTTACAGAATATCGAACGACTCTACTTACAGAATATCGAACGACTCTACTTACAGAATATCGAACGACTCTACTTACAGAATATCGAACGACTCTACTTACAGAATATCGAACGACTCTACTTACAGAATATCGAACGACTCTACTTACAGAATATCGAACGACTCTACTTACAGAATATCGAACGACTCTACTTACAGAATATCGAACGACTCTACTTACAGAATATCGAACGACTCTACTTACAGAATATCGAACGACTCTACTTACAGAATATCGACTTTGTCAGCACTAGTAAAGTAAGTGCGGCACCCATAGAAGGTCTTCATTCACATTCAGAGGGAATAAAACTGTCGGAAAACAAATTACTGAACTGCGTAGCTAGGAAAGCAAAAGGTTTGGGAATAATATGACAGTGTAGAGTCACGAAGCCATTGCTAGGAGCTCTTTCACTTCTTGCGAGGTAGCAGGTCTCCACATGAAGGATCAGCGCTTTTAGGGGCAATTCTAAAAATTATCACAGAGTACTCTGATTAGTCATGAACGTAGATAATTATGTAAGGCCAGGAGTTCTTTATTTCGAAGTATATTAGGAGACTGGAAGGATAATTTAGCAGTCATTCGTCTCGTAGTTTAATTTGTAGATAGAATGTCTTACATTATTTCAAAACTTGCGATCCTGAGATCCTGAGACGGATGGTCAAGAATATATTAAAATTACGTAATTAAAGTTTTTCTCAATATATTTAAACAAAAATTAATTTCACAATAATCTAATGAGTAGCAAGTCAAGCTTTTGTAAGTTTGTTAAAGAGGTTTAGCACAAATTGAATATAATGCCCTGTATGCATGGTTTAATAAAAAAGGTAGTATATAACTCTGTATTCGCGATTTATTAAAAAAAAACATAGATATAGCTCTGTATATGGGATTTAGTATGAAGCTGGTATATGAGCCAATGAACATTTGCTTTCATTTGACAGTTTGAGTAAACTGTATATTTGGTGAATTATCCTTCATATCTAGAAAATGTTAAGAAAATTGTGTAAAATCATGTAAAAAGTTATTGTTGATGGTGTGTATAATGTTATGGTTTAGACAGAGTTTAGTCTTTACCTCAAGTGAGAATTAGGATAAATTGATTACATATGAAAAAATATAAATATAAAGTATAATTGCTTACAAATATTAAACATATGTTATTGTTTGTTTGTTTTTATGATAATTACCGATATTTCATTTAACGGAATAAACATGAATGGTGATTTTATGGGTTGTTTTTAGCAATATACAAAAACTTCAATGAATGTGCTTCTTCAGAATGGGCACAATATATATTGTTTATTACCGAATTTTGATTTATTTTCAATGGTGTATAAAAAATATAACACTACAGGTGTTAATAGTTTAGTATAAGCCTTATGTACAATTTTAGGTTCGATACTTCAGAGTAAAAGAGAATACATTGTTAAGAAAAACTTCTTACGTATGAATGAATTAACTCTCTCACATGAATGGATTTTTTCTCTTACATCAGAGGAGCACAGCCTGAATTCACTGTTCCAACTTGTCATTTACAAGGAAGTCACCTCTTGAAATATTTGATTTTTTTTTTATCAATCCGCATCAAATACTATTGCACGTGAATCCTAACGATATGCAGCTAGTAAAGGCAAAGAATTTTTTGTAGAAATTAGTGACCTAAAAACTTAAGAAAAACTTCTTACGTATGAATGAATTAACTCTCTCACATGAATGGATTTTTTCTCTTACATCAGAGGAGCACAGCCTGAATTCACTGTTCCAACATGTCCATTACAAGGAAGTCACCTCTTGAAATATTTGAATTTTTTTTTTATCAATCCGCATCAAATACTATTGCACGTGAATCCTAACGATATGCAGCTAGTAAAGGGAAATAATTTTTTGTAGAAATTAGTGACCTAAAAACTGCTTTATAAATGATTTTATTCTTTGAGCATCATTTATTGCTGAGAATAATTTATTGGAGAGAAGACAGTCAGCTATGTTATGATGTTGTAGCAAAATGTCCAAGAACAAGTTTCGTAAAATTCCCGCTAATCGGTGCTTTATTACTTGGCAAAGGTTAAACGTAAATGATAAAAAAGTAAAAATTTTTCTACTGTTTAAACATATGAACATATCATATAAATGTCTTTTCTCCATCTGAATAAATTACTTTTGACGAATCACTGGTGCTATACTATGAACACCATGGATGTAAACGATTTTTAGAGGAAATTACATTCGGGTTTAAAGTGTGGTGTTTAAATGCATCGAATTTATACCTAATTAAGTTTGAAATTTATCAACGTTCTACTGATGTAGGAAATTCAGATTATTGAAGCATGTTTAGAAAAGTAGCTGTTGCGCTAATCAATGCAGTTTATGCTATTTTTTCCCATGTTAATAATCTTTTTACTAGGATGTCATAACCAACATAATTCCTGATAAATGTCCTCTTAAATCAAATGAAATACGAACAATTTCACTAGTCACTGATATAAACAATAACTTTCACTTAGATCTATGGAAAGACAACTCTGCAGTAACTAATGGTTCATCAATCTCAGGATATTATCCAATGACAAAAATAAGAAGATGGTCAACCAGATGGCTCTTGAGTAGCTTTGCGCAAAATTCAAAAAACAAACATTTACACGTTTCCATGTTGTTGGCTTTATGTTTTTCACAGGTTATTTTGATAACATATAGTGATATAAAACAAGAATGAAACATGAAATTCAGACACGTGGGCTTACGCATTGTTTTCATTGCTAGCTATACAAAAGTCTGATATCTTACATACTTTTCTTTTGATAACGTTCAATTCGAACGCCAGTTTGTTTTACTAGATTACCTCTAATAATGTAGATGATAATTCAGCAATGACACATGACATAGAAGTTAGTAACAGTAATACTACAATGTAACGTACAAACTAATGCATGACTCAACCACAATAGGCATTTCGAATATTGAGATTTTACGTGCGATGTAGCATTGTTGGATAAATCCAATTGTTCAATCAGATGAAAGTAGCCTAAGAGTTGGTGATGACGACTGTTGACTGTTTACCTTTTCTTTAATTTATTACTTCAACATTATGAACAGCTATGCGCAGATACTCCTATGCAGCTGTGAGTGAAATTTTAAAACAAATAACAAAGACGTTCCTTATAATGAAACATAACAACCTGACAAAAAAAAAACTTACAATTTTCATCATAAACTGCCCCGGTGGAACAGAAGTTAAATTTCAAAGTTCGGTTCCGCGCTGTGAACAAAATAGGTAACTTAATGTGATTACCTCTAAAACAAACTAACAAATTAATCATGAGAAGTAAAACGAACAAAACTTGAACAAGCAATTTCTCATAATCATAACCAACATTGATTAGCCACCTGTAGTGATTTACTTTACGTTTATATTTACACAGTTGTACATGAAATGTGCATTTAAATTATTATTCAACAAGAAACAGTTTATATGTATTACTAGAAAGTTACTTTGCTGACATCAGTGTTAAGTTTGATCCTAAAGATGCTTTACTAAATCCTCGAACAGTAATTCTGGTGACAAAGGATGATGGCACAGCTCAATGTCATATTTCCTAAAAGTTTTCTACACCATTACACCGTCTACAGGAGTTTCCACTGGAGAAACAGTACAATTTAAATCAAATGTCTCATGTGTTGTTTTTTTTGCTGCACTTTTATTCTATGTTTTCTAGATAAGGTGGTGGAAAACAACTCAGCTTTCACTTTACATTCACTGACAACTCAGCTTTCACTTTACATTCATTGACAACTTAGCTTTCACTTTACATTCATTAATAACTCAGCTTTCACTTTACATTCATTGACAACTCAACTTTCACTTTACATTCATTCACAACTCAGCTTTCACTTCACATTTATTGACAACTCAGCTTTCACTTTACATTCATTCACAACTCAACTTTCACTTTACATTCATTGACTGGCTAAAGTTTGCGTTTTTAAGTGTACTTCAAGCTGTGCTTTTCTATTTGCATCAGAGATAAGTTACCTTTTGGCTTTGCTGTTTACATCCATATGAGTTTTGCACTGTCTCTCGGATGCTAGTTTTCTAGGTAAACAGACCATAACCGTTGCGTTAAACTAGTCAATTTAGAGACAGTATGGCGTGTATTACTTTTAAAAGCATGTTCAGTTGCTTTCCTTCGGTCATTTGTAGTTATTTTCGTATTTGCAGGAAATATTTTTTCAAACGTTGACAAGGTGGGCTCAATACTGTGCATTTTGGGTGCGTTATAAGAGTGGCATTCAACCCTCAGTGTGGATAATGTGGTCCTGCTGCCTTCCCTATGCACAGTATCTCATAAATTATTAACAGCAGTATATAGTTAAAGTTGCTTTGCCATAAATACAAGTATATCTTAAATGCTACACTGTTAAACTCTGACGACAGATAACTTAGAACACCTAATCAAATAAACTGTTATTGATAAAAACATTTCTATTCTGTTAATACCCGCCATAATGAACATTTTCAACTCACAGAGCTATTAATTAATAAAGTAATTAATCTACAACGTGGCCACAGGTATCTTTGTACTTATATGTTTTAAACAATCACGTAATGCATTGCAAAATAATGTGCAAGTAATGGTGTTCCATACATGTGTGGATGCACGTGTGGTAAAGTGGTCTATCGGTATATCTTTATATAACATATCTGCCACTAAACCACTTGATCTTGGGTAGTAAGCTTTTATATGTCAAGTTTCGTATTTAACTCATTAATACACAATTTGTTTAATTTTCAATTATAATGATGAAATTTTGTATTTTGACTCTTTAGATTCTAATACTGTCATAATTTATATATGGTTCACAATTTTAATACCAAATGTCAGCCATTGTTATCACTGTTGTTAAGACACCTATTTTAAAGCATTGTTCTATAGATTAACGAATCTGTATAAATCACTACATTGCTATCTATGAACATTTCAATAAAAGTCCGTGGCTTATAGTATACATTATAACTGACCTGTAATCTTTTGTTTAATAAAAATTTCCTTTCTACCACATTGAACTTTGAACTCTATGAGTCCTCCTCTTTTCTGTAAAAGGTCGACGCACCATAAACTGTGATTATTCAGTCTAAATTACGAAAATGGTTGAATTGTCCACACCATGATTGTATATGTTGACCTTTGACCTTTCTCAGATAGTAGCAGGAAAAAAAGAGTGCTTCGTTTAATGTTCGAAATGAAAATATCTAGAGAAAGCTAAGAAAAGTTTTGTACAATGGTTAAATATAAGTATTTACACAGATCCTTTAAAATTTAGCAAAATAGGACACTTCATAAAGCTAAATATAACAATACTGTATATTTTTTACAGATTTAAATAAATATAAGTATTTACACAGATCCTTTAAAATTTAGCTAAATAGAACACTTCATAAAGCTAAATATAACAATACTGTATATTTTTTTACAGATTTAAATAAATATAAGTATTTACACAGATCCTTTAAAATTTAGCAAAATAGAACACTTCATAAAGCTAAATATAACAATACTGTATATTTTTTTACAGATTTAAATAAATATAAGTATTTACACAGATCCTTTAAAATTTAGCAAAATAGAACACTTCATAAAGCTAAATATAACAATACTGTATATTTTTTACAGATTTAAATAAATATAAGTATTTACACAGATCCTTTAAAATTTAGCAAAATAGAACACTTCATAAAGCTAAATATAATAATACTGTATATTTTTTTACAGATTTAAATAAATATAAGTATTTACACAGATCCTTTAAAATTTAGCAAAATAGAACACTTCATAAAGCTAAATATAACAATACTGTATATTTTTTTACAGATTTAAATCAATATAAGTATTTACACAGATCCTTTAAAATTTAGCAAAATAGAACACTTCATAAAGCTAAATATAACAATACTGTATATTTTTTACAGATTTAAATAAATATAAGTATTTACACAGATCCTTTAAAATTTAGCAAAATAGAACACTTCATAAAGCTAAATATAACAATACTGTATATTTTTTACAGATTTAAATAAATATAAGTATTTACACAGATCCTTTAAAATTTAGCAAAATAGAACACTTCATAAAGCTAAATATAACAATACTGTATATTTTTTACAGATTTAAATAAATATAAGTATTTACACAGATCCTTTAAAATTTAGCAAAATAGAACACTTCATAAAGCTAAATATAACAATACTGTATATTTTTTACAGATTTAAATAAATATAAGTATTTACACAGATCCTTTAAAATTTAGCTAAATAGAACACTTCATAAAGCTAAATATAACAATACTGTATATTTTTTACAGATTTAAATAAACGTCACTTTAATAGCAAATAGATGTTCTGAAATATATTAATTATAGAAATGAATTAGTAATAACTGCTTTGCATATAAAACATCAGGAAATTCAAAACGTGCGTCATGCAACTTAAGTAAGAGAAGCGAAACCATAATTAGTACGTGAAACGTCTACCACATTTATACTTAAAACACAATCAGTTATGGAATATTAATATGTAGAAACTATATGGACTTTCTTTACATTAATACTTTTTATTTGGAAGCTTTCGACTTTTTACTGAACCTTAAATCGATAGCAATGTAGTGATTAATACAGAGTCGTTAATTTACAGAACACTGCTTTAAAATAGGTGTCTTAGCAACAGCGGTAACGATGATTAACATTTTGTATTAAAATTATTAACCATATAGAAATTATGACGGATATCGAACTAACTGTCAGATGAATAATCATAATCAATTATGGAACAATAATCCAATCTAGCGATCAAAAATATTATTACTTGTAACGTTTCAGTCAGTATAATTAAATATAGGCTACAACGTTTATAATGTATGTTACAACTAAAATCTATACTTATAAATACAATTGTCTCCCAATTTAACTTATGAAAGTGAAACAGTGAATGCCATAAATATATAAGTGATAAAGTAATCACATGTTGAGAGCAATTACTATCCGCCTAGCCTGATCCTTTCCAGGACTATGTACGATAATTGTAAAAAATATGATATTAAAATTGGATAAAATATTAATTTCAAGACTTTGCCTGGAACTATAATGTTCATGCCGTGTTGAGAAACGTTGACATGTATCACCCTCTGGTGGTCTGTTCATGAACCACTTCCATAGATGATCTTCACATCATCTTACTTCTTTATAGTAATGCGCCATCTGGTATCACTCTGTGGAACTATAACGTGATCGTCTTTAACCCCTCCTCCTGTTGCAGCCAGTCTGATATATGTCCAGAGTGTTAATATAACTACTAAAAAGAAACTAAACTGCAAGATTAAGTACTGTGCTTAGTATTTACTACAGTTTTGTTTTGTTGTAATTTTCAAAGCGCAAACAAATGTCTCATGAGATTCACATACTAACTCTGCCTAAACCAGGTATAACGAAATAATGAGACAAATAATCTTCACTGGCTGCTTTCCTTTTAGTCTAGTGTTAAAAATCTGAAACAGTTAAGAGTAAATATCCCTTAAAATAACACGTGAATAAGAAGGAACAGTTTTCCTTCAAATCTTTCCCTTTGTTGTGCACTTAATCTGGAGAAAAGAAAAAAATATATAAGCTCACCCTTTATTTTTCAGAATATAAAAGATTCCTCTCTAACTATCCTCTGTAGTGTTCTCATACACCTCCACTATTGAGAACTTATTCTATAAAACGACCTTCTGTAAGAAAAACAACAGCGTTTAATTTTCAGCTTATTCTATTTTTGAAACTTTAAACATTTGTTTTATAGCCCTATTATCTTTAGAATTTGGCACAAAGGATTTAAATACCCTTCCAATCACCCAGATAACTTCTATAAGATTACCTCATCACCCAGATAACTTCTATAAGATTACCTCTTGCTGTTCAAATTTGGTAGAAAAGTTAAGTTGAAAGATCTTAATCTACCTCTTCAAAATAACCTTTTCATTTATTGAATCATGTTAATAACTCTACCCTGAATCATTCTGTGTTTAATATCAAAAACGAATAAACAGACAGTTCTAGTGATACGTTGTAAAGATTACAACGAGTACTGTTAGTTCGCAGATGATGGGCTACTATAGTAGATTCTTTTTGAAATGTTTAGTTAATGGATTTGTTATTAATATCTAATACTCTATTTCATAATAAGAAAACTATTTTACGTATCGGTCGCTTATACTTTTAAATATTAATGCTGTATTTCGCACATTCTGTTCGTGTTTTATTACCAAAGGCTAATTGTAGGTGAAACCTCAGCTAAGTAAAGCTGTAAGTCTAACACATTCATAAATTCACTTTACTGTACAAAATGTCGTGAAAACCATAAAGGCGTGCCTTAATTTAATACATACTTCAATGGCGAGCGATGAAGCTGAATTGTTGCGAGCTCGCTCATCTGAACGAGGCCTAGCACTGAAGCATGCTATATTACAATAAGTGCAACTGAACATTAAGTTAAATGTACCACTAGTGTTGTTTTTTTCTAATCTGTTCTAAATGATACCAACTAAAAGTAACTTTAAGACAAAAGTAATCTACTCTCAAGTTTTTGTGGTGGAATGAAATTTATTTGAAACTGCTCGTCTTCACTTACAATACAAATTTGATGCATTAATAACGTTCTTTCATCTTTCTTTATCAATACATGTACTCTAAATAATCTGTCTTAACCATATACTCCAAATAATCTGTCTTAACCATGTATTCCAAGTAATCTGTCTTAACCATATACTCCAAATAATCTGTCTTAACCATGTACTCCAAATAATCTGTCTTAACCATGTACTCTAAATAATCTGTCTTAACCATGTATTCCAAATAATCTGTCTTAACCATATACTCCAAATAATCTGTCTTAACCATGTACTCCAAATAATCTGTCTTAACCATGCATTCCAAATAATCTGTCTTAACCATGTACTCCAAATAATCTGTCTTAACCATGTACTCCAAATAATCTGTCTTAACCATGTATTACAAATAATCTGTCTTAACCATGTACTCCAAATAATCTGTCTTAACCATGCAAATAATTCTTCTTGACCTTACAAACTCTTCCTGACCATATAAACAACCCTTCTGAACTATGCAAATAATTCTTGCAATATAAATAAAAATTATCTGCAACTTTGTTAAAAACGTTTCTTACATAAAAAATATTTTAAACGAATGAATGAATTATATGTATTACAAATTTATTATCCTTATTAATAAGTCAATAATTGCTTACTAAGATCCAAGACTGGGTTCACTGCACAAAGTAGCTAGTTTCGTACAAAAAGTATTTTAATAGAGAATAGGTCTGACTTACTCTATTAGTTTTATTCTACATAACTTAAAGTTAGTGGCACAACAGTGTATATGAAGACTTACAACGCTAAAAACCGGGTTTCGATACCAGTGGTAAGCAGAAACAGATAACCGATGTTGTAGCTTTGTTATTAACTTCAAACAACTCACTACTTCAAATACTTTTCCGATTTCTTTACCCCACTTAATAGTTTATTTTTCTATACAATTTCTAAAGTATTACATGTCCTTGGGTCTTAGAATAATAGGTAAAGCTGGCTTCAACACATACTAATCAATTATAGCTACTTAGCTTTTATTTTGTACAATGTAGAGAATGTATTTCAACTTCATGTTTTAAACGACAATATCAAGATAAAGACATATAAATTTGAAATATGTGAATTAAAAACCTTCTCAGTTATCAGCAAGCTGGTCATAACTAATGTGAATTTTAGACAATGCATTGATTAGAACTGTTATAAGTAGCATGTTATTCCAGAAGAAAATTGCATAGGATACTCTCATAATTTATTATAAGGCTATTATTTTCTTACTTCTCTATTTCAACCAATCTATAAAGCTCTAGAGGAGTCACTTTAGGCTTAAAACAGTTAATGATATACATGTGACAAATGTGCAAACAAACTCTTCTGTGTTTGTATTCTGTGTGTTCATAGAACACACGTACTGGTAAATCATGTTTCATGTATTTTACGTAAGTGAAACTAAACATCATTTTTGTAAAACTGAGAGGTATTTCTATAATAATCATGGAAAGAAAAGTTTGTTTGTTTTTTCCTTTTTATAGAATAGCTTGCAACACAATCTCGAAACACGACACGGACTTCTCTGTGTGTTTCTGTGTGGATATATTTTTATATTACACAATTGCTTTGTTTCGTTATTTATGTCTGTCGCACCATAAAGAGAAACGTTGAGCCGAAACCTGCGATAAAACTCTGTCTGCCATTTATCTAAATTAATATTTAAAAGGATTTAATCTGCTTTAAAGCATAATACTGTTAGATCTTAAAACACGTGAATATACAAGGAATATTCCATGAAGGATAACATTTTACTCACTGTATTTAGATGTTGAAATGTTGAAAACGTTCATGACTTATTAACTTCCATTCAATTATGTGAAGGTTAAACTGTTTATATTTCGACTAAGCTGTTTGAGCACAACCTTAAGCTTTATTCGTACAAATAAAGAGTTGACTTAAGTAATTAATACTTTTATTTTCATTTCGTTTATTTTCAGTTTTCGTTTGAAAATTCATATTTCATATTTTCTTGATCGGCGCTTTAAACGACAAGTGGGTTAAACAGCGAACTAAAACAGAGTTAACGTTGAGAACCATTTTCTAACTTACTATAATATCTGCACACTAAGTTTTGAATTTCGCACAAAGCTACACGAGGGCTATTTGCCATAGCCGACCCTTATGTGGCAGTGTAAGACTAGAGGGAAGGCAGCTAGTCATCACCGCCCAATCCCAATTCTTGGGCTACTCTTTTACCAACGAATAGTGGGATTGATCGTTACATTATAACGCCCCCATGGCTAAAATGACAGGTAGGTTTGGTGCGACGGGGATTACAACCCTCATTTTATGAGTAGAGTGCCTTAACCACATAGCCATGTCGGGCCATCACACTACCTAAATGGATACTCATAAAAAGAACGCGGATTGACCAAAACACGTGTAACGTGTCCAACCTGTTCAGAGACATATTGTGGACTACAATGTCTGGCCCACAGCAATGGACTAACTCTAAATTTCAGACCAGCCCGATCAAACGAAATGTAGCGCCTCATCTATCACGTAGCTTGCAAGTAATGGACGCTTGCTAATTTCCAATGATTCTTCAAAAGGTAGGAAAACGATTTTAACTCTTACTGTGCTTATTCATTCCTTAAGATTGTTTGTTTTTTTTCTGAAATTTATCAGACATTAAAAACTAACTAACTATCGGATTCTGAAACATATACTGGTATTAAAGTATTCACTAAAATGAACTTAATAATACAAACAACATATAATATTTTATTTTCGTCAAAGTTTGCAAGATTTATATGAACGAAATACAGATTTTACTAAAAAAACAGAAAGAAATTCCCTATTATTATACATTGTGTATCTGAGAGAAAATAGTATAGTAAGGTGGTGATTTATCATTTACTGAAAAACAGGCAGAAACTCCGTATTATTGTGTATCCGAGAGAGAATAGTATACGAAAATGGTGATTTATCTTTTACTAAAAAAACAGACAGAAACTCCCTATTATTATACATTGTGTATCTGAGAGAGAATAGTATTGGAACATAGTGATTTATCATTTACTGAAAAACAGGCAGAAACTCCGTATTATTGTGTATCTGAGAGAGAATAATATAGGAACGTGGTGATTTATCTTTGAATTTCGCTGTGTACAAATAGTATCTTATTTTAATTTGAGAGTGAGATTCTTAAAATTTTAATTAAGTATGTGTGTCAGGTTTCCACGGAAACATGACCAAAGGTCAGTGAAATGTGACTCCGTTAGATACATTAACTTCTACATTTTTCCAATCATACGAGTGCGCTTGTATGTGGTGAAAGAAATTCTTAAAGGTTAATATTGGTGGCTGTGGTGTCCCCTTGATTTAACCAAAGGAACACCACAATCACCAATATTAAATGTTAATGAGTCTTTATGGCCAAGTGTTGTAGTTCGTTTTCGCCATTTTTATCGCTTCAACAATTAGAATGAGCTTCGATCATCGAATGGTTAAAAATATCATTGTATAATCTACAACATTTTATGTCATCAATTGTATTAATGCTTTACTGCCTAGTCATGAGATACCAACTACACATTAATAAATATAAATTAGCAAGTGCTTCCATTATTTTGCGGAACCTTTAGTTTATCTAAACTCACTTGGCAGGTAGCTTGATTTATAACGTTGTTTACCTGGCAGTGTCCTTTAAGATTTATTTTGGACACTTATATTTATAATCCTATAAGAGGATTTATTAATTATAATTTTCGTATCGCTCATAGTTTCTCATATACGTTGATAAGTAGCTCTAATTTCATTTTTCTCTATCATAGTGATTCTGTTACATATCCACTGTTTTTTTTTTAATGAATGAGTTTCATTACATGTCTGATTAATGTTTTAAAATATACCGAAACTACCTTTAGTTTATTAGAAAGGAACAAAATATCTGTAAAATAAGTTAAAGCTCACAAAATCATCCTACACAGTGACAATAATGTTATTGGTAATAAACATCGATCACTGGAAGAACATGTGAGGGATATAGAAAACTTTAAACAATGGAACTGTAAAATACTTTGCTGTAAAATAGGACCTTCGACGAATATATAATATATTAAAACTTGTATAAAACATCTTAAAATGGCACAATATTTTTAGATCAAAAAATATAAAAATATGTATTTTAATCCACAAAAACAACCTGAAATTAACAAATATCAGATTTGATCTGTGTGAGCAAACGTATATAAGGACTTTTTTCTCTTTGCAGTGATACCGAATTTACTATTTTTATGATTTTATGGTTGTTGTTTTTAAAAAAAACAAATAAGCTCTGTAAATGGTTTGTTTTGAATTTCGCACAAAGCTTCACGAAGTCTATCTGCGTTAATCGACCCTAATTTAGCAGTGTAACACTAGTAGTAGTCATCACCACCAACCGCCATTTCTTGTGCTACTCCTTTACCAAAGAATAGTGCGATTGACCGAAACATTATAACGTACCCCACAGCTGAAAGGGCGAACATGTTTGGTGTAACGGGGATTCGAACCTGCGATCCTCAGATTACGAGTCGAGTGCCTTAACCGCCTGGCCATGCCGGGCCAACTCTATGATAAAGATTTGTATAGATAAAGGGTTAATTAATGCGTTGTACTTGTTAAAAAACTAATAACGCTATAAAATTTAACGTAATATAATATTGAATTTACCAAAATAAAATATAGTTACTAATTCGCAGAAAATAAGGGTTTACTCTTTGTTTTGGAAACAGATTTTTTTTGTCTTACATGAATGGTATGTGCATGCTAATGTAGCGGATTAGTGCAATTACAAATTGTGGCATCGCGAATGAAATGCTAAACACCGAAAAACACTTTCCTGCCAATAATTAAATGGGCTTTACAAAAATAGTTTGTGCTTGATTAATGTAGTGGAGAGGTTGAAGCAATACTAGCCGTGGCGAACAAAATGTTCCATATCGAAAATATATTTCTTTCTGAGGATTAAATGGACTTTACAAGAAAGATGTTTTGCCTGATAATGAAGTGTAACGTTAACGTAAGTACAAACTGTGGAGCCGCGAACAAAAGGTTTAACATTTACATATATGTTTCACGACCATTTAAGAGGATAATACTGTGATAAATACCCTTATGACTAGCAGAATAAATCTCACCACTATATACAGCAAGGTATTTTTGAAGATTTGTTTGTTTGGTTTGTTTTGAATTTCGCGCAAAGCTACACGAGAGCTATCTGTGCTAGCTGTCCCTAATTTAGCAGTGTAAGACTAGACGAAAGGCAACCAGTCATCACCAACCACTTCCAACTCTTGGGATACTTTTTTTTTTTTACCAAAGAATAGTGCGATTGACCACACTTCATATCGCCCCCATGTCTGAAAGGGTGATCATGATTGGTATGACGGGGATTCGAACCCGTGACCCTCAGATTACGAGTCGAGTACCTTAGCCACCTGGTTATGCCGGACCTCTCTTTCTAAAGAAGACACCAGCGAGTTAAATCCAAATAACGTAATTGAGTAAAGAAGTCTTTAATATATCCATGGTACATTGCATGGCGCTAAGCCACTAATAATAAACACCCTCGTCGGTAAATAAAGGCAAAGATTATAAAGAGAACTCCTCAACGTCTGAGAGAAACAACATTTCTCTGTAGCTGAATATATATATTTAGGAATTACTAATCATATAATAAACAACAATTCAAATTTGATAAGCTGTACAAGCTTCATCCAGTTACCGAAATTAAACAATGTTTTCTTTATGTCCAAGACGTCGAATCGAACCAATCCCTTTCCATTATAAATATATCCTCTCATAAAGCCCCAATACTTTCTTATTTCTTTATGAAGAAGGTCCAAGACGTCGAATCGAACCAATCCCTTTCCATTATAAATATATCCTCTCATAAAGCCCCAATAGTTTCTTATTTCTTTATGAAGAAGGTCCAAGACGTCGAATCGAACCAATCCCTTTCCATTATAAATATATCCTCTCATAAAGCCCCAATAGTTTCTTATATCATTGGTTCTCTCAAATAATAAACTTGAAAACCAAGGTCCTCCTACAGTACACAAACTGTGGTAAGTTTGTTCATAACAACGCCCTTCAGTGCCCTCCTATCTCATTTAGTCATCGTTCACAGCATTAAGAAGGTAAAACGGAAATGTTTACCGAACGCTAAACGTTTTGGCAATTACTAATCTGTTTAACTACCATTTTTGAAGAATCGTTTAACTTCAGCCATTTTTATAACAATTTTGAAATAGGAAACTTTTCTACATGTATCTGTGTGTGTGTGAATTACTTTATCCTTGTTTTAGGCTTAAAATGAATTCAAATTATTGCCTTTCATAAATATTTCGCCACTATAAAATTCTTAAGTTTTTGTTTTATTTTATTACGAAAATATAAATCTTTGTTTTCCTCCTCTGGGAAAGAAAATTTGGTTTGAACTTCACGCAAAACTACACAAGGGCTACCTGTGCTAACCGTACCTTATATAACAGAGAAGCTAGATGGAGGGCAGCTAATCAGCGCCATCTACTGCCAAATCTTGAACTGCTCCTTTCCCAACAAATAGCGTAATCAACCGACACATTAAACGGCCTTACAACTGAAGCGATATTAATGGTAACTGAATGTCATTAAGTGAAAGAGATAAAACACCATCTATATGCAAGCAAATACGTCAAAATATTAAAATTCCAAAAACTATTTATTAGATAGTTTTTTAAGGTACTCGCATCTCTACTATTCAGTAACGGTTTGAAAAATGAGGGTAAGACGGATCCCTTTTTGCATAATTTGTTATGATAATCTGTTATTTAGATGTTACTTCATATATGTAACTATTGTTCGCTTGATCACGTGCTTAAAACCAACAGGAGTAGGCACGGATTGTAGTGTTCATTTGATCACGTGCTAAAGCTAATAGGAACACGCACGGATTTGTATTCTTCATTTAATCACGTGTTTTAACCCAATAGGGAGCAGGCACGGATTTGTATTGTTCATTTGATTACATTCTGAGACCCAATAGGGAACAGGCACGTATTTGTATTGTTCATGTAATTACGTCGTGAAACCCAATAGGGAGCAGGCACGGATTTGTATTGTTCATTTGATTACATGCTGAGTCCCAGTAGAGAGTAGGCACGGGTGTGTATTCTTCACTTGATCACGTATTCAAAACTAATAGGGAGCAGGCACAGATTTGTACTGCTCACCTGATCACGTATTCAAACCCAATAGGGAGCAGGCATGGATGCGTACTCTTCACTTGATCACGTGCTTAAACCCAATAGGGAGCAGGTACGGATTTGTATTGTTCACTTGATCACGTGCTTTATGGTCCTAAACTGGTACATGAATATTTTTTAAAGACTGGGTCACAAATCGCGTATGTGTGTTTCTGTGTTTTTCTTATAGAAAAATCACATTTGGCTATCTCCTGGGTCAACCGACTGGAATCGAACCCCTGATTTTAACATTATATTTCCGAAGACCATACTTCCAAGCGAGGACCACAAATCGCCAAGAGAAACTGTAAAAGTGAAATAATGAAGGTTTGCAGCAAAACAAAATAAATGACAAAATTCATTGTGCAATCACTTGTCTGATATGATTACTTTGTCTTTTTTTATGCCTTAGGCAAACTTTTATTTATTGCATTGTCATCTTCGAATGACAAACTACTTTGTATCTGCTTGACAAATAGTTTACTTTGGGATTCTTATATTTAAAAAAATCGTTTTTTTACGTTATAACAGTATCTTAGTGTAAATCATTTCTGTCTTTACAACAAATCATTTGTTGTTGTTTCTTTCTAACATATAATTATCTCCAATAGTTTTCAAAGTAAAAACAAAATCGGAATCTCAAGAATCATATCTACTAATATCTTAAGTATTCTAGTTTTTACGGGTTTTTTTTATCAGATGTCTATGTCATCAAAAAAGACATCTATTTGCTCTTCCTACTCGATCTGTCATTACTACTAGTACAGCGGTATGTCCTCGGATTTACAACGCTAAAATCAGTAGTTCGATTCCCCGGAGTGGGCTCAGCAGGTAGCCCGATGTGGATTTGCTATAAGAAAACACACCCGTGTACATCCTTAAACAAACATTACTACTAATACATATATCTTGTTCCCTTAAGAAATCTATTGTACATTTATTTGGTAGTGAAAAGAATAACTTTCTATACAATAATATGATTCTCTTCGTATAAAAAATGATTAATTTTGTCCAACTAAATTTAAATTTGAACACAAAGGAAGAAATGTAATCTGTTATATAAGTTTTTGTTATTTGTTTCTTTATCACAAAACTCAATAGAAAGACGTACTTAAAGAATGTGTTGACTTTATCTCAAACCCCCCCAAAAAAATTCGAAATTGAAAAAACGCATTTTGCCTCAAGTAACTATTTCTGAATGAAAATAAGTATTTTGTATTAAATTTCTTTAGTTTTGCTTTAATATATCATAGAACGACTTAATAAAATTTAATACATCTCAGTTTCTCTCAGAATATTAGATTAATTCATCTGCTTTGATATTTATCGATAATTGTATATTAAATATATAAATTAACTCAATTTTGTTCAAAATGTATTATGTAAATACATGGCTAAATATCTGGTTTATTGGTCACTTCAGAAGGTGATTATATTAAAATCTGATTGACTGCTTTTTTTTTCAAAAGCCTTGAATCTATTGTGGAATCTTGGAGCCAGAATTTCATTTTAATTCCACCCCTATAATTTACGACGAAGATGGCCACCTTCATTCATCACCGAAACAAATCATTTCCTGAAACGCTTTCATAGATTCGTCAGCGTATATATGATTATATATATAATTATATATATGATTTTTATAAACATAAAAATATATGTTTCATTATTTCTCATGTAAAATTTCAATATAATATCAGAATGGGAGGATTTCTCAGCTCGCGAACAACACCCAAAACAGTACCTTCTTCATGATAATTCTGAACTATACAATTTGAAAGTGTTTAAAATTGGATTTCAAAAATAAATTAATTCGTTAGGAAGCCTTACTGTAAATTGTTGAGAAACTAAACCTAATTTGTTAAAAAACAGTATATGTTAATTACATGAAAAGGGGAAACATAAAAATGAATCTAATAATCTATAAGATTTTGTTTTATCTAAAAGAGAAATGTTCTCTAAAGGACCATAGTTTAGGTACTATTTCACATTGGTTTAGTTTGTTTTGAATTTCGCGCAAAGCTACACGAGGGCCATCTGCGCTAGCCGTCCCTAATTTAACAGCGTAAAAGTAGAGGTAAGGCAGCTAGTCATCACCACCCACCGCCAACTCTTCGGGTAGTCTTTTATCATAGACCGTCACATTATAACACCCCACGCCTAAAAGGGCGAGTATGTCTGGTGTGATGGGGATTCGAACCCACGACCCTCGGATTACGAGTCGAGTGCATCAACAACCTGGCCATACCGGGCCTCTATTTTAGTTATTTTGCCCAAAACAATTAAATAATAATTGAAGTTGAAATTTGTTTTTTTTCCTTTTCAAGATCAAAACACTCTAAAAGTCTCAAGGTAATACACTGTTTTAGAGTATAAATTAAATAAGAATTGTTAAATATTTTAGCTTCGGCTGTACCTATGTGACACAGCAATATCTGCGTACTTACAACGCTAAAATCCGGGTCTCGATAACCGCAATGTGCAGAAAACAGATAGCTTATTGTGTAACTTTGTACTTAATTTCAAAGCAACAACAATCCTTTATGTTATCTGAAATTCAAACGATTATTCATGCTTTTAGATTTAGTTTAGATGACTTTACATTTTAAGAGTTCATCTTATTTCACTTCAGTGTAGATAATTGTCACAACAAGTGGAATGCGTGAGGCGATGCGATTCCAATGAGCATTTCATATATTTGCATTTGAATCGACTTTTCTCTCCTTCCCATGATGCTCTTTTATGTCAAGATCGTTTGTGAATATTATACCATTATTTTATCTGGCCTTATCTGTATTAACGGCAACCAGGTACTGTGAACATCTGATTCAGTCACAGAGTAGGTAACCTACTAGTACGACGAGTCAGAATAAGAAATACGTGTCATGAATAATTGTCTCTACTATTCAGAAGTATGATTAGTTGGGACGGAGTTCCAGGTTATGATGATGTGATGTCAATTTGAGACACTTGTAGCCAGTTTGCAAGAGACAGCTGTAAGAGGAATCGTTATCTACATAGGTAGGTGAAACATTCAGATTTATTATTTAAGGTCTGTAATTATACCAGCGAATACTTTGTGACAGTTTAAACTTACTAAATCACTCTATGTAGCATAGGATTAGAGGACAGTTTTAGTATTTTATATGTCTGATTTACATAATAAAAGTTGAACGATGAAACTAATATGATAATTTCACAATAGTAATGTTTTTCGTGAAACATTTATTACAACAATACGAATATTTATTATTGTATCGTAAAATATATATAACTAGCGCAAACATTTACTAGAATATTGCTTTTTGTGTCAAAGCTTAGTGTGTTTTTGTTATAAAATAATCTTTGAGGTTTCACTAAATTTTCCTTGTCTTTGATGTTAAATTTATTAGAATAAAATACATTGCAAAAGAGATATCCAATGTTTGAGATGTTACAGTTTTTTTTATATACGCTTTCTGTTAATGGTAAATCAATTTTATTTGTTGAAGTAGAATTTCGTATACGTGTTTAAAATATTTCAAATCATTAAAGTTTCCTTGATACTGTAGGATTCCAGTTACAAAATACACAAGGTAAGTACACGTACTTTTCAGAGTACCACACCTATGAAAGTGTAATTAGTGTTATTTTAAAACAGCGAGAGGTCTACTGAGCACAATTTTCACAATAAAAAATAATTATTCGTTCAGTGTTAGAAAGTATTTAAAACAACTATTGTAATAAGAAAACTTAGTGAGGAGATACCTGAACTTAGGCTTACAATAAATTACCTAACTAGGTTTACAAGAAATACTTCGCTAATAGTTTAATAAAAAAATTAGAATAAAAAAAACTAGAGGAGAAATGTTACTTGGCGAATACGAGGGAAAACAATAGAAAAACACACCTCATTCTGGGTTCATTCCTGTCTCAGCTTTCTGTGGAAAGGTTTGAAAACCCGGAGATTTTCACCATCAGTTTTCACTCCATATATCATCTGGATAAATTCCTGGAATTATTTGTCATACAACTTACTTTTAGCATTTACAAAGATTACCGCCTTGTAAAGCAATGGTCATCATAATAAAACGCAGTGGTCAAGTGGCTGACCTCTACTTTATAGGTTATTATTATATGGCTATCTTAATGACGAACTTCTTTTCTAACGTCAAAAGTAAAAACAACAACAACAAAGTTTTCCACACTTCTGAATTAAGAGTTTAAAGAACAGTAAGTTAATGGCTGAAGTTTATCATTATATTACACAAAATTTGTTACACAATCATTACCACGTTATTCCCATGTAAACGATTGTCGAAACGTGTTTTTCATGTAGCTGCAGCCTCCCAGTGGCTCAGCGGTATGTCTACGGCATTACAATGGTAAAAACCGGGTTTCGATACCCGTGGTGGGCAGAGCACAGATAGCTCATTGTGTAGCTTTGTGCGTAATTCAAAAGAACCAAATGTAGCTGTAAGTTAAATGATACATCAGGTATTTCTATTCTTATTAAATTCAAACTCGTATAGCATTTAAAGGAATGAACCTAATTTGTTAATTCTATATTGATAAAACTCTAAAGAACCAATTTAATGTGTTTAATTATTCTCCTTAACAATGTATAAAGTTTTCAAAAACATATGACGATGTTTATTCTACATACCATAATAAGATTATTTTCAGTAGTAATTCAGACATCATAGTATTTAGTCCCTAAAATAAATAACATTTAAATAATTTCTAAATTTTTCTGTGATTAGATACATCTGATAATTTAAATAAATGATTTCTTCTAGAAACAATATTTGCAATATTTTATTCCATTCTATTATTTGTTCTCACGTTTGTTTGTTTGTATTTTGAATTTAGCGCAAAGCTACACGAGGGCTATCTGCGCTAGCCGTCCCTAATTTAGCAATGTAAGACTAAAGGGAAAGCAGCTAGTCATTATCACCCACCGTCAACTATTGGGCTACTCTTTTTCCAACGAATAGTGGGATTGACCGTCACATTATAACGCCCCCACGGCTGAAAAGGCGAGCATGTTTGGTACGAGGGGGATTCGAACCGGCCACCGTCAGATTACGAGTCGAAGGCCTTAACCCACCTGATCATGCTGTTCTCTCGTATATGAGAGTATATTGTAAAACATATATTTTCTTGATATAAATACGCAGAAGCTTAAGTTATGACCCAATATACATCTTACTAATTCTTCTTTGTCTTTTCCTCAGTGTCTTTGCAGTAAATCTGTGGACTTACTAACTATTTGTTAATTTATAACGTTAAACATCAGGTTTCGATACCCGTGTTGAGAATAACACAAATAACACATTCTGTAACTTTCTGTTTATTTTTTAAAAAAATCAAACTCAGTAATAACGTGTTTTAGTACAACTTTATGCGAAAACCAACATTTACTGCAATAAATCACTATTTAATATATGCATCATACGTAACATAAAAATCATTATAACTTTAATACATGTAATTAGTTCATCTAAAATTATTATAATTTTCAAGTGAAATAAATACATTAAGAATTAACGTATTCAATAACGCATTTCTATTTGCAAGTATGAATATACTTAATTATGCTTGTTGTTGACCACAAAGCTACACATTAACTTAATAACTCCTGGAATTATCTAGTAGTTTTCAGGCCTAGTTCTCTCACCAAATGCTACCATGTGTAGAAAGTTCTTGCGTTATTATTATCCTACTGAGACATGGACCAGGAACGTTGTATGGTTCAGCTCACTAACCTGATACACGTATGGTACATAGAGCTGACATGATCTCTGAAACGTGTAATTTTAGCGTATTTATTCTCGTAATTAAGTAAGTTCTGTTGAAGACAGAAAAAGAAAGACATTGGGTTTGTTATAGCGATTGTACATTGCAATGTTTTACTTGTTATTACACTTTATATCATGATTTACTTGAATAAAAAAGGTTTTCTGTATTCCTGGTTCCATCAGTTGTGATAAAGCTATTATAAACTCAATATAAAATGCTTCTCATATTATTTTAGTTTTGTGAATGCTGGATTATGTATTGATTTATTCTTGTTCCCCAACATTCAGGAACAGTGTATTTTTTATTACAACCACACACCACAGAATACGTTACAAAGAAAGTTTAGGCATTGTGACCAAAATTTAGCCTCCGCATATGAACGTTACTTTACATTTTCTGTATTTCTCAACATGCTCGTCTCTTCTTTGTGACATGGGATTATGTCTTAACAATATAAACATATTAACACTTGTGAACTGAGATTCATCGTATTCCAAAATCCAAAACCGTTGAGTAGATGTTACTTTATGGCAGTCTCTGTCTATCTGGCCTCCAGCTAACAGAAGATCATTAAAGACTCCAGGGGCTTTTCAAAGAGTTCTAGACCTTCAGTGAAACTAAGTTCAGTGTCTGTAGCACTTATACATAGTGTTACTTAGTCAGATAAAGAAATCATGGTCTCTACTAAACAGGTAAATGTATAACTCCAAGACCGTCTATGCTTAGCTCCTAGGACAAGTGCTTAATTGAAGGTAACTATATGTAAGACCCAGTTCACCTCCTGGTTGTGTCAGTGAGATATCAAGCGCTCACGCTGTTCGGCTGTCATTTACAGGACAGATATGTTAGTTAAGAGACTCTTATCAGTTTGCGCTACTAGACTCGTGTAAGTGGCTAAGAATAAGTCTCTTTTAGGTCACAGAAATAAACTAAAAATCGAAAAGATACAATGACAGTATTGTAAGAGTAAGAGAAAGCAGACTTGAGCCATCTCGCTCCGGCATGGCCAAGTGGTTAAGGCAATCGACTATTAATGTGGGGGTCGCGGGTTCGAATTCCCGTCAAACCAAACATGCTCACTCTTTAAGGTGTGGGGGCGCTATAATGTTATGGTCAATCCCACTATTCGTTAGTAAAAGAGTAGCCCTAGAGTTGGCAGTGGGTTGTGATGACTAGCTGCCTTCTTTCTAGTCTTACAATACAAAATTAGGGACAGCTAGCGCAGATAGCTCTCGTCTAGCTGTGCGCGAAATCCAAAAACAAACAAACAAACACTTACATCTATTACTTTTCCTATAGATTCTACGTGACAGTCAATATTATATTTTTTAGTATTTGCATCATTTGTTACATTTTTATATACTTTGATGTAAATTAAGAAAAAAAAGGCTGTTTTAAAGCTTTCTATAAAATAGAGAAAGTGTACCAAAATAAATAAGAAATTATTCTTCAAGTGCATCTTTCATTTAATAATTTTTAAAGCGCATTTCTCAGTTGATAATCCCCAGGTGGATTCAGTAGATAGCGTGATGAGGCTTTGCTATAAGAAAGCACACCCACCCTTATTTGGTAATAATTAAAGTGCATCTTGAAACTTAATACTTTTTCAAGCGCATCTTTAATTTTTGGAAAAACGAACAAACGTGAAGCTGAAAAATTGAAGCATGGGTTTAAAATATATGCATTAGAATTTAATCTTGTTTATAAAACAATGACAGTTAACGATAAACTTAGATCTGAATACATTGCTCCACTTTATTGTTAACAACGCCCTCTGCCGCATTCTGAAGAGCTTTCCACGAGGCACCAACTCCAGAATTATATCATAATTGGGCCCGACATGGGCAGATGGGTTAAGGCGTGCAACTCGTAATTCGAGGGTCGCGGGTTCGAATCCCGATCGCACCAAACATGCTCGCCCTTTCAGCCGTGGGGACGTTATAACGTCACGGTCAATCCCACTATTCGTTGGTAAAAGAGTAGCCCAACAGTTGGCGGTGAGTGGTAATGGCTAGCTGCCCTCCCTCTAGTCTTACACTGCAAAATTAGGGACGGCTAGCGCAGATAGTCCTCGAGTAGCTTTGCGCGAAATTCAAAACAAACAAACAAAATATCATAATTGTAACATCTACTTAGCGATCGTGACGTGGTGCATAAGAAACAGATTTCTTACTACGCTGATTCCTTATGCTGAAAAAGAAATATACAATTATTTACACAACTGTCATAATAACAAAAGGCCTAAGGCCTTGTTTTCAAGGTTTCATCCTATTATTTACATCATACATCGAGACAAAACAGATATCGTTTGATGAGTGAGTCAAACTATTTTTGTTTTTATTACTTATAATTGCCATACATAATTTTATAATAAATTTTACATATTGTGTATTGTTTGGTTATTTCTTTAGAATTAAGCACAAAGCTACGCGAAACCGAAACTCGGGTTTTAGCGGTGTGAGTCCACAGACATACCGCTATGCCACTGTGGGTCTCTATTGTGTAAGAGTTATTATTCCTTTGATAACAACACTACAGTTTGATACCATCTACCCATATAACATTTGACAATCTGCTCTTTCGTTTTCATGATGAGCTATTTTGTTCAGAGTTAAAAATGCACGCTTGTCAACTGGTTGCAAATACTTAAAGACGATAAATAAGTTTTTAACAGCTTTTGACAGTTAGAAACCTAATACTTAAATTCAAGTTGATTTTTTTTTTATTTTGCCTTATAAATAAACCGAAGTAACATCTAAGCAGTTCAAACGTTCTAAACAATCGTCTTAAGTTTATTTAAATACCATCAGTAATGCCTGAATGGGAAGGAATTTCTTAATGTGTATTTTTCAAATTTTAGCATTACTATCTTGATTCAGTCCAAATAAACATTTACATACTGAAAATATACACTTGTTCTTATATAATGTATTTATTATAGATTAATCTGAAATTTAGCATCTTCTGACCTTAGGTAAGAACTTCATAAGTTAACTTGATCTCAAAATTCTAATGACAAATGAAACAAGTTTTAGATGTTTTATAAAACATCTCGTTTTTAAAGTAAAGTTAACACTAAACGCAAACTGTTAATGAAAGTTTGCCATAAAACCTGACAAAAAATTAAATAACAACGTTATTTCCTATATATCGAAAAATGTTTTTCTAAGCAAAACATGAATAGCAGCTTAAAATAACTTGTCGTTTTACTGGGTAACAAACACTACACAGCATACTCTTTTTACTTAATGTGTTTTGGGTAACAAACACTACACAGCATACTCTTTTTACTTAATGTGTTTTGGGTAACAAACAGTACACAGCATACTTTTATTACTTAATGTGTTTTGGGTAACAAACAGTACACAGCATACTTTTATTACTTAATGTGTTTTGGGTAAGAAACAGTACACAGCATACTGTTATTACTTAATGTGTTTTGGGTAACAAACAGTACGCAGCATACTTTTATTACTTAATGTGTTTTGGGTAACAAACAGTACACAGCATACTTTTATTACTTAATGTGTTTTGGGTAACAAACAGTACACAGCATACTGTTATTACTTAATGTATTTGGGTAACAAACAGTACGCAGCATACTTTTATTACTTAATGTGTTTTGGGTAACAAACAGTACACAGCATACTTTTATTACTTAATGTGTTTTGGGTAACAAACAGTACACAATATACTTTTATTACTTAATGTGTTTTGGGTAACAAACAGTACACAATATACTTTTATTACTTAATGTGTTTTGGGTAACAAACAGTACACAATATACTTTTATTACTTAATGTGTTTTGGGTAACAAACAGTACACAATATACTTTTATTACTTAATGTGTTTTGGGTAACAAATAGTACACAGCATACTTTTATTACTTAATGTGTTTTGGGTAACAAACAGTACACAATATACTTTTATTACTTAATGTGTTTTGGGTAACAAACAGTACACAATATACTTTTATTACTTAATGTGTTTTGGGTAACAAACAGTACACAATATACTTTTATTACTTAATGTGTTTTGGGTAACAAATAGTACACAGCATACTTTTATTACTTAATGTGTTTTGGGTAACAAACAGTACACAGCATACTTTTATTACTTAATGTGTTTTGGGTAACAAACAGTACACAGCATACTTTTATTACTTAATGTGTTTTGGGTAACAAACAGTACACAATATACTTTTATTACTTAATGTGTTTTGGGTAACAAATAGTACACAGCATACTTTTATTACTTAATGTGTTTTGGGTAACAAACAGTTTACACAGCATACTTAATGTATTTTTTTATTACTTAATGTGTTTTGGGTAACAAACAGTACACAGCATACTTTTATTACTTAATGTGTTTTGGGTAACAAACAATTACACAATATACTTTTATTACTTAATGTGTTTTGGGTAACAAACAGTACACAATATACTTTTATTACTTAATGTGTTTTGGGTAACAAATAGTACACAGCATACTTTTATTACTTAATGTGTTTTGGGTAACAAACAGTACACAGCATACTTTTATTACTTAATGTGTTTTGGGTAACAAACAGTACACAGCATACTTTTATTACTTAATGTGTTTTGGGTAACAAACAGTACACAATATACTTTTATTACTTAATGTGTTTTGGGTAACAAATAGTACACAGCATACTTTTATTACTTAATGTGTTTTGGGTAACAAACAGTACACAGCATACTTTTATTACTTAATGTGTTTTGGGTAACAAACAGTACACAGCATACTTTTATTACTTAATGTGTTTTGGGTAACAAACAGTACACAGCATACTTTTATTACTTAATGTATTTTTGGTAACAAACAGTACACAGCATACTTTTATTACTTAATGTGTTTTGGGTAACAAATAGTACACAGTATACTTTTATTACTTAATGTATTTTGGGTAATATCACGGTATTAAGTAAAAAAGCTCGAGTATTCTTTTTTACTATAGTTTTTAAACTTAGTTTTCAATCATACTGAATAAGAACAGTAAGTTGGTCATGTGATATTAATCACTTCCTAATAACCACTTATTAAATCATTCAATTAGAGATGTATCTAGTTTGGTTTGTTTTGAATTTCGCGCAAAGCTACCTGAGGGCTATCTGCGCTAGCCGTCCCTAATTTTGTAGTGTAAGATTAGAGGGAAAGCAGTTAGTCATCACCACCCACTGCCAACTCTTGGACTACTCTTTTACCAAAGCAAAGTGGGATTGACCGTCACATTATAACGCCCCCACGGCTGAAAGTGCGAGCAAGTTTGGTGTGACGGGGCTTCGAACCCGCGAATTACGAATCGAGTGCCTTATCTACCTAGCCATGGCAGGCCATGTATCTCATTAGGAGCATGTGTGTGTTATATTACAGCAAAGCCACATTGAGCTTGGTGGATTCAGCTGATAGCCCGATGTGGTTTTGCTGTAATAAAACACATACATACTCCTAACGAGTACAGCCGTAAGTCTACCGATTTACAACGCTGGATATATCGTTATGAATATCAGTGTATTTACCAAGAATGGCTTGAGGCAAACAACGCTTTAATTGTAGACAGAAATTAAGTTTTTTCTGCATTATATAAATAACTCAATCTCGGAAATAATTCAAGTAAGTCATGATTTAGTGAAGAGTTTTTAACATTGTTGACGTTTGAAAATAAAACTACGACAAACGTTGAAATTTTTATTAATTAAACAAATTTAAATACCTTATTTTTCTCATTTTACTGAAGTGTTCGCTTTCTACAGAATTTTGATTACAACAGATACAGAAAGTATTTATAAAGAACTTTATACAGTCATATCACAGACTGGTTAAAATCCTGGTAACCAACGAAAGACACGAGACAATAAAGGAGATGTTCAGAAATGTTAACTTTACGCGCCTCTAATTTGAAATCTGCGACAGGCTAATTATAAGATCACAGCAGGCGAATTATGAAGATTACAGCAGGCTAGTTGTGAGGATCACAGCAAGCTAATTATGAGGAACACAACAGGCTAAATTTGAGGGAAACAATAGGCTAATTATGAGGAACATTAGAAATGGAATTTGCAGTTTAGCTTGGTCATGTTAACTTGTGGTGGATTAATTATAACCTCAAAGTTTTGTCGGCTTTATTATTTTACACGACATTATAACATCAGTGTATCAATTTCCAATAATCTGGTGTCTGCCCAAACGTTCGTCTGTTTACCGTTTCAAGCTAAACACGTGGGCAAAACTGTACATTTGTCTTCGAAATGACCAAAGATCAGACATGAACGATATTGTTACTGAATTGTATTTCAGAAGCAGGATATTGTACACCGAATTGTTAGAAACTAATCACACTATCACTCACATTTTAAATTGTAACTTAAAAAACAAAAATGTAGAGTTACCATGCGCTGTTGTTGAGCATCTCTTAGACTGAAACACTGAGCAACTACTTTTCTTGGTAGGAGGCATAAACAGCTCAGGATTTTGGCCCTCTGAGTGAAACTAAGAATACAACACAAACATAGTTTTAAATTTTGTGAAATAATTTGAATTAACGGTTCAACTTAAACTTTTTCCCTCACTAGGTACGTGTGCTTTTGTTTGTATAAATCAGGAAGTATATCTCCTACTTGAGTAACTGAAAATACTTTAATTTTTTTTTTTTTTAATTTTGCACAAAGCAACACGAGGGCTACCTGTGCTAACCATCTTTAATTTAGCAGTGTAAGACTAGAGGAAAGGAAGATAATCATACCACTCTTGGGCTACTATTTTACCAACGAATAGTGGGATTGACCGTAACATTATAACGCTCCTACGGCTGGGAGGGCAACCATGTTTGGCGCGACGCGAAGCACGAACCCGCGACCCTCAGATTACGAAGCGCACGCCTTAACGCGCTAGGCCATGCCAGGCCCACTTTAAAAAGCTAAAAAAAAATTATAAGTTCACATAAATATAGACTACCAGTTATCGTGTGAAGAACTATATAAACTCATACGTATATAATTCCTGCACTAGTCTGGAATACTTTGAAGAAATTACTGATTATGTATTTGAAGATGAGGTTGTTGATATGGTGTTACGTCCCCACCCATACAATAGTTTAGCTTCACGTTTCATAGGCTCGAATTGGCCAAGCGTGTTAAGGCGTGCGACTCGTAATCTGAGAGTCGCGGGTATGCATCCCCGTCGCGCCAAACATGCTCGCCCTTTCAGCCGTGATGGCGTTATAATGTTACTATCAATCTCGCTATTCGTTGGTAAAATAGTAGCCCAAGAGTGGTATAACTATCTTCCTTCCCTCTAGTCTTACACTGCTAAATTAAGGATGGTTATCACAGATAGCCTTCGAGAAGCTTTGTGCGAAATTCGAAAACAAGCAAACAAAAACAAACAATCACGTTTCATATCTAACTGAAATAAGTGAATTTTGCGAAATCAGTTGAGACTGTCAAACGTCGATAAATTCCTTTGTAAGCCAATCAAAATTAGGATCATTAGTGAAATGAAATCGTGACGTATTCACGGCATAATTATTAGTAAAACGTAATTAGATTAACAACTTCTAACATATAGAAAACCCAGTGTTTCTTCTAACACTACATTCGATTCTCCTCTGTGGACTCAGCAAATAGCCAAATTTGGCTGTGCTCTAAGAAAAACACATGCACAAAGACCGCGTTCCAACAATGGCTTTTACGTCATGTTGCTTAGTAAGAAAAATATAACCTAGCGTTGTTAGTCTATCTACTGAAAGTATAAAATTAAATGCATAAACACCAGAATTGGAAAATACTTCTTGACATCTTAATTTAGCATCTGTGTTAATTAAAGAGTTTTGTTTTTATTTAAAATCTTTGACGGTATAACACAAAAGAATTTACTTCACAAGAGTTAAGTTCAACATTAAATTGAAATTTTTACTTGGGTCGAATTTAAGTGATCCCACACTTCTTATTTACTTTAAGCTTATTTTATCAACATTCACTACACTTGTAAGGTTTCACAGTTCAATGCACACCCGTCACTAAAATCATAATAGACAAACAGTAATCGAACTATTTTATCTCGATAAATACATTTTGGTTTTTATTACTCCTATTTCAAGAAATCAAGCCTGACGTTACACACAGTGCTTTTTTTATATAGATTAGGTCTTTACTTATGTTGAATTTGTAAAATATGTTTACTTGGACGTATGTATTTTTATACGTGTATTTTATTTTGTTAACAATCAGACGTGTTTCATTTATTACGTTTTTTGTTAAGCTGGTTTATATGAATAAAAATAAACTACATTTCAAACATGGAGGTAGGTATTTTGAGCACGTATATATATTGAAGAAGAGGAAATTCGATTAATAAAATAATAAGAACCAGTAGAAGATTAGTAGTCGTAATGTTATCACGTTTCGTACTGTAGAGATATATACGTACACACCCACACACATAGTTTCAATTATTAATTGATTTCACAACAGACGCCGCTGTAAATAGAGCACATATAGTCCATCGTGTAACTTCATAAAAGTGTTCATGTGTAGAATGAATTTCAACGTCTCAAAGTAAGTTAATACTATTTATTTAGCTGAAAACTAAATTACATAGTTTTTTACGTGTGATAAATTGATGACTATGGGCATGAAGATAAAATTATATAATAATACTCTGAGAAAAATAGCGAAAGGGAGAGATACTAATGGAAATGGAAAACATAAGGAGGTTATTGTTATAGGAGACTCTTTAGTGGGCAGGATAGTGTGTGGAATAAATAAGAAGAAAAATTAGTTTGTGCTATTCAGTGGCAGAGCAAGTAATGTAGTAAAGAACAGCCATTGTGGTGCAGATAGGAGCTAATCAGGTAAAGAAGGGTGGGTCATATGAGGTAAATGTCAAGACAAGACGTTCAAAGAAAACGGTCCTAATAAATTAATTTTGTCAGAAATTTTGAAAAGAATTAATTGTGGCAATTGAATTATATGTAGTGCACTAGGGATTGTTATGGTTAGGATAATATGTAAGACGAACAAGTTCGTTCGACATATTTATGGGATCTGTTCAATGGGAAAAGGGAACATTTTTGGAATATATGGTTCACATTTAAGTAGGTTAGGGGCCATTACCTCAACTGTGAGGGCATCTTTAAACTAGGTCTAGACAATAGTAAAAGCCAAAAATTAAGAAAACTAAAATGTAGAGAAAAAATAAGTTTAAGAAACAAAGTAGGCTACTCTGGTACTATTGTGGTGTTTAAAAAATCAAATTAAATGCTTGTTCCTACAGAAGATTTTGATGTTTTAAGTAACCGTAGTTAAAAGTAAACAACTTTCATGACAGAAATACAGATTTTAATAGGAAAATAGTATTAAAAGAGAAAAAGGAATGGCTTTATACACTGCTGGCCAAAATCTTAAGACCAATGAACATAAAGAAAAAATATGCATTTTGTGTTGTTAGACTCAACCACTTATTTGAGTAGAGCTTCGAAAGATGAAAATAAGAAAAGGGAAAATAAAAATAAAAACTTTTTAGCATTTAATAAGGAAAATGTGAACACTATGAAATTAGCCTAATTACTAGCTGGTCAAAGTTTAAGACCATACAGAAACGAAGCGTTAATCGGTAAACACGGAACGAAATTTAGTCATTTGTGTTCAAGCATTTGCGTTGTCAACATCTCCCACTGACATCTCCTGTGTTACATTGGGTAAAAACATGGCAAAGGCTAAAATGATGACAGAGTTTGAACGCGGTAGAATTGTCGAGCTGCAAAAGCGAGGTCTTTCTCAACATGCCATTGCTGGTGAGATTGGGCGTAGTAAAACTGCTGTTGCACATTTCTTAAAAGACCCTGAAGGATATGGAACGAGAATTTCAAGTGGACGGCCAAAGAAAATTTCGCCGGCGTTGAGCAGTAGAATTAGAAGGGTTGTCCGGCAAGACACCAGCCGACCGTCGGACGCAGAATTAGCTCAAGAACAATATGACGACATATACGAAAAAAAGGCTTCAAAAACTGTAAACGTCTTCAAAGGCCACGCCTCCTTCCACACCACGAAACAGCTCAGTTAAACTTTGCTGAGAAGCACCAAACATGGGACGTAGAAAAGTGGACGAAGGTTTTATTTTCCGAGGAGAAAAAAATTAACCTGCATGGTCGAGATGGCTTCCAACGTTACTGGCACGATAAGGATATTCCATGAGACATTTATTACACGACGCAGTGGAGGAAGTTCCATCATGATCTGGGGTGCTTTCTCCTTCTATAGCACAATGGAGCTTTAGGTTATACATGGGCGTCAAACAGCAGCTTTGGCATGTTGGAGAGAGCAATCTTATTGACTGAAGGCCCTTGCTTGAGTGGAAATGACTGGATCTTTCAGCAGGACAACGCTGCAATCCATAATTCCCGCAGGACAAAGGACTTTTTCATGGCGAGTAACATGATTCTTTTAGACCATTCAGCGTGTTCACCCGAACTGAACCCCATTGAAAATGTTTGGGAGTGGATGGTAAGGGAAGTCTATAGAAATGGACGTCAATTCTAAACAGTGCATGATCTTCGTGAAGCCATCTTCACCACTTGGAATAACATTTCAGCTAGCCTTCTGAAAACGCTTGTATCAACCATGCTAAAGCGAATGTTTGCAATTATTTGAAATGACAGCCGTGTAACTCACTACTGAGACCTTTTGTTGGGTATTTCCTACCATGTTTAGGACTTCTTTTTGGTATGATCTTAAACTTTTGACCAGCTAGTATTTAAGCTAATTTCATAGTGTTCACATTTTCCCTATTAAATGCTCAAAAAGTTTTTTATTTTTAGTTTTCCTTTTGTTATTTTCATCTTTCGAAGCTCTACTCAAATAAGTGGTTGAGTCTAGCAACGCAAAATGCATATTTTTTCTTTATGTTCATTGGCCTTATGATTTTGGCAAGCAGTGTATGTGAAATGTGAGTTTCTCGTGTTTCATCGAGAATAACAAAGCTAATGGCAACATGATTGAATCTCGTTTGGTTTTTGTTAGTAACTAAAGAGAAAGGAGGTTTAATTAAAATTTGTTACAGACTACCAGCTTAATCTGTTGAAACAGTTGAGAAATTTTACAATGAGATACAAATTTCAACTGTTAATAAAGTTCTAATTATAGAAAGTTTTAATTTTAGCCACAAAGACTGGAAAAATCTAGGGATGGATCCTAAGAGGATACCTTTTAAAATCTGTACAGGTGGTGTTATTCTCCAATTGGTTACGGAACCTACTAGTAACAATACTAATTTAGATTTATTTTTAACTTTTAATACAGAAATGTCTCACTGAGTGACAATTTGGAAATATCTGGGTGCAAATGATCGCTGTTCCAGTAGGTTTGATGTCTTACAAGAAAAATTAGATTTCTATTGTAGATTTAAAAAATTGAAGGAACGTGATGTGAATTATCTGTTGTTAATTGAGCATCTGTATCAACTGGAGATTCTGATCAAATATAACGTATTTTTGAAAATATTTATTAGTGTTCAATACAGATATTTTTCTTGTAGAAAAACGGTAGAAAAACTAAGTTGGTTGACAAAATATATAAAGGATACAATTTTGAAAGAATCATTATAAACGTAAAAGTTTTAAGTTCACTGTTATAATGGGATTTATAGAAGCTTATAGAAAATTAAAGTAGTTGGCACAACAAGAAATCATGCGACAAAGGTTGTCCAAAGATGTAAGAATAACAGTAATGATTTATTTAAATGCATTAAGGGTAATTAAAATGTCTGGAGGAGAGTAGGGCCTTTAGGAGATGATTCATTTAGAGAAATGTTAATATCTGAGAATTATTGGATGGATGGATTATTAAATTGTAACATTCTTCTTTTCTTCAATTTCGCTCATGCATATTTAAACTATTTTTATTATTCTGAAGAACTACTACATGGAAACAATATTGAACAAGACGATAACATTAATTTCCAAGAGGAAATTGGAAAGGTTAAAGAATGATAGGTTTCCTGGATCACATAACGTTTATCCAAAGGTTTGAAAAAATATTAATTATTGAATATTTGAGCCACAAAGTAGAATTTTTTTGTATGCCCTTAAAACTGGACAAGTGCCAGAAGGTTGGTCGTTGGCAATGTCACTCCTCGTTTTATAGATGATAAACATTTTTCGTGTAATTATAGGATTATTAACCTTGCATTGCTGATGAAAAGGTATTCGGAAAGTCTGACAAAAATGCTTGCAAAGTCATTTTATAAAATTTAAATTTTTTGCATAGTCAGAATGGATTCACCAGAGAAGAATCTTGTCTCTCTGACTGTTTGATATACTTTGAATAAATTACTGAATATTTAAACGAATATAAGGTTGTGTATTTGGCTTTTAGAAAAAAAATGGCAAAATGCGACATAAAATATTGTTAAAAGTCATCACTGCGTGATTGAAGATAGTTTGACTCATTGAATAGAAAACGAATTATGCTGGTAGAACACATCTAAGTGTTGCCTTGTGGTATCACGATCCTAACGTAATCTTTGTAGAAAAAGGGTCTAAGCCAGACCCTGCAGTATAACTGGTCTAAACCATACCTGGCAGTACAAGTTTGTAAGCCAGCCTTGTCAGAGCATCGTCTAATAATAACTAACTCCGCTGAGCTCTAAATCACCTATAATACCTATTTTATCGCTAATTAAAATAGCACGCATTATAAAAGTATTTTGAACAAATATAGTGTGGAACTCTAAGCCATATTAAAAAAAACAACCTATTTTTGAGTAATAAAACAGACCAAAAATAACTTTCACTGAAAATGCATATATTTAAATTATTTTTTAAAAGAATTAAATGAAATAAAAACCGAGTTTCTAGACCAGTGGTGGGCAGAACACTGACAGCTCTTTACATAGTTTTGTGTTGAATAACAAAAAACAGCCTTTATTTCTATCTCGAAATCAGATAATATTGAGTTTCAGATACATGTTGTGGTAATGAATAAAGGATTTCCTTCTTACATTATGCAATAAAGGGGCCTCCTTATTTAGATTTCTTAACAATCTATTCAAATACAATTGGTGAAACGAATAATCGAGTTGCGTGTTTTCAGCTGATCCACCTTAAAATGATTGATTTCGTATAACTGCATAAATTGAGACATCTATCAGAAATCCACTGCTACTGCAATCGATATTTTTGGTCCTATAGTTAAACTATTCTAAAATTTGTCACAACGCCTAATTGTAAAATGTAAATTGATAACAAAGGATTAAATATTTTTTTTCAAATCTTGATTGATTATACCAAAGGGTTGAATGTTGTTTTAAAATGTAAGTTTATGATACCAAATAAATAAATGTTTTATTTCTGTAAATCTTTGTGGTAGTTTTCTAATTTTTTGTACACACATCTATCCTTTCCTTTGCCCGTCCAGCAGCACAGCAGTATGGTTTTCGATACCCATACCGGGCAGAGCACAGATAGCCCCTTGTGTAGTTTTATGCTTAAATTCAATCAACCAATCAACCTTTTGTTTGATGGAAATGTTCGGTACACTTGCACTTACAACCTGTACATTGCTCTAATGTATGTATATCTATATATATAACGAATTTGTAAAATTTTGACACTCGTTTTGATTGAGAGGATGTTCCCCATACTTTACCTGAGAAAGTAATACTAAAAACCTTACTAAGTTTTGTTGTTACATAAATCGATGTCCCCAGGTTTCAATGTGGTTTTACTATAAGAAAAACAAACAAGCATACGTCAACCTTTAATGTCCGATTTTGTTGACGGTTCACAACGCAAGATACTAACCCGACTTGAAAATAATAATAAAAAATATTTGGGTTTAATTCTGTTCTATACGGCCCGGTATGGTGGTTAAGGCGCTTGACTCGTAATCCGAGGGTTGCAGGTTCGAATCCCCGTCATACTAAATATGCTCACTATTTCAACCGTGAAGCCATTATAACGGGACGGTCAATCACACTATTCGTGGGGGTCAAAGAGTTGGCGAAGGGTGGTGATAACTAGCTGCCTTCTCTATAATCTGACATTAATAATTCATGGACGGCTAACGCTGAGAACCCTCGTCTAGCTTTGCTACTAAACAGATACAACTGCTAAAGATTATTATAACAAGTTAGTATTACGTTACGCAAATGAAAAGTATTTTGTGCTTACACTATATATTTCGAATTTTCATGACTTTCGACATATACATATATAGGTAATCTAAAAAGTTAAGCAAAAGTGATCATCAGATGGCTTTTAAGTTGTGGTTTTTTGTGTGTGTTTATTAGGAGCTATTAACACATTAAAATCCTGTTAAGCACCAGAACCACCTCAAAAAACAGTTTTCAAGTCGAGATATTCTCTCAGTTAACATTGAAGTTAGTACAGATATATTTATGTTAATACATATATGTAAGTGAACACATGTTGTTGTATTGTTTCTTCACATTGACGGTAGAGTCGTAAGGGCATTAATAAGTGCACATATTTCAAAAAGACAACAGGGTAGATGTTTCACTTTAATTAGACTTCCACGTGACGACTTCTGTTTTCATTGATTATTTATACAGCCGTAACGTTGCCTATTCACTAAAACTACCAACAAATGGGGTCATACGTATCAACTACCAGGTGCCACAGCTATAAAAGACACACTAAGTTGTAACAGTCAGCCTCAGGAAAGAAAATTTCCTGATTTCAAAATACTTGGCTTAAAACGAAATAACGTGACAAGCATTACAATGGATGTCATCACGACAGTTCGCTTAGCTACCATTTCTGGGAAATAATTTGGTTATGCTGCTTAGTATACAAGCTATATTCACAGTTGGGTGGCTCTATGAGCTTGGAATGGAGAAACATAAAAATCGAAATCGCTCTAAAGGGACTTCGTCGAAGACTGATTGCTCGTATTTTTGTTCTAACGGTGGAATTTCGTAACTAGTTTGATTTTGTTGCATGTTTAGCGTGCTGCTGATGTTAACATGAAACAAAGAACTTGAACCCTTTTCGAATTTTCAGCAAAGTTAAAGGTTTAGCCTTTTCTTCAAAATACTTATCACTATTGTGTAGTAGTTTCATACTAAAATATTAAATCCAACAATAACATGTATCAACGCCGTTTTTTGTAAAAAAAAAACGTATTGACATGTTAACAACAATAATATTAAACAATATTTAATGCCAAAACATTACTTTTCTGTAAATAAATAAAGCAGGTTAAGAGAAAAAAAACAGGTTTAGGAACAGAACTTTTACCTTGTAAATTTTATTCAGAAGTCGTCTGGAATAGCTGAAAACAACATCTTAGGACAGAGGTTAAGTAGTTAATTTAGTGTACACGTAGGCCCAGCGTGGCCAGGTGGTTAAGGTACTCTACACGTAGGCCCAGCGTGGCCAGGTGGTTAAGGTACTCTACAGGTAGGCCCAGCGTAACCAGGTGGTTAAGGTACTATACACGTAGGCCCAGCGTGGCCAGGTGGTTAAGGTACTCTACTTGTGATCCGAGGTTTGCGGGTTCGAATCCCTGTCACACCAAACATGATCGCTCTATTATCGGTGGCGTTATAATGTAATGATCAATCCCATTATTCGTTGGTAAAATAGTAGCCCAAGAGTTGGCGGTGGGTGGTTGTAACTAGTTGCCTTCTCTCTAGCCTTATATTTCAAAATTATGGATGGTTAGCGCAAATAGCTCTCGTGTAGCTTTACGCGAAATTCAAAACAAACCAAGTAAAGAGATCAATTCCCTATTTAAGTTGCTGTATTTTAGTTTGCAATGAAGCAAAGACTAGAAAAATCCTCTCGTTTTTCAAGATAACTTACACTCTTATTTGTACTTTTTACAACAGTAATTTCCACATATAAACGTTAATTATAATTATTTTTATTTGTTTCACTTGAATTTTAGATTATTTCTAGTGACCTCTGTCGAACAAATGAAAACTTGTAGACACAAAGAACAGGATGAACAGAAACGAAACTTCGAGGTAAGTGAATATTTTGTATAACTCACTCTGGTGAGACATTCATTCCCCAAAAAACACGGTCATCGCTGTAGTTCACCTATGAACATGACGATGACCGAATAAGGTCGAAACGTTGTTTGCTCCTCTATATAGAATTTTCTCAACTCATACCAGCCGTTTTTCATATACATGTTTCTCTACAAGTGAGTTTTTTTTGTCATCACAGATTAATAATTTGTTTACTAGGATTATTATATGCTAATAATATTTTAGTCCTCAAAAACTCTGTTTGATCAAAGCAAATTAAAATAATCAATATTTTGATGTGATTAATAAAAATTGTTACTGTTGAACTTCTAGAACAATTTAACATACTTCTATAAATTCGCCTTAATATTATAGAAAAATACCTAAAACACAATCGGAAATTTACATAGCAAAATAACACAATACATCAAACTGAAGTTTAAACAATTTGGGATTAAACCACTTGAATTTGTGACATCATATCTGAATTTTCCAGTGACGATAAATAACATTAATTACATTGCAAATGTTGTATTTATTCAGTACACACTCTTTTAACATTTCAAATATACAGTCTTTATCACAGTTCAACATATGAAACAAAACGCTAAGAGAAGAAAATTGCCTCGATTAAAACTATATGTATTTAATCAAATTGATCGATTGTATTTTTTATTCTTGTTTCAACTGCCTGTCATAGCAAGTTTAATTAATCAACTAACACCAGAAAAAGAAACTAAAAATTGCGAAATTCATAGTTTGTTGAGCAGTTTTTACAATCTTGTTCAATACATGTGTAGAGCTACAACCTTATCATGTTATTTTAACGTAACATTGTATTAAAGACAACAAAGGAAGTGTCCCATCAGGTGAAAAAAACTATGTATTAACTTATAGCTTACCTTTATTATTTAAATATTTATCAACCCTCCACAGTTGAAGACAACCTATTTCAAAGGTCAACTAACTTGTTAGAAAAACAAAACTTGCGATGACTCCCACACAATTAACCTGTATATTTGTGTCCCCTAGTCCTGCCTTTCTCACCATTAATTATGACAAAAACGACACTTCGACACTACTAATTCCCTTAATAATCGCATACACATCAATGATTCCATCTAGCTTTTCTTAATTTGCCCTCTTTCAACCATAGGTACCATTCAAGTACCTCTTCTCTGAGTTCTTTTGAACAATTCAATCTTTTTCCAAAAGTAAGTAACCCAAGAGTGAAGCCAATACTCCAGACGCGGTCAACCAGTGATCTATACAATAAAATTATAATATTCTAGGTTTATATTCAATATTTTTGTGGACACATCTAAAACTATTATTCGCTCTAACACAAGCAAAGCACTCTGCTTGGATGACGAAAGAAACTGTTTTACCAGAACTCCAAAATCCGTCTGCTTGGATGACGAAAGAAACTGTTTTACCAGAACTCCAAAATCCGTCTGCTTGGATGACGAAAGAAACTGTTTTACCAGAACTCCAAAATCCGTCTGCTTGGATGACGAAAGAAACTATTTTACCAGAACTCCAAAATCCGTCTGCTTGGATGACGAAAGAAACTGTTTTACCAGAACTCCAAAATCCGTCTGCTTGGATGACGAAAGAAACTGTTTTACCAGAACTCCAAAATCCGTCTGCTTGGATGACGAAAGAAACTGTTTTACCAGAACTCCAAAATCCGTCTGCTTGGATGACGAAAGAAACTGTTTTACCAGAACTCCAAAATCCGTCTGCTTGGATGACGAAAGAAACTGTTTTACCAGAACTCCAAAATCCGTCTGCTTGGATGACGAAAGAAACTGTTTTACCAGAACTCCAAAATCCGTCTGCTTGGATGACGAAAGAAACTGTTTTACCAGAACTCCAAAATCCGTCTGCTTGGATGACGAAAGAAACTGTTTTACCAGAACTCCAAAATCCGTCTGCTTGGATGACGAAAGAAACTGTTTTACCAGAACTCCAAAATCCGTCTGCTTGGATGACGAAAGAAACTGTTTTACCAGAACTCCAAAATCCGTTTATTCCGAAACAATGATAAGGTTGTTCCTATCAAAATTATATTCATAATTAAAATTATGATAAGTCACATGGAGTTCTTTGCATTTATTGAAATTAAAATATATCTGTCTTTTTTTCTTTTGGTCCAAGCTAAATCCTTTTAAAACAGGCAGCATCTTCCTCACAGCCATCACTACATAGGGCCTTAATATCATCAGCGAATTTATTGACCATTCCCTCATTTACGTCATTAACGTAAATTAAAAAGACTTAATATCCCAGCACTGAGCCCTGAGGTACCTCATCTGTGATATCTAATTTAACTACTTATAACAAACCACTCCTTTCTTCCATTTAGCTACTTTTCTATCCATTGAGGCAAATTATCTCCAAAACCTGTTTGTTTGTTTTTGAATTTCGCACAAAGTTACTCGAGGGCTATCTTTACTAACCGTCCCTAATTTAGCAGCGTAAGACTAGAGAAAAGGCAGCTAGTCATCAACACCCACCGCTGACTGTTGGGCTACTCTTTTACCAACGAATAGTGGGATTGACCGTCACATTATAACGCCCCCACGGCTGAAACGGCGAGCATGTTTGGCGCGACGGGGATGCGAACCCGCGAACCTCAGCATTACGAGTCGCACGCCTTAACACGCTTGGCCATGCCGGGCCCTCCAAAACTTTTAAAGATGATTTTTAAACAAGTCTTTTATATGATATATTTCTAACGCTTTCTCAAAACCACCAACTGAAAACCCTTACTCTCATCTACATAGACTATATAATAAATCATAAAGAATGTATAGAATATTAATAATATTAATCAAGACTCGCGATAACTGATCGCGCACCACAAAACATGCAACAACTATCGAGTCTCGTATGACGTGACTCTCGAGAGTACAAACCTTCTGGACATTAGTAGTTAATAAATAAAAATAAAATTAATTACTGGGACCACTGTTGAGATATATCCCAGATATATCCTAGATATATCCTTGCCAAATATGACCATGTTGTTTGTTTCTCCATATTCTTCCTTTTGAGATATATCCTAGTCAAATATGACCATATTGTTTGTATTTCCATATTCTTTCTTTTGAGATATATCCTAGCCAAATATGACCATATTGTTTGTTTTTCCATATTCTTCCTTTTGAGATATATCCTTGCCAAATATGACCATATTGCTTGTTTTCCATATTCTTCCTTTTGAGATATATTCTAGTCAAATATGACCATATTGTTTGTTTTTCCATATTCTTCCTTTTGAGATATATCCTAGTCAAATATAACCATATTGTTTGTTTTTCCATATTCTTACTTTTGAGATATATCCTAGCCAAATATGACCATATTGTTTGTTTTTCCATATTCTTCCTTTTGAGATATATCCTAGCCAAATATGACCACATTGTTTGTTTTTCCATATTCTTCCTTTTGAGATATATCCTAGTCAAATATGACCATATTGTTTGTTTTTCCATATTCTTACTTTTGAGATATATCCTAGCGAAATATGACCATATTGTTTGTTTTTTCATATTCTTCCTTTTCCTTTATTTAATTTCCTCAGCTACCATTTCAATCTTTGTCCAATTCCTTTGTCACTACTTTCTTCGTGTTCACTCTACTAGCACGAATATTCGTAACTCGAAACAATAACTTTTGTGGCCTACAAGGGTGGTTTTGGTGAAAGAAAATCTAGATTTTAAAGGTACTTTAAATAATACAATTAATTTTTTTTTTAAATGTCGTGAACTTCTGACGAGTAATTTTCTTATACATTGCATGTACTATTTGAAATGAGTGGAATGTAAAATTACTTCCTATGTAAGCACGCGAGACTCGCGAGTTTTAATTGTTTGTTGACAGCCATTAACTTTTTTTTATGCAAGCTAATATATTTGTTTCTAAGTTTAATTAATCAGTTTGTTTTGTAGTAAACACAAGCCTGTTTGCACTCAAACTCTCTATAGCTATATAACCAGTATTATTTATTGTTAACTGTGTCTACTGTCCACACTTTATTCACATATAACTACTAATATATAAGCTTTGTATTTATTCACATGTACCAATTAATATCTAAGCTTTGTAAGTGGTTTTAGCTAGAATTTTCCAAGATTGACTGTTATTTAAGTGTGGTGTTAACTCGTTTTCTGTGCTTGGTGTTAACATTAGGAAGGAGGTTTTGTCGTCAAGTACATATATAACAAAGGTATGTGCATATAATTAGCTATATAGGTATTTAAAAAGAATATATTAGCATCTGTTACATCGTGGGGTGATGATTTCTACTGAGAAATTGTGAGATGCTATTGGAAGTTTTAGAGTTTTCTTAACTGAACTTCAATATTTGTAAGCATGATGATGTGGCTACTGATCGTTCTTGTATGTTACCCACATGGTGAAGTACGTGGAATATTATAGAAACAAATACTTTATTGATGGTGCCATTTTTGTTGTGTTTGTAGTTTGTTCTGAGGACATTGACAGTAATCGTGGCTCAAGTCTTTATACAGTTTGTCCTATGTTAAAATCAGCATACTCAGTGTACTGCAATATTTTCACCTACGGCTTTGGAAAAATGGCGCTCCTGTGATAGGAAAAAATAGAGATGATGGAATTGTCTCATTTATTTTGAAATACATTATTTGATAGATTAAAGTTTGTGTCCAATGCTTTACGAAAGAGTATCAAAATATCAGCCTCACTCTTGCAACAATTACTGATTAAGGTAAAATAAAACTAAATCTAAGTGTTAAAATTTGTTTATTTGGTTTTGGAGAACTTGAAAGGAAAGTAAAATAGTATGTTTGGAGTACTGCTGAATACGTAGTCAAAATTAACGCGTCAATTGCTAATTCACGCTTATATTACCATTCACACGAAGATAATGGGCGTATGATAAATCAATATAATCCTGCAGTGTTGATCATTTGGAAGGGTAATTTGGATCTTCAATTAATGGAGAGAAGATACCAATTCTAAAGCATAAAAATGTTGTAGCAATAATGCATTTACTGAGCTAACCTCTACCAAATAATGTACTAATTTATGTAATTATGCACTAAGAAGCTTTTCTCATAACTTGGTTGTCCGAGAATTCTGAAGATCTATTTGTAAACTTCTTTGGTAGATACGTGAAAAGACCAGGGACGACTTATCTTTATACTTTTCTAGGTGTGACATTATGAATAAGCAGTCCAGATACAATGCTATATTCTATCTCATGTTTGATTACTTCTTTAAAAAACAGAAGACATACAGTCCACAACAAGAACCAGACAAATACTTTTATTGTATGACATTGTTGTTTTTAGGCTCAGTTACACTGAGACAGTTAGTGTTTGTAAAGATAACCTGTTGGATGGTTTGAATTATCATGACTTATTGTTCTGTTTGTAAGAAACAGACAATAAAGTATGTGAATACACTGAGGCAAAAGACAGAAAAGCAGTGGTTCGTCTGGTGGCTGTTCATTACACTACGCTGCTACTGAGGCACACGATGCTACAGAAGTTAAACTTGTCATTCATCATAAGAAACAAGTGGATGTGAGTAACAAGACTGGAAAGTTGAATGGTACCAACCGAGAGTATTCTATAAAATCAAGGCTACCACAAGTAATATCTCAGTAAAATGTTTGCAGGAGAAGTCAGAGGTAATTTTACGGATGTACAACGGTAAAATCGGAGGTTCGATTCCCCTGTGGTAAACAGAACGTAGATAGCTTATTATTTGGTTTTGTGCTAGAAAACAATAAACTTAGTAAAGTTATAAGTAATGTCAATACTAACCATTTCAAATCTTTCGAAAATACTAGCAATTTGTAAACATAGAAGATCCCATAAGGGACACTTAATGTAAGGTCACTCCAAAACTTCTTGTGATTTCTTAATAATTTAAGTTGACTTGTATTAATAAACGTAACAAATGTTAATAGTCTATACTGTAACTAGTATTTTAAGACATTATTGACGAGAAAACATCTATAATTTACTAATACCTATGAAATATTCATGAGTAGAGTAGATACTCAAAACTGTTTTGAAAACACAAAAGTACAATTTTAATGTTAGGCATTGCTGAATGTACTGATGTGTTTTATTATACCTAATTATTGAAAACTCCATCAGTGTGCTGGTGTGTTTTATTATACCTAATTATTGAAAACCCCATCAGTGTGCTGATGTGTTTTATTATACCTGCTTATTGAAAACCTTATCAGTGTGCTGATGTATTTTATTGTACCTACTTATTGAAACCTCCATCATTGTGCTGATGTGTTTTATTATATCTACTTATTGATAACTCCATTTCAAGAAGAGCTTAATGCCATTTTCCAATTGTTTAAGTTTCTTTTGTTAAACCATATACACATTAGATCAAAAGTATAATAGTGTGTGAAATATGGTAATTATGTGATTTCATTGGCTGTAATCTATTTGTTTAGTTTATGTTGTATATTTCCATTGATTAACTTGTGGAAACAGATAAAAGAAAAATCATTGTTATTAGCTTTTATAAATAATCAGCACATGTAGGACGGAAGTGTTACATATTGTCCCTGTATACAACACGAGTTTGAATATGTACATTTGAATGTCATAGTTTTAACAAGAACAACGTCATGATTGCTGTCCACAAATTCTAAAGAATCGTTCGAAGGTTAAAGCTGCAGGGTTATAAAACACAAGCGTGCTAAGCTAATTTTTTTTTTCACGACTTCTGCATCTGATTTTTGACAGTTTAAAATTGGATGTGCGTTACTGCTTAAACCACTTACTTTTATGAAGCTTTTGTTTTATTACAGTATCTATGGTAGCATAATGATTTGAAAGCCTGAGTTCAATAAATGAATGTGGTTTCTATATTTATTGGAAACTATGAAAGTAATTGGTAGTTTCAGCTTGAAACAATCTTAAGAAAATACATCCATTCTACTGAGTTTGGACCTCAGAGATGTCATAAAACTGACAGAAAGAGTTATAACTTTTTTGATGAATATTTTAAGCAATGAGTGTCTCGCTGTTATGGAATAAAATTATAAAAGTCAACAGAAGAAAATAACTCATTTCTTTCCTACCATTTTTTAAAATCATATATAGATGTAAAATTAAGTTCCTATTGTTACACCTCAACTGTAATTTGTATTGGACTAACAACTCAGTTGTATTCATTATTAGGTACATTATTATATTTACATTGTTTGCAATTATAGTTTCACTCAAGCAATTGCAAATGTATATTTGAATTACCCAATTAAAGTCATAAAATGAAAGATGTTAAAAGGTTAATATTTGATATTATTAAGATAAATTAATTGGAACGTTTTGATCTATACAACAGTCAGTTAATTATGATTTCGACGGCTTGTGTGAAAGCACATTAAATATATTCATGATAAAATCTAAATGTGAACTTCACAGATCAGTTGTTGGTCAATACGACCGAGCACATGAACGGATTTTTCTTTGTTAGTTGGTCGTTGTAAAGTGCAAAGCTATACAATGGGCTATTTATGTTTTGTCCATCAAAGGTATCGAAATGCAACGTTTACAAGTCTACAAACTTATCACTGAGCCACTTGGAAGGAGCCTTGTAGATAAACGGATAACACAATACTTACTTCTACCAATACTGCAATGCCATAGCAATGGACATCCATAAAAATCCATTTAGCACACAAATTCCTAAACAGTGAAACTCAACTGAGCTAATCATTCCTAAATAAACAGTGATAGACAAAAGGGATGGTAGCTAGTTAATACCACCCACCGTCAACTCTTGGGCTACTCTTTTGCCAACGAATAGTGAGATTGGCCGTCACGTTATTACCTCTAGCCTCAGCTAAAAGGGTGAAAATATTCGTTGATGGAACTTCAAACCCGCAACCCTTAGATTGCAGGTCGAAATACTCATCTGTATCTATAACAAATTGTTAATTTCAGCTCACTTAGTGTTTACTTGTAAATGTTACAAGAAGTATAAACTAACAGTGAGCTTCAAGTAAGAAAAACAAAGCAGTCTTTAGTAAATGTTCTAATGGTAGTATCACTTACAAAACAGATTTGTATTGTTTGTTTTGTTTTGGAATGTTTCACAAAGATACACGAAGGCTATCTGCGCTAGCCGTCCCTAATTTAGCGGTGTAAGACTAGAGGCAGCTAGTCATCACCACCCACCGCCAACTCTTGAGCTACTCTTTTACCAACGAATAGTGGGATTGGCTGTCATATTATAACACCCCCACGGCTGAAAGGGCGAGCATGTTTGGTGCGATGGGGATTCGAACCAGCTACCTTCAGATTACGAATCAACAGATTTGTAAGCGCTTACGAGACGATACTTCTTGAAAAAAAGATTTAATCCACTGCAAAGTAAGGAAACTATTCATTAATTATTTTAATGTCAGTGTAACGATATGGGTTTAAAAAATAACAAAGTAAATAGCGAGAACGTAATTTTTGTATTTTCTTTCTCATATTTTTTTAAAAGTACGATATATCAGAATTTCTTGTTCTGCCAAACATTAGCGTAAATTAACATCTCACTACCATTCTATGAGAAGTAATCGCTCCAGATGCCAGAATCTGCCCCCTCCCCTCAAGCCCTTTGTGTCGTTTTGTGCTTAATAACAAACAAAAACAAAAGAGAGATCCTGTACAAGAGAGTTTTAATAGCATTGCTTCTGTTCACGTGAGTGTTTAGGTTTAATAACAACAGTGTTATATAATTGCATTGTTATTAGAGAATATAGGTTTGTTGTAATTCTTTGGTGAGATGAAAGAATTGCAAGACTTATAATAAATAAACAGTGACAGTTATGATCATTTTAACATTCATTTAAGGATTTACGTATTATAAAAAATTTCTGAAAAATAGCCAGTTAAATATATTAGAAGAACAAGTAGATGACATGCTTTTAATGTGGACGTCATTTATCACGAAATGCATTTTCTGTGTTTCTAATGGGTACATTCGTCTGTACATGAAATAACTGTATGCTGGTAGAATGAATACTACAAAACAATGTTTTCTGTTCCAAAATGCTGAGAAATGAATAACAAATAATGTTTTCTATTCGAAAATGCTGCAACGTAAATAATAAATAATGTTTTGTATGCTGAGAAATGGATAATAAATAATGTTTCTTTTGCGATTAGGCTGTAAAATGGCTACAAAATGGTTAGACCTGAGCTTTAGCAACACTTAAATGCATATAATTTTGAATATTAATACTAATATATATACATATACACATATACGTGTATGTGTGTGTTTCATAATCAAGTAATTCATTTCACTTACGAACATAAAATACTAAAAAGCCTAATAAAATCAGATTTACATAAATTTAAAATTTTGTTTCTTATTACGTACAATGATACTGGACAACGACATTGCAGTTGTCAACACAACTTAATACATTCTATGGTACTTTATCCTGACAGCTCATTCCCAGAACTCAAAGCCGATTTGCAGCGTCAATCCCCAGGAGTCTCTTAAGAAGCCCATTCTCTTTTAAACTTGTATTTGTACCAGTCCTTACAAGAACAAAATTTAATGTAGAAGTTTACGATCGTACGGCTGTTTATACCATTTTATAGAACACAAGCGTTTATTGGTCAAATTTAGATAACTTCTTTAGACACACGTGTTCATGATAACGTATCAAAATTTCTCAGTATCATTGTTCAATTGATATATGTAGTTCAGAACATACAGATAAATTCGCAAAAATAAGGCTTACTTTAATTACCAGAGGGCGTTTTAGCTTGATGACATGAAAAATATACCAGCAATTTTTACAACTGAATTTGAGAAAAAATAACACTTAATACTGGTTTCCTACACATATTCACATTCAAAGTAATAAAGCACTCATAATACTAATAATTAATGCTCTAATATAATGTTACGTGTTTAATCTTAAATAATCCATGTATAGATAAGATTGGAATCATGCCATATCTCAGAATGCATTTGCCTTATCATGGTAACGACATATAGAGGAAATCGACTAATATTGATGCATAACAAAGTAGTAATTTAAACGTATGACTAATACCCAACAGCACTTCCATATTTATGTTTTGTTTTGATTGTCGTTTAGTACAAAGATGATTTATCTGTTCTCTGCCAGTAACGAGTATTGAAACCCAATTTTCAACGTCATAAGTCTATAAACGTACCATTGTGCAACTTGTTCGTGGTGGCTTGTTTCTTTTTCAATTTAAGTTCTAAACTGAGGACATAAATTGTCTTTATTATGCACGTAAAGAAGTTCTTGTAGTCTTGGTTCGATATTGTAGAGTCTTGCAATAATTTGTTCCATAGAAGATTTACTACGTTATACTAAAGCAACTGTTAATATTCGAATTAGCAACTCACGTGACAACCAAATCCGATATAAAGTCTGGATGAAACAGAGCGTATCTTAGTTTCTCATGTCGACAGTACTTAGTTTTCTCTAGTCTTGTAATTCCATCGAAAACTGATTTATCTTAAGAAGGATATTTACATCTTCTTTAGATGTAAAATACTCATACAATCAGATCATAGCTGTGTGTTCAGATCAGACAGTTAGAATTTCCAAGACGGAGGTATTTTATCCCTTCTTCTTAATGGTATTGATAAAATAAATTGATAAAACATATTATTATGGATCAACTTGGAGCAAGATAGCCATCTAGGAAGAGATCAGTTGTACCACAGTCGTAGTAAGCAAACCGCTGCGTCTTTTAATAGGAAAGAATTCACGAATACAAAGTGGCATAAGTTGTTTCAAACGTAACAGACAACACTATGTTAATTATGATACAATAGTCGGAAATACAACGATTTATAAGCATAAGGAAGAATTTTATTGACGGTTAAACACACTACTTGTTTCGGCTGAACGCTGGTTTGTCTTTTTTCAAGCACTTAATGTAATAAAGAAATAAACTTGTCTTGAAAAGCACTTTACGTGTACATCTGTTCAATGATCACGTATCTCACGCTGCTACGAAATTCAGTTTGAAACATTTTTAGTCATAATTCTTACAGATGAATTCATGAGGTACTGACTCAAAACATGATAATCATATACAAACAAGAAAGTTAGTTCTTACAGAAGAATTCATGAGGTACTGACTCAAAACGTGATAATCATATACAAACAAGAAAGTTAGTTCTTACAGATGAATTCATGAGGTACTGACTCAAAACGTGATAATCATATACAAACAAGAAAGTCTTGGAAGAGTGTTATTAAATAAAAAACAACAACTTGTAACTAAAATCCGTATTTTTGAAGTTCGGTGAATAGAGTGCTAGATCGCGGGTTCGAATTCCTGTCTCACCACACATTCTTGTCCTTCCAGCAGTGTGAGCGTTATTATTCATGTAACGGTCAATCTCACTATTCGTTGGTAAAAGAGTAGCCCCAGAATTGGCGGTTAGTGTGATGACTACACGAAATTCAAGAAACAAACAAACAGTCTTGAAGTACAGTTTAAGGAAAGTAGTCTAGAGTAATAGTGATTTAAAGTTCAATAGCATTCAAAAGAACATATTAAAATGGGACTTTACCTAATAATTGGCACGTGTTAATTATATCGTGATAAACCCATTTTCAAAACTAAATGTATATTGACATTCAACACACCAGTTTGGGTGTACATTTACAACTTGTGAATAACAGTTCGATGCCTATATTGACATTCTCTTAAAGTAGTAAAATGAATTTTTCAGGATTACAAACATTAATGCATAATATAGTCTACATGTGAGTCAAATAAACGGACACATTTCTTGTTTCATTATTACCCACCCTCCTAGTAGTTTTATTCATATTATATGGGATTGAAAGGCAGCTCCAACGTAAAATAAAATAATTCCTGTAGTCTGAAAAGGTTTTTTTATAGAATGTCGGAATGTTGAAAGTCTAAAAGCAACAAAAATTCAAAGTAAGGGTGAAGTGCACGATTGCAGCAACTGTCTGAAAACAGTCTTACAAAAATAATAACAAGTTTAAAGTTTAACAACATCTAAGAGAAGAGTTATGTGTGTGATAACAGGAGCTATCTCAAAAGAGTCTTACAAAGATATTAACAAGTTTAAAGTTTAACAACGTCTAAGAGAAGAGTTATGTGTGTGATAACAGGAGCTATCTCAAAAGAGTCTTACAAAGATATTAACAAGTTTAAAGTTTAATAACGTCTAAGAGAAGAGTTATGTGTGTGATAACAGGAGCTATCTCAAAAGAGTCTTACAAAGATATTAACAAGTTTAAAGTTTAGCAACGTGTAAGAAAAGAGTTATGTGTGTGATAACAGGAGCTATCTCAAAAGAGTTTTACAAAGATATTAACAAGTTTAAAGTTTAACAACGTCTAAGAGAAGAGTTATGTGTGTGATAACAGGAGCTATCTCAAAAGAGTCTTACAAAGATATTAACAAGTTTAAAGTTTAACAACGTCTAAGAGAAGAGTTATGTGTGTGATAACAGGAGCTATCTCAAAAGAGTCTTACAAAGATATTAACAAGTTTAAAGTTTAACAACGTAAGAGAAGAGTTATGTGTGTGATAACAGGAGCTATCTCAAAAGAGTCTTATAAAGATATTAACAAGTTTAAAGTTTAACAACGTGTAAGAGAAGAGTTATGTGTGTGATAACAGGAGCTATCTCAAAAGAGTCTTACAAAGATATTAACAAGTTTAAAGTTTAACAACGTCTAAGAGAAGAGTTATGTGTGTGATAACAGGAGCTATCTCAAAAGAGTATTACAAAGATATTAACAAGTTTAAAGTTTAGCAACGTGTAAGAGAAGAGTTATGTGTGTGATAACAGGAGCGATCTCAAAAGAGTCTTACAAAGATATTAACAAGTTTAAAGTTTAATAACGTCTAAGAGAAGAGTTATGTGTGTGATAACAGGAGCTATCTCAAAAGAGTCTTACAAAGATATTAACAAGTTTAAAGTTTAGCAACGTGTAAGAGAAGAGTTATGTGTGTGATAACAGGAGCTATCTCAAAAGAGTCTTACAAAGATATTAACAAGTTTAAAGTTTAACAACGTCTAAGAGAAGAGTTATGTGTGTGATAACAGGAGCTATCTTAAAAGAGTCTTACAAAGATATTAACAAGTTTAAAGTTTAACAACGTCTAAGAGAAGAGTTATGTGTGTGATAACAGGAGCTATCTCAAAAGAGTCTTACAAAGATATTAACAAGTTTAAAGTTTAACAACGTGTAAGAGAAGAGTTATGTGCGTGATAACAGGAGCTATCTCAAAAGAGTCTTACATAAAGTTGAACTAAGAAAAGAGTTCTGTGTATTATACGGCAACTGTCTGAAAAAAGTTCCAGAATGTTAATAATATGATGAAATATTAATAGTTACCATCAGTTTCTAAGAGAAGAATTCTATACATGATGTTTGAAGAAGATGTTGTTGTGATTAGAACATGTTGAAATACTAAAACCTACGAACGACATAAAAAAAGTAACAGTTGGTGTATAATACGAAGCTCTCTCTGAGAAACCACTGACAATATGAAAAATATAATGAAAGGCTAAGAGTTTATAAAGAAAAAGGTGTTACACGTACATCAGTGGGTGTCTAAATATAGCCTTACATTGATAATAATGTTTTGAAAGGCTAAAAGGTACTGACAAGATGAATGTCGAAAATGATGTCTATAGTATCTTCAGCTATCAGAATAATGTTTATAGTATCTGCAGCTACCAGAACGATGTCTATAGTATCTGCAGCTATCAGAACGATGTCTATAGTATCTGCAGCTATCAGAACGATGTCTATAGTATCTGCAGCTATCAGAATAATGTTTATAGTATCTGCAGCTATCAGAACGATGTCTATAGTATCTGCAGCTACCAGAACGATGTCTATAGTATCTGCAGCTATCAGAACGATGTCTATAGTATCTGCAGCTATCAGAATAATGTTTATATATCTGCAGCTATCAGAACGATGTCTATAGTATCTGCAGCTGTCAGAATAATGTTTATAGTATCTGCAGCTATCAGAACGATGTCTATAGTATCTGCAGCTACCAGAACGATGTCTATAGTATCTGCAGCTATCAGAACGATGTCTATAGTATCTGCAGCTACCAGAACGATGTCTATAGTATCTGCAGCTATCAGAATAATGTTTATAGTATCTGCAGCTATCAGAACGATGTCTATAGTATCTGCAGCTATCAGAATAATGTTTATAGTATCTGCAGCTATCAGAACGATGTCTATAGTATCTGCAGCTATCAGAATAATGTTTATAGTATCTGCAGCTATCAGAACGATGTTTATAGTATCTGCAGCTACCAGAACGATGTCTATAGTATCTGCAGCTATCAGAACGATGTCTATAGTATCTGCAGCTATCAGAATAATGTTTATAGTATCTGCAGCTATCAGAACGATGTCTATAGTATCTGCAGCTATCAGAATAATGTTTATAGTATCTGCAGCTATCAGAACGATATCTATAGTATCTGCAGCTATCAGAATAATGTTTATAGTATCTGCAGCTATCAGAACGATGTCTATAGTATCTGCAGCTATCAGAATAATGTTTATAGTATCTGCAGCTATCAGAATAATGTTTATAGTATCTGCAGCTATCAGAACGATGTCTATAGTATCTGCAGCTATCAGAATAATGTTTATAGTATCTGCAGCTATCAGAACGATGTCTATAGTATCTGCAGCCATCAGAATAATGTTTATAGTATCTGCAGCTATCAGAACGATATCTATAGTATCTGCAGCTATCAGAATAATGTTTATAGTATCTGCAGCTATCAGAACGATGTCTATAGTATCTGCAGCTATCAGAATAATGTTTATAGTATCTGCAGCTATCAGAATAATGTTTATAGTATCTGCAGCTATCAGAACGATGTCTATAGTATCTGCAACTATCAGAATAATGTTTATAGTATCTGCAGCTATCAGAACGATGTCTATAGTATCTGCAGCTATCAGAATAATGTTTATAGTATCTGCAGCTATCAGAACGATGTCTGTAGTATCTGCAGCTATCAGAATAATGTTTATAGTATCTGCAGCTATCAGAACGATGTCTATAGTATCTGCAGCTATCAGAATAATGTTTATAGTATCTGCAGCTATCAGAATAATGTTTATAGTATCTGCAACTATTAGAACGATGTCTATAGTACCTGCAGCTATCTGAACACGTTTTGCAATTAAATAATATTTTCTTCAGGACTGGGATCTGTGAACAACTTCTAAGTGTGATATAATATCTACAATTGGTATTATATCTACAATTGTATTTCGTGACATGTTGAAAAATGAAAACATTTTGAGGAATTAATGACCTGTGTGATATGAGAAATTCTACAAAGTGGGCCTTACAATCTTACCACAAAATAATCCATTATGTGTCTGGGTATCCATCACCCACTGTTGGCTGGCTCAATTACCATAATTTTTTTTCGTATGGTAATTGGAAACTGTGTATATGTTTTTTTTTCATTTAGCAAAGCCAACTCGGGCTATCTGCTGAGTCCACAGAGGGGATTCGAACCCCTGATTTTAGTGTTGTAAATCCATAGACTTACAGCTGTACTAGCGGGGAACATAATTAGAAACTGTCAGATGACATCACATCACCTACTTTCTTCTGGAATTTTTGCTTAAGATGGAGGATAGAAAACTTCCACATATAGGGAACATTTCTACATATAGGGAACATTTCCACATATAGGGAACATTTCTACTTTGTTCTACACTTTTGACTTGCATCGCCCAGAATTAGCTTGATACATTACTGTCACTTTTGGAGGGTAAATGGAAAATGCCCGACAGGTATACAGGAATTATTTTGTTTTTACTGTTGTCCGAAGTACTCTGAAAAGAGACACATTTCACATTTTATATACACACCTGACTCTGAATTAAAAATACAAGTACTTAATAAGTTAAAATAATCAATTACACTGCAAAACAAAGTATTTGATTATTGAACAATGTTAAGTGTTCCTTATAGACTTTTGGCTGCTGATCACGAAAATCACATCCAAATTTTCCCATCACGTACCGTTTCATCGAAATCTTCAGTTTTGCTACAATGGAAAAACGATATCAGGACAACTGGAATTCGTCAATGCTTGCTGACTACAAACGAAAAGCAGGAGCAAAACACTTTTAATTATGTTGAACTTAATAGCGTATTAGAAACATAAACGCAATTAAATACGTTATTGCCGGTAAACAGTTAACTGTCTATTTCTTAGAGTTTCTACGTGATGAAGCAAAACCAAAACTAAATTTGTGCATACCCACCAGGTACCCGTCACAGTCAGCAAAAACTTTTGTTGGAATCAAAACGTTTCAAAGAAAATTGTTGTTCAGAGTGATGACCTTCCCCAAATAACTGGATTAAATTAGCAACTTATGAAGTCGTTAGAAATTTCATAACGATTTCATATCCGTAACACATATTTTGAACTATTAATAATAATATGTTGAAAAAAACAAGTTTCACGTGAAGGGCGGTGTATGTGTTGTCAGCAGCTGTCTAAACGTGATATAATAAAAAAAAAACTGTAGAATCGGTTTGTCCAGTAGACATTTTAGTTTGAAATCATTCTAGATGAAAAATCAGATTTTAAAATTATTTATTTACAAAAACCTGTTTTCATTACATTTAATTAAAAAATAAAAGGCTGAATATTTATTTAAAACTTAGCTTTATTTTGTAATTAATCGTGTTTCTGTAACAGAAGTTACGGAAAACAGAGAAATATAAGTTTTAAAACAAGTTAGTTTTCGTTCAGTTTCACGACCACGTACTGTCGTGGAACAACTTGGTTTTTACCTTTAGCAAAACATGAATTGTCGTTCATAAGTAATAAAAACACAGAATCAGAATATTAGTCCTTATGTATTGAATTTTTACAACAGATAAATTAAGTGTTATCGTATTTTACGGAAGACTGCTTCCTCAAACCCTTAGTGGCACAGTGGTGTGTCTGCGGACTTATAATGCTATAATCCTGGTTTCGATATCTGTGGTAGCAGAACACAGATATCCAGTTGTTTAGCTTTGTGCTAATAAAAAACAACAACCATTGTTTCATGATAAAATAATGACTAATCCTGTATAGCAGTTATTTGTCAAGCACGTAAAAACGTGCTTTATAATTATAGGTGAATAATAGTATTTTACCATTTTGGAAATGGTCAATAAACATTACACGCCAAGCCATTACGTGAGTAATTTACACCAATTACTCAATTATTCCTTCTGTACAAAGGTAGTTGGAATTATTCTCTCTACACGTTTTGTTTACAAATCGAAAGCAAAACATTTCATAACATTTCAGTAACTTATGAAATTCATTGTTTTTCAGTTCAAGCACAAGTATGTTGTTATTAAAGCTGTAATATCTTCATAATGAAACTATTTGTTAGCTGATATAAGTGATACAAATAGTAAATTAAACTCCCTATGAGCTGTTCCGTCTATAAATAAAACATGATTTATATAAACATTTCAAACGACAAATTAAAACCAAAAGTTTTCTCTAACAGTGCCGGTGTGAATTCTGTGCAAAGGTATTTATTACACATGTATGTTGGTAATGTATTTTACAAAATATAATTTAACAACTCAAACTACATTATTGTAATATATCTAATCTCATTCATTCTTTATACACTAACTAGGCCCGGCATGGCCAAGCGTGTTAAGGCATGCGCCTGTAATCTACGGGTTGCGGGTTCCAATCCCAAGCGCACCAAACATGCTCGCCCTTTCAACTGTGGGGGCGTTATAATGTGACGGTCAATCCCACTATTCGTTGGTAACAGAGTAGCCCAAGAGTTGGCGGTGGGTGGTGATGACTAGCTGCCTTCCCTCTAGTCTTACATTGCTAAATTAGGGATGGCTAGTTCAGATAGTCCTTGAATAGCGTTGCGCGAAGTCCAAAAACAAACAATACACTAACTATAAAAATAACTCATTCAAAGCATATTTTACTTGTATATAACATCATATAATGTGAAGTATATCGGAATTCTTAATTCATACCTCCATCGTAAAGGTAAACTACCCATTTTCATTTTGCTATATTTTACTTTTGCACTAGAGTAATATATTCTTTTAAAGTTACTTACGATTCTCCGCGTAAATCTGAAATGTCAGCCAAGATGATATGAGCTACATTGTACTTGAAGGAAACTTACAGCAAATAAAACTCTCTTTTTTTTTCACATTGGAACACATGATGACAAGTTCTTTAAAAAAAACAAAACTTTTTGTGCTTTCTTCTGTCTGTCTCTTTTTTTGAACGTCCATAGAAAAAGAACTATTATTGTATCTGTGTGCATTTTCTGTAAAATAAAAAAAAAATAGAGTGAAAGAGAGATAAAGATTGGAACAGCTGCCTTCTTTCATTTAGTTTTGTCAGCCGTATTAAATTGGCAATAGTATAGTTGTCACTCGTGGACTGAGATGACTGTACTCTAGCTTTTCTGTAATTCTTTGTAAGTTTATTGTGACATTTTCCTATAGAATTTAAAAGAAAGAAAAAACTAGAAATTCTAAAGTTGTACATGAGCTATTCAATCTTCGTCGACACGCGAGAGTTGTCGTCATCAGACAAATGGTCGTTGCACGTTATTCACTCCATTCTAAGATCTCACCTAAGTACAAAATACTCCATCGCCAGAAGTAATTGAAGAAGGCGTGGAGGTATAAAAACTCTTACAGTCATGTAGTTTCGATTTTTTTTACAATATTTAATCAAAGAGCTAGCGCCATCTACTGACACCATATCATAAATAATAACTAAATTGAAACTCTACTGCGCGTCTACTTTCAACATTTTTGTTTTACGGTTAAATATGGAAACAAAAGAGAAACAGTGACTGATAAACATTAGACTCATGTCGCTACTGTTATCTATTGAAATCTTGTGATAATGACTTTGTGCTTTAAAATAACTTTTGTTGTTGTTTTCTTCACAAAGAAATTCCCCTTGTGGAACAACGGTACACGTCTAAGGACTTACAGCACTAAAATTCAAGGCCCGATTTTACGCGGTGAATATAGCAGATAGCTCCTTTTGGCTTTACCTAATTATTAAGGGTTTTTTGACAATACCAGTCTATTCTCCAGAACTACCTACGTGAAAGAGCTCTTTTACTAATAACTATCAGTACACTAATAACACAGAAACTACTTGGATATAACTATCAGTACACTAATAACACAGCATAACACTTGGATATGACTATCAGTACACTAATAACACAGAAACTATTTGGATATAACTATCAGTACACTAATAACACAGAAACTACTTGGATATAACTATCAGTACACTAATAACACAGCATAACACTTGGATATGGCTATCAATACACTAATAACACAGAAACTACTTGGATATAACTATCAGTACACTAATAACACAGCATAACACTTGGATATGACTATCAATACACTAATAATACCTGTGTATAAGTGCCGATACACTGGTAACAAGCATAATTATTGGATATGGCTATCAGTACACTAGTAACACAGCATAACTCTTGGATATGGCTATCAATACATTAATAATACCTGTGTATAAGTGTCGATACACTAATAACACAACATAACACTTGGATATGGCTATCAGTATACTAGTAACACAGCATAACTCTTGGATATGGCTATCAGTACACTAGTAACACAGCATAACTCTTGGATATGGCTATCAGTATCGTTAACTAAATACCTAAACTGAAAACTTTTAATAAAGAAGGCACTTTAAATTTTGAAGTTATAAACTTCTCATTTCCTAAAATAAATATTTCATAAAAATTATGTTCCAATATCTGCTTTTTACAGTTTATTACAAACATTATAGTTTATTCAACATTTTGTAAACACAACTAATAGGTTCCCCCTGATTTTTCACAACCTAGTATTTTCTCACCAATTTTGTGGAAAATGCAAAGATTGTCTTACTACTAATTATGGACTTAATACAGGGTGTTCGGAAAGTCACTGTGCACTTATATATTTATTAACAGACATGTTTCAGTATAGAATACAGGAGGTAAATATGAATGACAATTATAAACAATGTTGAAAGTGACCCCCGTTGGCATCAATACAGGCTTGGATCCTTCTTATTTTGTTTCTAAACACCGCTATCAGTTGCTGGCTTGAAATAGACTGAATAGACATATGATTACAAAACTGCACAGTGACTTTCCGAACACCTTGTAGTTTTATTTAAAATCATGACTCTCAAAAACTATCAAATGTAAATGTTAATTGTTAAACTAGTTACTGAAGGTAGTAATGAAGTACTTTACCACTATCACCACCATTAGTTTTAACGCCTGTTAATTTAAGTTCTTATTGTAATGTTTATAATATATTTATAATATTACATTATATCTTCAGTTTATATATACTTGTGTCAACTAATTGTTTTGTCGTATTCTCCATCTTGTTGCTTTCTGTTTTAACCTTATGTTATCACATTATTAGTGGAAACTTTTATGAATCTTATATATCTCATATGAAAGTTTATATCTACTGTTAACAAATGTAGTGAATGTTCCCCGATGAAACAGTGGTAACATTACAGCGCTAAAATCTAGGGTTCAGTTTTCCTCGGTAGACACAGAAGATAGCCAAAAGTGGCTTTACACTAAAAATAAACAAAGAATATAGCAAACTCTTGAAACTGATTGGAGTGTTTTACAAATTTCTACATGTGCTCAGTTCCTCGTGCGTGTATAACTTTAACATATGTAATCTGGCCAGCCTTTCTTTTTATAACTGTTCTGCCGGGATTATTCCATATTAGTGTATTTAAATGTAACACACCTGAAAACCTCCCTCTATTAACGTTATAATGGAATAACCAACAATAACTGGAGATTCGTATGTACATAGGTAGTGAAGACGCTGTTCTCAATAGTTCGTAGCTTTTTCAGTGAGTATTACTTATTTTTCAGCTACAACAGTAACTTAGCTATACCTTACTTTATAATGTCCTCTAGAATACTCTCGTTAACAGTATTTGTAATTATGTTTTATAAGTAATTTTAATTTTTAATGTTATTAATAATTATTACCATTATTAAAATTATTTTATATTGTTAGGTTACTTTATGAATTTAGGACTATTACTGTGATACATAAACATAAATCATTGACATTTTTGCCACAGTGTAGGTACGATACGTTATATTGGTTAGAATAGTTAATATAATTAGGTTATTCTTTATTATTATTTCAAATTTGATATTACGTTTATTACTTATTTATAACAGTTATTCTGCATCACTAGCTTACTTTATGGCTTCGTGATAATCTAAAATTCCTGGTGGTTAAAACATAAGACTTACAGCCTGTGGATTGCAGGTTCGAATTCTCTTTTTTGAACATTCCTTCCCTTTCAACCATGGGGGGTATTTAGTGTTATAATGTTATGTTCAATCGTTGTAGCTTAAGTGTTGGCGGTGAGTGGTGTTCACTAGCTGCCTTCCTTTTAGGCTTTCTCTGCTAAATTAGGAACGCGGAACAGAGATGAGCTCCTCCAGGTAAAATTTGTTTCTGAAGTGTCTAAAGTGGTCAAAAGTCTCTTACGCCATCCAACAGTGTGCTGTTCCTAGTGGAGGACAAATAAGAGTTTAGGTTTTACCTATAGAAGTATTGATTACAAATATAAATAACTTATTATTTCATTGTATATGTCACGAGTTAGGCCACATGTGGAGTATTACGTGTGAAGTATCACATGTGGAGTATCATGTCCAGTCTTGAGCTTTGTGCCTTAAGAAAGTCATAACTGTTGGAAATAGCTTTGAAAAGAGTCACAAATGTGGAACATGAGGCTGTCATACGAGAAAAGATTGGCAGCCTTAAAATTATTTTCTCTTGAAAGCAAGCACAGTTGGAGAGATCTGATTAGTGTGTTTAAAATTGTAAAAGAAATTGATAATGTTGATTTATCAACACTTTCATCCTTAACGGCGAGAGTTATAGAACTAAGGGGCATAGATATAGATTTAAGTAAGATAGAAGTCGTCTTCAGCTAAGACAGTTTTATTTTTCAAACAGGGTGGATGACCTATGAAACAGGCTGATTGAATTTAATAGAAAGCTTGATGGGTGTATGACTGATAAGGGCTGGCTTTACTTTTTTTTTAATTTAATAGCTTCAGTTTGAGTTAAAGGACAGGACGGCCGAAATGGACCGACAGTTCCCTTGTTGTCCATAAACCTTATGTTATCTAAACGACCCCGAACTCCAACTCCAAAGAAAACTCTTCTGGGCTTGCCGATACTTGTTGTGGTCACTTTACGAAAATATTGTAAACATTGAGAGTATCCAACTGACGAAGGAATGCATTCATACAGTTACAACTAATCTAGTTTTGTCACTTCAAGTTACATAGTTTGATTATTATGTTCACTTAGAAGTGCTTATTACTGACGCATGTTGGTAGTATATACTGATTGGAAAACTGTATTTTTCTTTTTATAACATAAGCAAAATAAAATGTTTAATTCTTGGAAAGTTTTATTGTTATTTCGAAATCAGAAATAATAACGAAGCTTTTTATAGAACTATAAAATATACCAAGGACGAGTTAGCGGTGCCTCTGTCTTCTTTCAACTCAGAATACATGGATTACATCTCAGCTAATCTAAACATAAAGCGATTCTGATATTAAGAATAAATGACTGACATTTACAGATCTCTAGGACGTGAACAACAATGACTGCTAGCTAAACGTCTAAACAGTAAAATTTACAACATTTCCGAAATTACGTATTTAATATGTTAAGGTACTTCTTACCGCCAAGTTTATATGTTCACCAAGTTTATATGTTTCATTTTAATTCTCTTCAGAGTAAACGTATCTTTAATACACGTCTACCAAAGGAACACATCTTAACCTTATTATTCGAAACTTGTTGGTTTTATATATCAACTGAAATGAAATAAAAACTCTATAACCCGAGCGCTTTCGAAAGGCGGGGTTTTCTTCTTCACGTGGAAAAAAAAAGATTGTATGTTAACTCTTAGTGATTCTAGGTTTCTGTTATTTTCTCAAAAATATATTTGACCATTTTTACAAATTTTCGTTTGATTTGTCTAGTATCATATATACAATATGTAACAATATACTGATGTCGTTATGGAAGTCGAAATCCTGGAAAACGCATCAAAATGTTATTTTTGTTGAAGCTTTTAATATTTTATTAGATTATTTTACAAAATAAAATAGAATAATACGAAGCTCACAACATTTACGATGGGAGAGTCAAACTTTTGTGAGGTAGAATAAATTAAATTAGTTTCCATATTAGAAATTACTCGAGACTCAAACTATATTTCTGTGGTCAGATAAGTGTACCAGCTCATGTAATAAATAAAGTTTACTCCCAAAATCAGTTTATGACATTAACTGTAAAGACTAATACTGTAGTAACATAAACAAACACACAGAGAAACAAATTAAGTTAATTATTTGTATTTCTGTGGCTTATAAGTAACGGGAACCGCTATGGTCAGGTGGTTTGAGGGTCGCGGAATCGAATCTCCATGACATCAAACATCTGCGTCCCTTCAGCCGTGAAATTGTTATAATTGTAATGATCAATCCCACTGGTAAAAGACCCACGTGTTGGTGGTGGGTGGTGATGACTATTAGTCTTCCCTCTAGTATTTCTATACTAAATTATGGACGGCTAACGCACATGGCCCTCGTGTAGCCTTGCGCAAAATTCAAAAACAAATTATGACTACCACAATATCACCACATCCCAATACAGGTTCAAACAGTTGTCCAAAAAAATTGAAAATTAAGCCTAAAGTTTAAACATGCTTTATACGCCGGGAAAACAAATGAGTGCATCATTTCTGTTAATGGTGGCACTGCTTTGCTAATGTTTTGGGGATAGTATAAAAGTGTTGATACCATTCTAGTAGGAAAAGAAAAATAATTGAAAGATCAAAAAGAACAGTTGGTTTGATTTTTTTTACAACATATATTTTTAAAAAAATCGCTATTTTATAACATTGCTTTTCTTGTCTTTGATCAAGAACAATATCTTAAATATTTTGTCAAAGATGGCCATTATCCACAAAAACAAAATATTTATACAAGCATGCCCTGTATAGTTTATAATCATTCCACCTTTTAACACTTTCTCACTTTGCATATGGATACATATTCTGCTTAGCAGGTTTAACGTGATGACGAGAAACCCACTTGAAGATAAAATGTATCCCTAGACGGCTGATATGAGTATTAACACTTTTACTTGCTCTCTGCTGTATTAGTAAAAGTGTTAATACCATACCAGCCGTCGTGAGGTACATTATTAGCTTTTTACTTTATCTATATCCAACTACATAACATAACAACGTTATCTAAAGGAATCATTTGTTCAAAACGTATATCCTTCTCATAGTCATGGTATTCCACTTAATAATGCTGCAACGTTAAAAACATTTTGGGGCTTTGGTTCACATGGTACAGCAAACGGTTCATGTGCAAGAGTTGATTACTCAATACAGCCAATATCCATTTTTAATTTTTTCCCCAAACAGTGTTTTAATAATTAAATAATTTTAGTAAATGTGTCATACATGAAACACGACTTTATCCCCTAGTTTTATAAGCACGACTTTATCCCCTAGTTTTCTACTTTAATCTTTCATAGGAAGTTTGTATTTACCAGTTACTCTCTTGTATAGCTGGTTTAGTTTCATGGAAACCCAAAACGAACTTGGAGAGAGTTGAACTGATTAGAAAGTATTTGGAAAACACACCAACAACATTTATTATAGAATAAATCATGGCCACTTAGGTACTATTATCACCTTGTTTGATTGATTTCCTAAGGAAGTGTTTCTTTAATGTGGTTCAGTCAGTAATCAACTCTCCTGATGTTGTATTGTTCATCATTCCTTCTTTTCACCTCTTCAAGTCTCCTATGATATATCTGTTTTCTAATAGTCCATAATATCTTATTATTCTCTCTGCCAGCTCCAGTTTGGCCAAGAACTTTGTAACAATATTAATAAATAATTAATTAATTGGATAACTGGCTTACATAATTATATACATAAAGTAGAAGTAAGTAACCAGCTACGGTGTGGTAAGCCTTGGATCTGGAGGAAGGAATAAGAGAGCAACTCCAACAAGTTTGTACATAGTGGGGTTTAGCAACATGTAACAACAGCGGGAGAGTTAATGAACCTAATGGGAGGTAACACTGACTCCTAGTTTTTAATACGGCTATCAGCAGCAATAATATCATTAAACTACGAGATCAAGTAACTTGGATTGTGCAATGACAAACGTGCCTCAAAAAACAATTGTGGAAGAAGTAAAGAAAAGAAGAAAAGTGCAATGAAGATGATAAATAGGGAAAGTGTGTACAAACAACATTTGTGAATCCTTACAAACAGAAGGTTAGAACAGCAACTATTTAAGTCTATTCTGGTGAAAACGATATCCTAATGGAACACGAAACAAAGAAAAGGTAGAAACCATCATGTTAGAAACACCAAACGAATTTTTGAAGCGTCTGGGACCTCTCATTCTTGTGTGAACGCTGCCAGATGCATGTATTATAAAGATTTCTAGAATGAAATATACACTTCTGAGCTTGTATATCTCCAGAAACATTATGACAGAGTAATAAAGAGAGTAGTCTACTGAACGTTCTTGTAAGTATGAGAACACGAGTCATCACTAGGGACGATTTTAATACCCTACCTGATTCAACACTAGCCCAAAGGTAAGTGGAATATCACTGAATATTGAATGAGGCATTTCATAAACGTCAAGTGTCTTCAAACGACTACAAATATCCATATAAGACTAACAGCGAGGAATACACAGACTCAGACATAGTCCTCACTAGTGTTACCCTTTGTGCAATCCACTGACTCACACATAGTCCTCACTAGTGTTACCCTTTGTGCAATCCACTGACTCACACATAGTCCTCACTAGCGTTACCCTTTGTGCAATCCACTGACTCACACATAGTCCTCACTAGTGTTACCCTTTGTGCAATCCACTGACTCACACATAGTCCTCACTAGTGTTACCCTTTGTGCAATCCACTGACTCACACATAGTCCTCACTAGTGTTACCCTTTGTGCAATCCACTGACTCACACATAGTCCTCACTAGTGTTACCCTTTGTGCAATCCACTGACTCACACATAGTCCTCACTAGTGTTACCCTTTGTGCAATCCACTGACTCACACATAGTCCTCACTAGTGTTACCCTTGAGCAATCCTTTGGTTGAAAGAGAAGATATTGCCTTTAATCAGCAGTAAATACAAGCCCATACTGATATATATAACCATAAAAGGACCATGTTAAGGCCCACCGAAAGTACAGGCTTACAGAATATAACACTCGTGTCAGAAAAGTAACTTGACAGTCAAATTAACTCAAATGAAAGCTACCAGAAATAGAATTAGGAATTAGATCCAGTAGAACATATTTAGAAACTATTAAGACGATTCGTAATTTTCCTATATTATCTGTTCCATATGTAATACTACCACAGCTGTCTTGTAATTTAAACTTTGTAAACAACTTAAAAAAACAGTAAAAATAGTTCTGTTTCACTCACCTAATTATTTAGTAACGCTACATTGATGGATTCATTTGAGGTCGTCTTAGTCTGATAAATCATGGAAGAATTTTTTGTTATATAATATTTTTACTTGTCGTTCACCGTGAAATTTCAGTATACTTTGCTCGTGCAAAGAAATTGTTTATAAAATAATCCTTCACTATTTAAAATCGATTCAACCTAACTTGAGGCTCTGGTCACGTTCACTGTTAGCTATTTTCAGTAATTCATGTTTACGACTTCAGATTAATAACACGTCTTCTATACTGAGGTCACTAAAAGATACTCAAAGTTATCGGCAGTATTTTGAGATGTTTGTGTTTCAATCTGAATATAAAAAAGAATTAGGAATTGTGACAGTGGCTTCTTAACACAAAGAATATGCCCGTTCCATAAACTAAACTTATGAAAATATGTACGTTATAAACAGATCAAAAGTCAAGATTTATATATATTGTTTTGAAACCTAATTCACAAAAGTATGCCTTCTCTTTTAACACGATGTTCTACAAAACACGTTATCTATCTTCCACACAAGTTCTGCTAGTAGTTTTTTATAGGATCGATTGATCTAAGCAACACGAAAAGCAAAAAACATTCTATGTCTTCTAACAGATTTGGACCGGCATGGCCAAGCGTGTTAAGGCGTGCGACTCGTAATCTGAGGGTCGCGGATTCGCATCCCCGTCGCGCCAAACATGCTCGCCCTTTCAGCCGTGGGGGCGTTATAATGTGGCGGTCAATCCCACTATTCGTTGGTAAAAAGAGTAGCCCAAAAGTTGGCGGTGGGTGGTGATGACTAGCTGCCTTCCCTCTAGTCTTACACTGCTAACTTAGGGACGGCTAGCACAGATAGCCCTCGAGTAGCTTTGTGCGAAATTCAAAAACAAACAAACTAACATATTTTAGGATATGCTATTTTTTTAATTAAAGCGTTATCATGTCTTATTAAACTTGAAACATTTGAATATTATAATTATTTTACCTTCTGGGTTGTCATCAGTTTCTCAGAAGCTCTTTTGAAAAGTTACGAAGCTATAACTTATATGTTAAAGATGTAATAAAAAAACATATACTCTTACAGATATTTTAAGAACTGTTTAAAATAATGAAGTTTAAACTTCATGTTACATGATCCACACGTAATACTGCTACAGTCAAAATGCTTCTATATCATTTACCTGATCTATTTAGTAACGATGTATTCACTTAAGATTGAAGTCGTCCAATAAATCAGGATGAATTTCCAGTTTTATGATATTTTTACTTGTAATTCGTCATAAGTTTCTTTCAAACATTTCAATCTTCTTGCAATCTAAATGAAAATTCTCTGAATATTTTCCACAGAGAATGTCATATACTGAAGACTTATAAAAGATCGGTCTGATTAGGAGAAGGAACCCATATTACAAGTGAGGGATTGGAGTAAGGTACCTTTTTTGTTCTCACACACTTGTAGAATTGGAAATCTCATAAGAATCAGTATTGGTAACTTTGTACAATAAATTACCATAATGACAAGCATGTGAAATGCTGTGATGTAACTTCATCTTTACTAAACTTAAACTGATTTTAAGTAAGAAAACCATAGAACCTCTCAACATTGGAGCTTATGTGCTTTACATCGCTGTTCACGAGGCCTTTCGCATGATACTAGAGCTCCCATGTTATCTAGTCAATCAACACGTGAACACTGTTGATACATGATACTAGAGCTCCCATGTTATCTAGTCAATCAACACGTGAACACTGTTGATACATGATACTAGAGCTCCCGTGTTATCTGGTCAATCAACACGTGAACACTGTTGATACATGATACTAGAGTTCCCATGTTATCTAGTCAATCAACACGTGAACACTGTTGATACACGATACTAGAGCTCCCATGTTATCTGGTCAATCAACACGTGAACACTGTTGATACATGATACTAGAGCTCCCATGTTATCTAGTCAATCAACACGTGAACACTGTTGATACATGATACTAGAGCTCCCATGTTATCTAGTCAATCAACACGTGAACACTGTTGATACATGATACTAGAGCTCCCATGTTATCTAGTCAATCAACACGTGAACACTGTTGATACATGATACTAGAGCTCCCGTGTTATCTGGTCAATCAACACGTGAACGCTGTTGATACATGATACGAGAGCTCCCATGTTATCTAGTCAATCAACACGTGAACACACTGTCGAAACGCAATATATTTTTACTGTAACCTACAGGATATCAATTATCTTACTTAAGTTACTCACGAAACGTACAACTTATATTAATCTCATTCATTTTCTGCTCATGATCGTTGCGAGTTACTAATAAAGTATGCTTATGTATTTATTGTAGTATTTGAAAGTAATTACCTTTGTACTTTATGTAATGTCGTATCTTTATATATTTGTATTACGCTGGGAAAATATTGTCTCTGCTAATAGATAAAACACAATTATTTCTGGGTTTGTTAACGATACTGGTTCTAAAAACCATACTAAAAATTACCGATCACCTCTAGTATTTGACTTAAGATAGATTTATGCAACTGTTCCAAGTGTGCTCAGTATAACTTTCAGACAAACTTTAGATGAATTGACAAAAAGTCTTCATTCTTGAGGATGATGTCCGGTACCTAGTGCTTCCATCAGTGGACCAGCATTTATACGGGAACACAAAGTATCTTGCATGAGGTAGTGAGAAGCAAGATTTTGATAGCAATTTATTTTTAAACCGAAACTCTTGTTTTTGGAACTAACAACTTCCATTGTTGTAAACGAGAACCAATAAGATCCTTGTTCTGTTTTGATAGAGACAAGTCACAATGAAGATCACTTAGTTTTTATTTTGTGATTAGATGAGGCAGTTTATGTTGAGGTGCTAAAAGAACAAAATTATTAGATGAAGACGATTTATTGTATTTTTTTACAAAGTAGCGTTTCTGTTTCCCAATTTGGCTGTGGCAAAGAAGAGTCATCTCCATTAGGTATCAGTTTCACTGCTGATGCAGTGTCTGAATATTTGATTTATTGTTTTGTTTTGCCTAAATATCCAGAAACAATAGTCATGGAAAAATAATATGATGCAATGGGGACTGCAAATAGCCTACTTGTTCTCTTCTTACTAAACCAGGCCATATATTCAGATCGTACAACACATATATATGACGCCAAGTGTTTTCTTGGTCGATAGGTTTAATACACCTAAATAATGATAGGTATCTACCTTTATCTTTTCTATGATTTTTGTCCTTCATGAAACTAATCATTTTTCACAAATGTAGTGTAAACTGTTTTAATGGTATTTGTACTTTCAGATTTTACCTGAACAAGAAGTAGCTAGCATTAAAAATGATTTCCTCAAAAATATAAAATAATTTTTGTTTACAGAACTAGAATTTAAAAGAGAAAAACATCAAAGTTTTGTAGAATTTCCCAAGTGACACGTGAGATAGAAGATCAGACTTTGTTTAGACTGTGCACGAATGAGGCTTTGCTCGAAATTCAAAAACAAACAGCCTATTGTATAAGTTGTTAAATTAAATCTTTCAATATATAATCTAGTTACCATCTGCTTTCTCTTATTTCTGTTGTATAAAATGAGTGAACTGCGTTGAAATATTGTAAATTATAGTCTGGTAAGTCTCCTTCCGGCTTATGAAATATGGGAATCATGTGTGGTTGTATAGAGATTACAAACATTACCGGAAACATCTTCTATTAGAAGACGACAATATTATAAATGCATTTTTCTTTTACTAAGTTAGCTGACTTCATTATATTAATTTTAGTTTATATTATACAGTCCGTAGTAAAATATATAACCCTCGATTTGTTTGTTTGTTTTTGAATTTCGTATAAAGCTACTCGAGGGCTATCTGCGCTAGCCGTCCCTAATTGAGCAGTGTAAAACGAGAGGGAAGGTAGCTAGTCATCACCACTCACAGCCAACTCTTGGGTTACTCTTTTTCCAACGAATAATACCTGTTCTTTAAATTTGTAGAAGATTCTCCAGAGCAAGAATCAACAATATGTAGTTTATATGTTTTTGAACATTGTTTAACGTTCGATAATCCCGCGTGAATATATAACAATATGTGGTTTAGATGTTTTTGAACATTGTTTAACGTTCGATAATCCCGCGTGAATATATAACAGTATGTGGTTTACATGTTTTGAACATTGTTTAACGTTCGATAATCCCGCGTGAATATATAACAATATGTGATTTAGATGTTTTTGAACATTGTTTAACGTTCGATAATCCCGCGTGAATATATAACAATATGAGGTTTACATGTTTTTGAACATTGTTTAACGTTCGATAATCCCGTGTGAATATATTAAAGCAATCCATCACAAGAAGCCAATAGACAATATTATTATATATTTAAAACGGTGGTATGGAAGAGAAAGCACTAGTTGAGGAGCAAAGAACGTTGTTCGCCCCTCTATTAGTGCTTTCTACCCATATCAGCCGTCTTTAAATACATAATTTTTTCTACAAGTGGGTTTTTTACTCATCACGAAAGCCAATAGACAATTCTATATTATTTGTCAGCTACAGTCAGTATAATATAATATATTATAATATATTGTGGTTAACGCTAATTAGTCAAAAAAAATACAGAATTTGTTCAGGAACGTTCATATGTTTCGAACATTACAAACCGTTCCACTTCAGTAGCTTAATGTCGGATGTTAATATTTCTACAAACACATCAGTTACTGTCGTTAGTGAAAACTTACGGGTGTTTCAAGCGAGCTTGTCGTCAAGGTGTATCAATAAATAATTGATTTACCCTCCGTGAATGTCGATAAAAGATTCAGTTCTAGACCACATATAAAACTCAGTATTGAAACTCAGTATTGTTTATAAGGTTCTAAGAATATTGTTTGTAAACCACCATTTGTAATAACTATCAGCAACAATCGTTGTTATAAGTTGTGTTGTTGTTTGTACATTAAAATAAATTTGTCTTAAGAAAGGAAATTTCTATCACTTTTGTTAGCAAATATCATAAATTTGATACGTATCCATATTTAAATAATTTATAAACCGAAAATAAAAATTTTCAGCTGTTTGAAATTGTAATACTTAACGTACGTAGCATAATAAATCGGAAACTCGTCCGAAATCAATTGTAACAGGTACCAAGCTAAATTACAGGCCACAGTGTTTATCTTTCAATAAGAAAGTGGATCACGTAGTTTCTATGTCAAAGTGATCTTGTCAATGAAATAATATGTAGATTGTTCACCTATATTGTATGCCATAGTCATGCTATCAATGAAATAGTATGTAGATTGTTCACCTAAACTGTATACCACAGTGATGTTGTCAAGAAATAATATGTAGATTGTTCACCTAAACTGTATACCGCAGTGATGATGTCAGTGAAATAATATGTAGATTGTACACCTAGACTGTATACCACAGTGATGTTGTCAATGAAATAATATGTAGATTGTTCACCTAAACTGTATACCACAGTGATGTTGTCAATGAAATAATATGTAGATTGTTCACCTAGACTGTATACCACAGTGATGATGTCAATGAAATAATATGTAGATTGTTCACCTAGACTGTATACCACAGTGATGATGTCAATGAAATAATATGTAGATTGTTCACCTAAACTGTATACCACAGTGATGTTGTCAATGAAATAATATGTAGATTGTTCACCTAGACTGTATACCACAGTGATGATGTCAATGAAATAATATGTAGATTGTTTACCTAGACTGTATACCACAGTGATGTTGTCAATGAAATAATATGTAGATTGTTCACCTAAACTGTATACCACAGTGATGTTGTCAATGAAATAATATGTAGATTGTTCACCTAGACTGTATACCACAGTGATGATGTCAATGAAATAATATGTAGATTGTTTACCTAGACTGTATACCACAGTGATGTTGTCAATGAAATAATATGTAGATTGTTCACCTAGACTGTATACCACAGTGATGATGTCAATGAAATAATATGTAGGTTGTTCACCTAAACTGTATACCACAGTGATGATGTCAATGAAATAATATGTAGATTGTTCACCTAAACTGTATACCACAGTGATGATGTCAATGAAATAATATGTAGATTGTTCACCTAAACTGTATACCACAGTGATGTTGTCAATGAAATAATATGTAGATTGTTTACCTAGACTGTATACCACAGTGATGATGTCAATGAAATAATATGTAGATTGTTCACCTAGACTGTATACCACAGTGATGATGTCAATGAAATAATATGTAGATTGTTCACCTAAACTGTATACCACAGTGTTGTTGTCAATGAAATAATATGTAGATTGTACACCTAGACTGTATACCACAGTGATGTTGTCAATGAAATAATATGTAGATTGTTTACCTAGACTGTATACCACAGTGATTTTGTCAATGAAATAATATGTAGACTGAGATACCCGAAGGAGAAAGAACGGAGGTCAAACATGTCACCTGGAAGAGTGGACAAAAGAGGACGAAGTATGGAAGTAAAGCTTGTACAAGTGTGTGAAACAGATTCTACTAAAATCAAGTTGAGTGTGATATAATAACCCGGGGTTACCTTGTAATGATTATTGACAAGGCCGATAAAAATTCTTCAAGCGTAAAATAATAGCAAAAATAATACTACAATCATCTTATATACAACGGGTATCTGCTGTTGAAAATAAAATTAATTATGTTAAATATTTATACATAAAGATCTACAATAATAAGTTAGAAAGTAAAAAAGTGTTGTCTGCCTGATGAGAATGTACAACTGGACAAGAAAAGTCTGTGCTTTGGTCAGTCTTGAAATCGTATTTTTAAGCTAAGTTTCGAAATAGCGTTATGTCCCCCGTTGTGTCTGCCGTAAGCCTACGGATTTACAACGCTAAAATCAATAGTTCGACTCTCCTCAGCGGACACCGCAGATAGTCCGCTGCAGTTTTGCTATAAAAAAACACACACACAGTAGGGTTATTCTCCCACGCCCTCTTGTGATTCAGCAGTTACTTGATTAATTACATTTCTAAAATTCAGAGTTCAGTTTCCCATGATGGACGGATCACAAATACTCCTGTGTGTAATACCAGTAAGACTCACATCTCCATTTAAATAGAAAAACACTAAAATATCAAACTATATCTCCCTTCAAAAATGAATGAAGAAACGAGTTAATGTCTTATTACTACAAAAAATATATTTATTCAGTGTCGGAAAAAGTTATATTAAGATGTTTTGGAAGTTCCTACAAACCTTTTGATGAAAAAAAAAAACACATTTAAACAGTAGATTAGTAACCTAAAGAAAATGCTATACCTTTTCTTTGACTCATTGTCCAAATGTACACATTAGTATTTAATTTGTTAACTTAGAATCTGAACTACATTGATGTATGTATATATGATTTGTTTGTTTGTCGATATAAACACAAAGTTAAACAATGAGCTATATTTCATGTACCCACCACGGGAATTTAAATACGATTTTCAGCATAGTAAGCAGTTGGCCATGATGAAACCACACACAATGAAACTTAACTGAATGAAATTTGTCTTCATCGTGGTGAATTGGTGAATTGATTGCTGGGAATGTCTATTGATGGGTTAGGGTCTCGGATATAGAGTTCCAAGGCTATCTTGCAGGCTTCAGCGGTGGGGAGTTCTGTAAAGAAGGATATAACATCGAAACTGGCCATTAAGGCTTTATGATTAAGTTGATTAAAATTAGACTTGAAATTAAAAGAGTCTTTGATGAATGATCTGGCTGATGTTACATATACGTTACATGAAAAATTTTCTCAACCTAAACCCGCCGTTTTTTACATATATTTGTTTTGTTTGTTTGTTTTGGAATTTCGCACAAAGCTACTCGAGGGCTATCTGTGCTAGCCGTCCCTAATTTAGCAGTGTAAGACTAGAGGGAAGGCAGCTAGTCATCACGACCCACCGCCAACTCTTGGACTACTCTTTTACCAACGAATAGTGGGATTGACCGTCACATTATGACGCCCCCACGGCTGGGAGGGCGAGCATGTTTAGCGCGACGCGGGCGCGAACCCGCGACCCTCGAATTACGAGTCGCACACCTTACGCGCTTGGCCATGCCAGGCCTTTTACATATATATGTTTGATTGTTTCTTATTTGAATTTCGAGCAAAGCTACTCGAGGATTATCTGAACTATCCGTCTCTAATTTAGCAGTGTAAGACTAGAGGGAAAGCAGCTAGTCATCACCACTCACCGCCAACTCTTGGGCTACTCTTTTACCAACGAATAGTAGGATTAATCGCCACATTCTAACGCTCCCACGGATGAAAAGGCGAGCATGTTTGGTGTGACGGTGATTTCAACCGCGACCCTCAGATTACGAGTCGCACGCCTTAACCCACCTGGCCATGCCGGGCCGTCTTGTTTGAACTTACACATTTATTACACAAAATATTGAATAATATCCTCATGTGAATCGCTCATAAACCAAAGAATGAACATCTGCAAGCTTCACGCAGATGTCCTCATCACTCACTCCTAGTGGTGCACGTTAGAACTATTCTCCATCTAGCGACATTCTTTGGAACTATAACATCACATGACCTCCCATACTTCAACGGTTACAGCCAATTGGGGAACACCTTTTGATCCTCCTTTTTTCTTATGCTCTCAGTCGCTGACATATTTTGGTTACAGGTTAAGCTTGTTAATTACTCAAATACATATCAAAGCCCAGTAATTCCCTTGGCTTCTTCTTGGTCAAAATTCTAAACAGAGATGACAATATACACCAACATGAAATAAAGTAACCTCGATTAAGAAAAAAAACAAAGCATTACCCAAATCAGTATAGAGGCGCTAGATTATTATTGTTAAATTATTTTGTTCGATACTTCTTAGCACATATTTCTACAAATAGTTAACCAATACGGGATTCTTAGATTCTGTATAACTGATTATTAAATGATGAGTGCCTTGATTTAATTACATATTATCAAAGTTATTTATTCATACTCGTTTAATAATATCCTAAAGTGCATTGTTTATCTAAAATACACATTCTGTTTAATTTTGTTGTTATAATAATCTGAGTTAGAAATCATATTAACTGAAGATATTTGTTGTTCCCACTTTTCTCTTAATTTGTGTTTTCAGATTCAAAATCTGAAGTACATAAAGTCATTTCAGATCTATTTCTCGTTTCTCGGAAGTCACTTATAAAGAGGCCTTTCATTGAACACCAAAACTGTACGATTGGTTTGGACAATAAGATACAAAATATTATCGGAAACTTCATTAATACATTTAGTGTAATACTTTTAAGAATAACAGTTTAACCTGTTTAGTGCTGTAGACGAGATAACTCGTACCAGCCGATCGGTAACACAGTGCCACGGATGAGTTAATTCGTTCTAAATAATACTTAACTTCAACGCTAGATGTCAGCACCATACACGCATTTGACCTAATTACAAATTATTTCACTTTCGATCCAAAATGGCGTCACGAAAAAGGTTACAAAATGAAGAAGCATTAGAGTTGTATTGTAGCAGCTGAAATACTGGACATTCAACAGGTTAAACGCTAGAAAATGAAAACCAGAGTTAATAATTACCAATAGGCCTAAGCTTTGTGAAAATAATAATGTGAACCACAGATTTTTTCACTGTGTTGCTTTTAATTTGGCTATTATCTTTGAAGATCTGTTCGTTTGAAGTTAAACACAAAGTTTCACAATGGGTTATGTGTTCTCTAACCACTACCGTATTCAAAATCCGGTTTTTAGCGTTGTAAGTCCACAGACCTGCCACTGTTTCACTCGGAAACCTCGAGATCAGAGACGTAAAAACAAACACCAATATTTAAGGTCACTCTTTTCTCCAGCATAAATTTGTTTCTGTTGGAATTATTCCATCTAATTACCTTATGATGCTATTTTAACGTGGTGAAAGGTCATGAAACAAGAAGGTAACTTTTGCTTCGTAAATTCCCCAAATTCTAGGACTTAAAACATTAGTTTTATTAAATTTTTTGTTCATATGGAAAAAAGAAAAACTCGTCTAAAATATTATGATACCTAAGTAAATTGAAACAACATATTTGGAGTGAGTAAAGACAAAAAAGAAACTCATTTATAAATAATCATATAAACTTCAAAATAATGTATAACTTATTCATTTTCTCTATTATATAATTTATTCTCTTCTAATTTTGTAACTCGACACAGCAGTAAGTCTGCGGAATAGCAAAACATTTTTTGTGCTTACGCTCAATAATCTTTCTGTCAATTATACAAATATTTTTAATATTATACTTCGTCAGGTTAGTGGATAAATACCCTGATTTAATGTTCGAAAGTAAAAATTTGCAAAGATAAAACCTTTCAATGTGTCCGATAGATGGTGCCACTAATAACAACATTTTCTGCTGATATTGTTTCATGCTAAATAACGTGTTAAATAAATTTCGTACAATTGTTATTAAAAGAACAAAAAATCCACGTTTCGACCCATACTACCACTATATATGCTCATCAAATTCAGTTTAGGACTCGTTATTGAAAATGCACTCAATTATTTTCAAAATTGTAATATCTAACATATTTTGACTGAATATAATCCAAATATGTAAGCGTCACAAGATTTAAAGAACTTAACTTTGATCTCACTCTGAAAAAAAGAAGGTAAATTACATTAGTATCTGTTAAAACACAGGAACAGTTGAGTCATATCTGACGTAGTTTATCACAACACCCATTGGTTCACAATGTGGAATACTTTGTGACGTATGTAAAATTCATAAAGCTAGCTGTCCGCATACACTTATTGTATGTAACATAGCTATGTATAATCGTAAACCAAAAACAATTTCGATGAATGTTATGAAAGCACTTGAAACTAACTAACTCTTAGAAAAATATAGTTCTGATTTTCTTTGAACCAATTTTGACAGTGAAACATAATACACTAAATACACTAATATCCCATTAAATACACTAATATCCCATTGTTTGTTTGTTTTTGAATTTCGCACAAAGCTACTCGAGGGCTATCTGTGCGAGCCGTCCCTAATTTAGCAGTGTAAGACTAGAAGGAAGGAAGCTAGTCATCACCACCCACTGCCAACTCTTGGGCTACTCTTTTACCAACGAATAGTGTGATTGACCGTCATATTATAACACCCCCACGGCTGATAGGACGAGCATGTTTGGCGCGACGGGGATACGAACCCGCGACCCTCAGATTACGAGTCGCACGCCTTAACCCACCTGGCCATGCCGGGCCGTATTGTTTGAACTTACACATTTATTATACAAAATATTGAATAATATCCTCATGTGAATCGCTCATAAATCTTACTTACGCGTTAATTTTGTTATTGAAATCTGTTGTGTTATAAATGATATAACTAAAGATGTATTTCTTGAGTTAACTTAATTTAGAAATGTAGTTCTAAAGACATAGACACAGCGTTGCCATGTGGGTTAAGGCGATCGCACTCGTAATCTGAGGGTCGCAGGTTCGAATCTCCCTCGCACTAAACATGCTCGCCCTTTCAGCCCTGGAGACGTTATAATGTGACGGTTAATCCCACTATTCGTTGGTAAAAGAGTATCCCAAAATTTACCGGTGGGTGGTGATGACTAGCTACCTTCCCTCTGGTCTTAAACTGCTAAATTAGGAACGGCTAGTGCAGATAGACCTCGTGTAGCTTTGCACGAAATTCAAAAAGGAAACAATCAAACATATATATGTAAAAACGGCTGGTTTAGATTGAGAAAATTATATATATATATATATAACGTATATGTAATAAATATGTAACAACAGCCAGCTCATTCATCAAAGACTTTTAATTTCAAGTCTAATCTTATAAAGACTTATTTAGAGTGTGAAATTTTATCACTACAGTGGTAATAATTGGTGATGGTTGGTACTTGTATTAGTTAGTTCAGATAATCGATTGGGACTCTGTCTATAGGTATAATGCGTGTGCTCTGCTGCTAATTAGTGCTTTACCACTATAATTGAGGCTGGAATATCAAATCTTAGAGGTAAGTTTATATTACTTACACCACATGTGTTAGTATCTTATTTTGTGTTTTTTTATTTTTTCATAATCTCTTCTTATTCTTTAACGAGAACAGTGACCCACTCACAACTGTCTGCAGGCAGTGAGGGTGATACAGATGTGAGACGTTGTTGGTTTTAGCGCCTGCTCTCCTAAGTTATATTTCTTTTTAATATTTCATTATTATTATATAATTCTGATTATTTTACTCTTATCATCATTGGTTTTTATGAATTTCGTTAGGTGAGACTGATAAACGGAGGTTAAAACTGATAAATGGTGTATCCCTACCCTAATGTGGGTCCTACTTCGCAGTCACCTCCAAAGCCTAGAATAAATTTTATGTACCACGCCATAGCCTGTATCCTGAGGCATCATAACCTGTATCCTGAGGCATCATAGCTTGTATCCTGAGGCATCATAGCCTGTATCCTGAGGCATCATAGTTTGTATCCGGAGACATTATAGCATGTACCCTGAGGCATCATAGCCTGTATCCTGAGGCATCATAGTCTGTATCCTGAGACATCAAAACTTGTATCCTGAGGCATCATAGCCTGTATCCTGAGGCATCATAGCTTGTATCCTGAGGCATCATAGCCTGTATCCTGAGGCATCATAACCTGTATCCTGAGGCATCGTAGTCTGTATCCTGAGACATCATAGCCTGTATTCTGAGGATCCTTCTGATTTTTGCAGCTTTTTTATCTGTACTTGCTTTTTATTTATTAGAATATATATATATATATATGTATATGTATAATACTATTAATCAAAACTTTGTGTTTATGAGGAAAATATTATTTTTGCAACACGGTGATTTATTTGTTTACATCAGAAATACTCCATATATCCAAATATTTAAATCTGGCATTATTATTTATATAATTATTAATTGAGTTAACACTATAGAATTTTAATAATGATTATTATGTAACTTGAAACTTTTTCTAAATGTATGCCATAAACTGAGCCATGTATTAACACTTCACGTCTTCAATGACTTTCTCAGAGATTTTGAAACCATTTTAAATATATAGAAAGGATTATCGTAATACAACTTGTATGTCGTATATTGCACAATATATTATTACAAGAAGTCCATCTAACGGCTGGTTTTTAAAATCATTCTCGAATACTTAAACTGGTAAACAAAACAACTGCAAGGATTAGACATAGCATTTTTAGAGAAACATATCATATTATGGGCATCAAATAGGTATTTCAGCAAAACGTTTATTATTAAGTGAAAATAAATTAATTTAGATTTATTAGTATTTTAAAAATATTCCTGTTATGCAGCCATCTGCTGATTTTATTAAGGTCGTTTTGAATATTTAACTATATGTTTGTTTACACGTTGGATTAGTTAAGCCTAGAATTGATCAAAACTATACTAGAAGGTGTATGCTTACAATTATTAAAATGCTCAAAAATATTCGTAGTAATAAATCCAAGAACTTAACTGTATAGTATTACATCTTCTATCAATGTGTAAAATTTATCAATAGAAGTTTAGCCTAATGCATAGAAAGCTTTAGGTGAGATAAAAATAATCTGTGTCTGATTTGCCTCTTATTTAAAAAAACAATTTATTTTAGTGACAAAATCCCTATCAATGAAATGGCATTTTTGCTTTTCACAAATTCATATTGTTTATCAAACACAACGTTGGGATTCTTAAAATAATCAGTGAATTTATAAGCAACGTAGTTTTCTATACTTTGCTTAAATAATAAATAGAATTGAAAGTAGTACAAGTTAGCATAAAGCTTGTTATGTCTTTTAATAAATTATTATTATGCGTGTATTAAGATCACGAGAAATAATATTAATATTAGTAGTTGATATGGCCATCTGGAGACAGGATTAAACAAACGTGACTTTGATCCAGTTTCTATGAGCCCTTATAAGTGTAATGAGGTGCCGAGAGCAATGTGGATATGTCTTCAATATCAGAGGCGTGTTGCACATAGCAGCACACCTTGATGCAATTCAAGATGCTATAAAAACTCTTGAAAATCTTCTTACATCACACAGTGACGTCTAAACAGGCACCACCTAGGGTCATGACAAATTTCAACAAGATAGAATGAATCAAGCATGCATAATTGTAGCACATAAAAGTACGATAGAGTAAAGTAGCACACGTCACTTCCTGTTATAGAGTTGCAAAAAAACATCTGTAAAGAAGTACAGTAAAACAATTGATGGTAATAACAATGCACAACAAAGTTTTTGCTTCTTGAACACTGTTGGATGTTCCTTATAGATTTTTGGCTGCTGATCACGAAAATCACATCCAAATTTGCCCATCACGTACCATTTCATCGAAATCTTCAGTTTTGCTACAATGGAAAAGCTATATCAGGACAACTGGAATCCGTCAATGCTTGCTGACTACTGTTAGACACTGCAACGTGATGCACCGGATATTGAATACAAACGAAAATCAGGAACAAAACACTTTTAATTATGTTGAACTTAATATCGTATTAAAAGCAAAACTTTTTTTTTTTAAATTGTTGTTCAGTGTTATAGGACTTGGTCACATTAGTAAGTGTGACCTCAATGAAAATACCATATATTTTATACAGTATACGTTTAGGTCACTAAATCTACTATAAATTCGTTTGAAACTCTCCTGACATGACACGAAAGTCTTGACGTAATAATGCAATATATTCTTGTTGAAAATTGAACACAATAAAGTCTTTTCCTTCACATTTTCTGAGTCCACTTTTAGTGTTTATTATTACAAGATATACTTTACAATAAGCTGTATTTTCACTACACTTTAACAATGAAGAACGGATTTTGTATGTCACCACTAAGCTTAACAGCCAGTAAAACAAATTTATCTATTCGTGTACTTTGCACAGTTACATTACCCTATTATTGGTAAAAGTAAGTAGCATGAATATGAAAGTGGCAATTTACTGATATACTCTAAGTTTAGGATGTCACGACGAATGATGTGGTTTACAAGAAAAGATATATCTGTCCTTTACATAAAATCAGTTTATAAGAGTATTCCTACAAATTCATGCAAAAAGAGTCAGACATTACCAACATGATTAGATTTATTTCTAGAGCCTTGCACATTGCATGACGATACAGAAAGCTAAATGTACGTACATGAAATTCTCAGTGTCTGATAGTACACTAGAAAATTATTTTCTGTTCCCATGTCACAACTTTCGTTTTTATCTGGAACTCAGATATTTGTCATTTAAAACTTCCATCGTTTACAAATAGAACTCACCAATATTTATACATAGTTTAACTTCTTCAAAGCGTAGCTGTGAAGAATAATACAATTTAATGTTTTACATCTTAAGTATCAATGAAATTGTTATAAGATTTGTTTGTTTGTTTTAGAATTTCGCACAAAGATACTCGAGGGCTATCTGTCCCTAATTTAGCAGTGTAAGACTAGAGGGAAGGCAGCTAGTCATCACCACCCACCGCCAACTCTTGGGCTACTCTTTTATCAACGAATAGTGGGATTGAGCGTCACATTATAACGTCCCCACAGCTGAAAGGGAGAGCATGTTTGGCGTGACCAGGATTCGAACCCGCGATCCTCAGATTACGAGTCGAACGCCTTGATACGCTTGGCCATGCCGGCCCCTTGTTATAAGAAGTACACAAATTTAGTAATACTAACTGTAGGGACAAAGATAAATTAAAGTCGTAAAACATCATCACATGGATCTTTTTAAATCACAATTACCTAACTTGTTATGTTCAATAATAAAAGATATAGAGCAAAGAAGAAAGAATATTATCCACTTTTAAAGTAGTTTTATGATCAATGATAAATACAATATTTTTATAGTAAACAAATCTACAATGCTGAAAATATTGACACTAGAGTGGTATTTCTGTGGGTAAAAAGAAATGTTTTAGTAGTCCAGACTCCTGAGTCACGTTTATTTCTTTAGGCTTTATTTATCTGACCTACAGATTTAAAACATCCAACAACAGACAGCGTAAATACTTATACAAACCTCATGCAAAACATTTCTTTCAAAGGATGAATAGCAATAAGAGACCTTTTCATCAGTAGAGGTGATATTTGCGACAATATCTCTCTCTCCCAAGGCCCGGCATAACCAAGTGTGTTAAGGCGTGCAACTCGTAATCCAAAGATTGTGGGTTCGAATCCCGGTCGCACCAGACATGCTCGTCCTTCCAGCCCTAGGGGCGATATAATGTGACGGTCAATCCCACTATTCGTTGGTAAAAGAGTAGCCCAAGAGTTGGCGGTGGGTGGTGATGACTAGCTGCCTTCCCTCTAGTCTTACACTGCTAAGTTAGGGACGGCTAGCACAGATAATTTTCGAGTGGCTTTGTGCGAAATTCCAAAACAAACAAACAAACTAAAGAAGATACTTCTTGGTAAGAAACTCCTGGTGATGACATAGAGAATTATTTGAGTTTTGATGCAAAAATTCCTTTGCTAGTTATAATACTCCAACCTACTGATATAATTAGAAATGTTCTTAACACAATTTAAATTATTTGCAACTTGATCTCTCATCAGCCCTGTATTTAACAGTTTATAAAAGAAGTAGAGCAAAGCGTTATTTATTCAAGTTACAAACTTTATCGGGCCCGGCATGGACAACCGTGTTAAGGGTTCGCATCTCCCTCGCACCAAACATGCTCGCCCTTTCAGCCGTGGGGGCGTTATAAGTGGCGGTCAATCCCACTATTCGTTGGTAAAAGAGTAGCCCCAGAGTTGACGGTGGGTGGTGATGACTAGCTGCCTTTCCTCTAGTCTTACACTGCTAAATTAGGGACGGCTAGCACAGATAGTCCTCGAGTAACTTTGCGCGAAATTCAAAACAAACAAACAAACTTTATAGTCGTTTTCTGCTTGTCATAGGTTGGTAAACTAGACCTTATCAAACTTTACATGTGAAGGGCATGAAACATGATAATTACTTTCAGTTTTTTACACACACATCTAGAATTCTAATTATAATTGATTAAGGTTTGTAACTAAGCTGTATTTGAGTCTAAAAAATAAGAAATTTCTAATTAATAACCTTTATAAATATTTAGTTTATGCGTTTAATTGTGACTAAATTATGAAATAACATAACCCTAACTGATATATGTATTGAGCATGTACGAAAGTTAATTTAATTATGACGAGCCATAAATGTTTCACTTTGTTTTATTCTTAAAATATTTATGTAATGAAAAAATGCTTCTCAAACGCAAAATAGTCGATAAAATAGTTTTTTGAATTCAAAATTGAAATCGTACATGATGAGTCTAAATAAATAATATTAAGACATCAATTGTTTTTGTGAAGAACCTTTTATATTGTTATCCTATAAATACGGAAAAATAGTCAATGAAATAAGAGAAGCACTATATGTTTCTGACTTGTTTTCACGACACTTTATGAAAAGGATTAGAAATTAGTAAAAACATTCTTTTTAAAAGCATGATGTGGCCCGGCATTGCCATGTGGTTAAGGCATTCGACTCGTAATCTGAGGTTCGCGGATTCGAATTCCCCTCACACCAAACATGCTCGTTCTTTCAGCCGTGAGAGCATTATTATAAAACGGTCAATCCCACTATTCATTGGTAAAAGAGTAACCCAATTGTTGACAGTGGGTGGTGATGACTAGTTGCCTTCCCTCTGGTATCACACTGTTAAATTAGGGACGGCCAGTGCAGATAGCCCTCGTGTAGCTTTGCGCGAAATTCAAAACAAACAAACAAACAATAACATGATGTAGTGGTAGATTATAAGCAAAATAGTCAAAAGTTCTACTATATAAAATATTCACTGTGAAGTGGATACTGAAGTCATTTATGGAATTCAAGTGGATGGTATGTTGCGTAGAGTTTTGAAATGGAGAGAAATACTTTATGATCATATTAGGTGAATCACTTTGGTGAACGCTCTTGTAGTTTTTTCACAGTGTTTATTATGTGCGATTACTTACATGCTGGAACTCTTGGATATACTGTAGATATTACATTTGTCACAAGATATAATGTGTATCCGGCTTATTTGCGTTTACTAAGTGAGGACTTGTCCAGATTATGGATATTAATTTGAAGAAAATGACTTTTCAGAACCGTCAGATTGTGAGAAAGGGAAATCTGTCATCGCACATATCATTCTATGAAACGGCTTCTCACTTATAATATTAAAAATGAATATCAACATTAGTTTATTTTACGATCTTCCTTGAAAATTTGAGAAGAATCCTTAGCTATAAATCTAAACAGTCTATCTTAGATCATAATACTCCATTAGACAGTTTGTGTGGCAACAGTCTATCTGAGATCATAATACTCCATTATACAGTTTGTGTGGCAACAGTCTATCTTATATCATAATACTCCATTATACAGTTTGTGTGGCAACAGTCTATCTTAGATCATAATACTCCATTAGACAGTTTGTGTGGCAACAGTCTATCTTAGATCATAATACTCCATTAGACAGTTTTGTGTGGCAGCAGTCTATCTTAGATCATAATACTCCATCCAGACAGTTTGTGTGGCAACAGTCTATCTTAGATCATAATACTCCATTAGACAGTTTGTGTGGCAGCAGTCTATCTTAGATCATAATACTCCATTAGACAGTTTGTGTGGCAACAGTTTATCTTAGATCATAATACTCCATTAGACAGTTTGTGTGGCAACAGTCTATCTTAGATCATAATACTCCATTAGACAGTTTGTGTGGCAGCAGCCTATCTTAGATCATAATACTCCATTAGACAGTTTGTGTGGCAACAGTCTATCTTAGATCATAATACTCCATTATACAGTTTGTGTGGCAACAGTCTATTTTAGATCATAATACTCCATTATACAGTTTGTGTGGCAACAGTCTATCTTAGATCATAATACTCCATTATACAGTTTGTGTGGCAACAGTCTATCTTAGATCATAATACTCCATTAGACAGTTTGTGTGGCAGCAGTCTATCTTAGATCATAATACTCCATTAGACAGTTTGTGTGGCAACATTTTTATTCAGAGTCTGTACAATAAGAACCACTACTAAGTAAAAGCAGGACATGATAGTTTTTGTTTGGGATTAAGTTTTATTCTGACCAAAAATATAAGTTAAAACTAATTTTGACAATAATTATAGGTGTAATTGTATAAAACCCTCATATCAAATTATAGAGTTAAAAAAAACGACAGGATACCTGCTATCTTCAATGACCACTCTGTCTCACACAGGCAATAGGTTGATCAGAAATTTCAAACTATTTTTTCTAGTGAAATAGGTTAGTTGTTCACAGTATGTTCTGTCTCTCAATTGTTAGGAAACAGGAAAGCAACTTTTTTTCAAATAAAATCTTCAATTCTCACACATACATTTAGAACATTGTTTTTATTTTCAACTTGGAAGACATGTACAAGTGCAATTTAAAAGATAAGAATTTTTCAAAATATGTTTTAGAAAAGATAGAAATATTTAAAATTATTGTAAAAGTCCAAATATTGTTAACTGTCTGTCATCATATACTATAATTATATAGATACTTGGTAATGCTACCTTATACAGGGGATGGTGAATGTTCAGGCAGCACATCATATGATTTAAGGATATTTTCAAGGATTTTTAGAGCACGTTTAATTGCTTAATTGTACACTGCATAATGATAAACAGGAAACATTTTATAAAATGTTAAATAAAAATACATTTGTTTTCTTGTCTATTGTGATAATAAACATATTTTGAAATATTTTGCTAATAACTGTTTCATTCTTATCACAGTGGTTTGTTTTGAATTTCGCGCAATTCTACTCCTGGTATATCTTCGCTAGCCGTCCTTAATTTAGCAGTGTAAAACTAAAGGGAACGAATAGTGGGATTGATCGTCATATTATAACTCCCCCGCTGCTGAAAGGGCGAGCACGTTTGGTATGACGGGGATTCAAACACACGACGCTCAGATTACGAGTCGCGTGCTTTAACCACCCGTCCATGCCGGGTCCTTATCACAGTTACTTTACAGATTTTTGTTTGTTCTTGAAATCTTCAAAGGTAGGATACGTGTACATTGCTCTGATAAAGTCGTCTTATCTACATTATCCCAAAAAGTTTCATTGATAATTAATTACTAAAAAACAAACTATAAATACAATGAAATAATGTAGAAAAGATAAATGAAAAAACGCCCTCTGGTGATAATAACTTAAGAATATTATGTTATCTAACATTGCTCCCATATTAACGCGCCGTATGGTGCTGATGACGTAACTCTATCATACAGCATATCAAAGTAACATAGCAACCATCTACCCCTGATGATGACCTCGGTGTATGAATGAGATACAAATTACGTCAACGAACTCAGCACGTCATTACATCTATCCAACTTTGTAAGATTCGGGTCATGGTCATGTTTGTTAACCCCTCGTCTCCCGAAGAACATCTGAACTGCTAATATTACGTTATTAATTTTTAATTCAACTATGCGAAATTAACCAAATATTTCAAGTATTTTATTGATATATCATAAATAAAGATGTTTTTGTCCTTAATTTTTATTATCTAAATTATTTATTAACATACTAGTGTTGGTGAAAACAGAAATGTATAATAATTTTGTGAGTAGCTTAATACGAGTCAGTGAGCATTCATGACTATACGTGTGTGTGTGTGTGGGTAAATTAACTGACTTCTTCATGCAAGCATTTTTCATATTATTCAATTTTATAACGTAAAATTCTCACCTGTGTGTTTAAGGAAAATTGAATTTTCTACCTAGTTGAATGTTTTACAGTTCCATACATATAAATAAGATTGATTTATTCTACATATTTTCCATTCATAACGTACATTCTCGTGTGTTTGTTTTGTTTTGTTTTGTTTTAATTTCGAGCAAAGTTACACGAGGGCTATCTGCACTAGCTGTCCCTAATTTAGTAGTGTAAGACTAGAGGGAAGGCACCCACCGTCAACTCTTGGGCTACTCTTTTGCCAATGAATAGTGGGATTGACCCTCACATATAAAACCCCACAGCATATTTGATATAACGGGTATTCAAACCCGCGACTCTCGGCTTATGAGTCGAGTGCCTTAAACACCTGGCCGTGCGGGGCCTGTTCTCGTGTGATGTCATGACTTATATTCGTCCTTAATTTTGATAAACAAACTGTTTACATGAAAATTACACAAGAACATAAAGAGTTATCAATAATATGTGATAATAACCATATTACATTTGCAATTAAGATATAGTAATTCTTCAAGTAAAATTTCATAATGTGCATTTATCAGCGTAATTAATGTAGTTAAAACAGATGTCAAAATGACTGAAACAAGTTCCGTGAAAAATAGTATTTGTAGCCATAGACTTTGTTTGTTAGGATTTTAGTTTAATCTTTAAACTAAAAGTTTAAAAGCTAAAACTTTTGGTTAAAAAACTACACAGGTGTTGACGTTCATGTAACTTGATGAACAGTCCGAAAAAATTAGGTGTACTAGTTTCTAATATGTTTATTTGCTGTATCAATAGATTTTCCATAATTCGTCCAAATGCAATGTGATTTGTTAATACAGCTAAAACGTTTGGTTAAAAAACTACACAGGTGTTAACGTTCGTGTCACTTTTAACACATTATCCTGCTTATTGTTTGTTTTGAGGGAAGGCAGCTAGTCATCACCACCCACCGCCGACTCCTGGGCTACTCTTTTACCAAAGAATAAGCGGGATTGACGGTGACTTTATAACGCCCCCACGGCTGAAAGGGAGAGCGTGTTTAATGCCACCGGGATGCGAACCCGCGACCTTCGGATTAGAAGTTGAACGCCTTAAAACACTTGGCAACGCAGGCCCCTTATCCTACCTACTCAAGGAAGAAGCTTTATATATTGTCTCCTCGCTAAAGTGTCCAGTTGAGGAGCGAAAATTTTGTTATGTTAAAAGAAAATCTTACGGAAGTTTCTGGGAATTTTAGAAGTTAATGAGTTTTGTTCATAGAATGTGTTTAATATGAACTAGTAGATAGCTTTAGTTTTAAAGAAATAGTCTTGAATTGTCTAAATAAATTGGTAGACATCAGTTCTTTAATATGTATGTTTTCCTGGTTTCACCAACCTACAGACTATTAGAAACAACCTGAGTAACTGAGAAGCACAAAATATCAGCAGCTTCCAACAATAAAAGTGTTACGAATCAAAATTAATGAATCTATAACAAATAATTATTAGTGTGTTAACAATAAAAGTGTTACGAATCAAAATTAATTATTAGTGTGTTAACAATAAAAGTGTTACGAATCAAAATTAATGAATGTATAAAAATATTAGTGTGTTAACACAAAAATCGAAATAAATAGTCAGGTTTTATTCATGCCAAATTATATTACTTATATTTATTAGGCTTACGTAAATAATCATCTATCATGTGTATAAAAATAATAAAATGATACTAGCAAGTAAAAAAACAAAGGTGACCTTGACCCAGTTCCGACAGAATTGTTTAAACGAAATGATATAACATTTGTTTCATTCGTACTGGTATACTAGGGGTTGCATTACAAGGCAATACAATAGGATTATATCATGAACACCATGACTCAGTTTTGAAAAATAACATTTATAATTATAGTATGAAATAATAATTTCCCAAGATGTGACGCATCACCGTATATGGACGAGGCAACATATGGAATTAACTATGTAATGACGTAATGCAATAATGGATAGCGATTATAGGCTTGGTTTTAAAATAGGAGATAAACTCCTCGGTTGCTCAGATTGTAAATCAATACACTGTTATAACAGACACAAAACTAAAAATGGAAAACAGAGAGCGCCATCATGTGGCAAAGTTTTTCAATGTCAGTTATGTTTCGTTATCATCGACGGGACAAATCATTGTCCTGGATTTCACAGATGTTGCGTTAGATGTTATGCAAGATGTAAACAATTTATCTTACCCTTTACACAGACCTTGCGTCCTTCAAACAATGTACATTAAGGATTGGCCCAAAACAATTGTTTTGTTAAGGGTTGAGAACTGCTGAAGTGAATGACTGTGTGGTCTATGGTTTTGATAGTGAAAGAACTCAAAGGATACCATGCATCCAATAAGTTTTTGTGAGTTCTTATTTCACGAGGATCATAAGAACTACACAGAAATAACTTATAACATTGAAATGATTTTATAAGCATTTCATTGTAAACTATCTTATCCAACAAGAGATAAGAACCCAACATTATTATTAATGACAGAAGAATAATGGTCATGAATTAGGAATATTGACACTTATAACTTGGTTTGGCTTGTTTCTTTGTTTTAAATTTTACGCAAAGCTACTCGAGGGCTGTCTGCGCTACCCGTCCCTAATTTAGCAGACTAAGACTAAAGGGAAGGCAGTTAGTCATCATCACCCACCGCCAATTCTTGGGCTACTCTTTTACCAACGAATAGTGAGATTGACCGTCACTTATACACCCCTACGGGTGAAAGGATGAGCATGTCTGGAACGATGGGGATTTGAACCCGCGACCCTCAGATTACCAGTCGAGTGCCTTAACCACCTGGCAATGCTAAGCCTTTACAACCTGGCAACACTCGTAAGAGAGAAATGTCCGGACTGGCACCAGTAGTGTCAAGAGAAAGAGTACATCTCCAGTTTTTAAGATAAGATGTACAGATGTCTTTCTCTTGATAACTATGTTATTAGGCCCGACATGGCCAAGTGGTTAAGGCACTCGACTCTTAATGCGAGGGGCGCCGGTTCGAATCCCCATCACACCACACATGCTCGTCTTTTCAGCCGTGTAACGTTATAATGTGACGGTCACCCCACTATTCGTTGGTAAAAGAGTAGCCCAAGAGTTCGCGGAGGGTGGTGATGACTAGCTGCCTTCCCTCTAGTCTTACACTGCTAAATTAGGGACGGCTAGCGCAGATAGCCCTCGAGTAGCTTTGCGCGAAATTCAAAACAAACAAACAAAACAAATTTAATCATTTTCAAAAAGTTAATGGGATTTAACTTCTCATAATAATGTACTTTTGTTTTGTTAGCTCTGTCATGAATTACATGAAATATAAAGTTTTTTTTTATCCTCTTCAGTCAAAGCAGGTCTAAGATATAACCATATATCTTCACCATGATCCAACATCTCGCTTGAATGAGCAGTTTGACTAGGTTCATCGTCTTCGCAAACGTAAGAAAATTTTCTTTCTTAGGTTTTGTATAGCATGCTCAGTATATACTTCTAATAACAGTTCTTTAACTCTGTTTCTATGGCGACTCTTTTCCGTGTACGTCACAAGATTTTATTTACTTACATTGAAAATTTAATTAAACTATTTTATGATTAATATTTTCACGGAAATCAGCGTTCACATTTACATTATAGACAGAATTTTTATCAAAGGTTTATATTAACTGAGCTTGGACTCCTTTATTTCAAGAGAAACTTCAAAGAAAAATCGTCATATTTTGTTTAAATCTCTCGTGATCTGCAAGTTTACAAAATTTTAAACTTGTGTCTTTGTAACTTAAACAGTTCTCGATTCATACTTTCTTTCTATACATAAAAATAGTTTAGGCTTAGTTACATAGTTTACTTTCAAGTTGCATATAGCATGTTGGGAGGAAGGATAAATACATTTCTCTGAAATCTTGACAGATACCGTGACAGCTTTCTACCACTAAATTGTGATTTTTCAGTCAGTTATACTTGGTTGAGCTGGATGTTTATAATCAATGGAAAAATCACATATAGAAGTACATTTTCGTAACTGTTATATTAAAATTGGCGCAAAGAACTCTAGAGATAACTAGTCAAACTACTCTGAACATTGTTGCTGCTTTGTCTCCACCACTTTGACATTACTTCTTACATAGAAATGTGTCTGTTTGATAGATAGTTGCATTGTATTTAGGTTTAGTAGGCTTAGTATTTCAAATATATAACCCTATTCACTGATGGCGTCAGCTGTTCAAATTCTAGTATTCAATATGCGTAAATATTACACCTTCTTCGGTAGAAATAATGTGCTTTTTCCATAGTCACTATAATGACGATGATTTTTCAGCCTTTGGGCGTGATAATGTTTCAGTCAATCCCACTATTCGTGCAATAGCAAGCGATGTCAAACCTGTAAGTTCATACAGGAAATTGACAAACTTTTCGATAAAGACAACCAAAATCAGTTCAAAATCACTAATTCCATAAACTGCTCTACGAAAAATGTTATTTACTTAATCCAATGTCGAAATTCAATTTTCAATATATAAGTCAAACCAAAACAACTACATGGGAACATTTTACCAACCAGAAATCAAGAGTAAAAACAAAGAACTTAATAATCCTGGAAACTCTCTTGAAAACATTAAACTTACGGGTATAGACAAGTTTTATATCTAACAGGAGCAGAGAAATTAAAGAAGCTTATTGGATAGCACTGTTTAATACTGTAACACCAAATGTCATCAACCTGATCCTGGGGTTCTTGAGCTTCGCAAGTCTCTGAAAAGGTTTCCAAAACTAAATTCGTAATTAAACTTACTTTACATTGTCAGTGTTCCCTTTCCTTAAAAATCTGTGTATATAAACTGGTTTGATTTTCTATGTATTGAATTACATTATTATTTTCTCTATTTCCCACCATCTTTTGCTGTTATTTAATTTTAATTTTATCTTTATATAAATTATTTAACAATTCTTATAACTGCTATGAATTTTACACACACCTTTAACACAAAACTAAACCTGACACAAACAACTCTGATTTACATGACATCGATATCCGAACCAACATGTTTCATCACACTCATTAAACATAACCCTGTATTCTCCTACAGAAGAATAGTCAACTATTTAAAACCGCTCGAGTTTTGGGTCTCGTTTTGTGGGTGATTCTGTGTGCTAACTACTTAACCTGAGTTTAACAAGTTTTATTAGAGCTTTAGCTAGAAAAGCTGGCAAATAGTTACAAACGTTACTATTGTTACCTTTAGACCTGCTGTGATGCTTCAGAACGTGTTTAAGTTTCAACAAGTTTCTCTGGACGAAAAGAAACTGGAGATTTGAATAGATTTTGCTAGAAGCCACAAATCAGTTTGTTACGTACATAAAGTTTTGATTTGAACTGCAACAAAGTTTAATCTCTCTGCATTTCTTTTTGGTCAAATATGTTTGTATGTATGTATGTTTTTCTTATAGAAAAGCCACATCGGGCTATCTGCTAAGCTCACCGAGGGGAATCGAACCCCTAATTTTAGCGTTGTAAATCCGCAGACTTACCGCTGTACTAGCGAGGGACGTAGTCAAGTATGAGTTATTCACACTGCGCAAGAAAAAAAACATACTGGTTTTACATACTTAATATTTATTTAATTTCAGTGATATATCAGAAAGATATACATCAAAGTCGTCCCATCATTTTCCACAATATTATTTGTCAATGTTATTATTACGTTCATCATTTCAATATTTCTCATGAGCAAAAAAGGATAGTTAGGTTGATTAATTAGGAATAGTTGAGGTTAAAAAATATAATGTCAGCATATTGTATTACAACGTATTTAGCTCTATTTTAATGAAGTGGCTACGGATATGCGATAATTTTGCTGTTGTTAATTACTGAGAAATTAATTACTTTAGGCTTTTTTTCGTTAGTTTAACCCTAAAATTAGCTACGTGTTTGCTATTACTACTGGTGAGGCTCACTTGTTGCATAATATTGATTAATTTATGTGTTTGTCTGTCATAGTAAACAGCTGACCCAAATATTTGGGTAAAACCTCTCATATTCTATACTAAATGTATTGGAAACTGTAGCTTTAATTAGTTACATAAATTGTAATATTCACAATATGTTTGCTTATATTTATTTTGTCAGTTATACGTTATTCAAAATTCTGTTGTCAACAAAATCATAGACTCAAAAGTGTTGCTCCATAATTCCTTTATAAGCATGTGTTTAAACGTCCAATGAATAGTTGAATTCCGGATCAGCATGGTCAGGTGGTTAAGACGCTTGACTCTCAGTCCTAGGGTCGCAGGTTCGAATCCCCGTCGCACCAAACATGCTCGCCATTTCAGCCGTAAGTACGTTATAACCTTACTGACCGTAAGGTCCACTATTTGTTGGTAAAAGAGTAACCTAAGAGTTGGCGGTGGGTGGTGATGACTAGCTCCTTTCCCTGTAGTTTTACACTGCTAACTTTGAGACGGCTAGCGCATATAGCCCTCTTGTAGCTTGGCGCGAAATGCAAAAACAAACAAACTTGGATACCATTAGAAATTCTAAAGCTAAACCTAGTTTTAACGTACGTTGTATTTACCATATAGTTGTTTAGCCAGAGTATTACATATACCAAGAATGTCATGAATTATTCCAAACTAGTTGAATCCTTGTTTATCTTTAAAGTATTTTCCTGCATAGATTTCAGTAAAAAGTGGTTAAATATATATTTTATACAACTAAAAGAAAACATATTATTTTAATGAACTGTTTATTTTATGACGTATCCATCATATTCAGCATTATATATTTCATTTAGAAATATTTTTTATAAAAACAGCATGTTTTTACAAACTATATTTTTCTCAATTAAACATTTTTACGTGAAGTATCAGTGAGAACTGTTTGATCGCAGACAATTCAGAATCGACTCGTAATTCGAGGGTCGCGGCTTCGAATCCCCGTCACACCAAACATACTCGCCCTTTCAGCCGTTGGGGCATTATAATGGTACGGTCAATCCCATTATTCGTTGGTAAAAGTATAGCCCAAGAATTGGTGGTGGGTGGTGATGACTAACTGCCTTACCACTAGTCCTTACATTGCTAAATTTGGGATGGCTAGTTCAAATATCCCTTGTTAGCTTTGCGCGAAATTCAAAACAAACAAACAATTTAGAATTATCTATTTATTGAGATATTTACGCAATTGCAATCCAGAAATTTTGCGAAATTAGTATATTGTACAAACTGTTGTATATGTTACATAAACCTATTCAATGTAAAACATTAATAAATATAATTGCAAATAAACAATCTGAGAGATTGCATACACTTGCCTCGCCTGTTCTTATTGTATGAGTTTATTTTGGATAACCTTAAATTTTACACTCGAAAAATAAGATCCTTCTCTGATCCAAAATGGTGTTAGGAACCTGGTGTAATGAGATGTCTCAACCTTAATTTGCTCATGAAATTTAGTACAGATGTAATCACACTCTGCAAAGTCATTAGTGTGGGTCTTCTTAAAGTAAAGCAAGCTGACTGCTGTGTCCACCGAGGGGAATCAAACACCTGATTTTAGCGTTATAAATCTGTAGACTTACCGCTCTCCTACCGGGGGACAGGTTATTAAACGAAAACCACGAAAATTCCCTGTCTCCTTATTATAAAAAAAAAAAAAAAAACCTGTTTCAAAGTCATTCAGAATCCTGATCTGGATTGGTTCAGGACCATGTGGGGAGAGGACTGTTCCACACTTACTTTCCACCTTGTGTGAAGTTTTAGTGTACATTGATCTACTACTGTTCGAGACACGTGCGCAGAAATACAGACAGACATACCTACGTACGAACGCGATGCAATACCCTCGTTCTCGAATCCCTTAACGTTGCTCCAAGAAGGCCGAAATAAGCACATTCCCAGTATATTTGCTTTTCATGTATCTTGCTTCAAGCATTTCTCAAGTCATAACAATAAAGTAAATATATCAAAGAACCTTTCAGTAAAATTATTTAAGTCATCTTATTGAGCCAGATCATATAGTAAAAACTAACTTGTATTTATAAAAATACTGAATTTGTTTAACGAAATTTCGTACTTGAGGATTTTAAGTATTGTTTGTTTGTTTGTTTTTAAATTTCGCGCAAAGCTACACGAGGGCTATCTGCTCTAGCTGTCCTTAATTTAACAGTGTAAGACAAGAAAGAAGGCAGCTAGTTATCACCACCCACTGCCAACTCATGGGCTACTCTTTTATCAACGAATAGTGCGATTAACTGTCAGCTTATAACGCCCCTACGGCTGAAAGAGCGAGCATGTTAGGTGCGAATAGATTTCGAACCCGCAACCCATAGATTACGAGTCGAGTGCCTTAACCACTTGGCAGTGCTGGGTCAAGATTTTAAGTTTTTTTTTTTTAAATTGAATAACAGAAATCACATAATTCTTATTTCAGTCTTTTCAATAAAAGTTGCTACTCTATTGTAATTAAATTACGGTTAGCTGTCGACGAATTATTATTTTGTTCAGGGTTTTCAACGTAATAAAACATTTCATACGTATTTCTATTTTCATACTTGTTTCTCTTTTGATTATATATCTGAAGAAAATGACTAACACTGGAGAAATCTGAAATATTGTTTGTTTGTTTTTGAAATTCGCACAAAGCTACTTGAGAGCTATCTGTCCCCAATTTAGCAGTGTAAGACTAGAGGGAAGGCAGCTAGTCATCACCACCCACCGCCAACTATTGGGCTACTCTTTTACCAACGAATAGTGGGATTGACCGTCACATTTTAAAGCCCCACGACTGAAAGGACGAGCATGTTTGGCGCGACGGGGATGCGAACCCGCGACCCTCAGATTACGAGTCGCACGCCTTAACACGCTAGGCCATGCCAGGCCTAATCTGATATATGAATAAACAAAAAACTGTATTCTGTGAAATATTTTATTAACAACATTTTATGTAATGTTTTGTTGAACAAATTATAACTCAATCAATCAGTAACGGTTGTGATCGATCAGCAAAATCATGGAAATTAACATACTTTATTAAAATGCTTTAAATGTTGTAACCGTTGAAAAAACAGCCCGGCATGGCCAGGTGGTTAAGGGTCTCGATTCGTAATCTGAGAGTCGCGGGTTCGAATCCCTGTCACACTTAACATGCTCGCCCTTTCAGCCGTGGGTGCGTTATAATGTGACGGTCAATCTCATTATTCAGTTGTAAAAGAATAGCCCAAAAGTTGGCAGTGAGTGGTGATAACCAATTGCCTTCCTCTAGTCTTACGCTGCTAAATTCGGGACGACTAACGCAGATAGCCCTCGTGTAGCTTGACGCTAAATTCAAAACAAGTCAAACCGTTAAAACACATTGTGAGTGATTTGTAAACATACATTGTTTATAATTAAAGAGACTGCTGACAGTTTAAACATATTTGTTCTAATCTAAAGAACAAATGATGTTCAACTGTTCCCATGTAAAGTTCCTATCGGTTAGTAAATGTTTTTTGTTTTTTTTACTACAACATAAATATAAGCGCGCACATTTGTTTCGATATTGATTTAAACAATAAGATAAAAATACCTTTTTGTTGCAGTGATTTCATTATTTATATCAGAGAATCAATTTCATTAAATTATCTTATTTCATCTAATTAATCATGAGTTCTTACAGTTTAATTCGTTATTTCTTACATCATGTCATGCATAATCAATCATCCATTAAAGTCAGTTGTTTGAGTAAGTGTTCGCTAAACTCATTTTAAAAGCAGTCTAAATCAATATTACAGGAATAACCCGGAACTTCGCATCAAGTGTTACTTTGGAACAGGTTATTATTCCATTTATCTGAACATCGTTTCAAGGAATATAGAAAATCATTTCTTCGTTAATGTCAATTAAACTCAAATTACATTATTCGTCGTTCTGCAAGAAACGTCATTACATTCGAATGTTTATACTCACGCGTCTATGTTCCATTATAATTTCATTTAACCCACTTTATTTATTAAGGAAATCAGTTCATTTATAATATTAAATATTGAACATTGATTTGAACATAAATTATGAACGTGTCATTTATTGGTCACATGTGATTAAGTGTTTTTAATATTTCTCTGGAGTGAATAACTCTAAGCTGTAATCACCACGTGTGCGCATTTTAACGGCTTTATTCAAGAAAATGACAATATTGGGTTTATATCGTATTGCCCGGCATGGTCAGGTGGGTTAAGACGTTCGACTCATCATCTGAAGGTCGCGGGTTCGAATCGCTGTCTCACCATACATACTTGTCCTTTCAGCCGTGGGAGCGTTGTATAGTTGGTAAAAGAGTAGCCCAAGAGTTGGCGGTGGGTGGTAATGACTCGTTACCTTCCGTCTACACTTAAACTGCTAAATTAGGGACGACTAGCGAAGGTAGCTCTGGTGTAGCTTTGCACGAAATTCAAAACAAACAACGCTGTTTGTTGTTTTTGTAATTTCGCACAAATCTACACGAAAGCTATCTGTGCTAGCCGTCCCTAATTTAGCAGTGTAAGTGTAGAGAAAAGCAGCTAGTCATCAACACCCACCGTCAACTCTTGGGCTACTCTTTTACCAACGAAAAGTGGGATTTACCATCACATTATAACGCCCCACGGCTGGGAGGGCGAGCAAAACAAACAACACAAATTATATTGTATTTCGTCCAAGCATTATTTATCCGATAAAGAGTGCGGCATAGCCAGGAGGTTAAGGCGCTTGATTCGTAATCTGAGTGTCACAAGTTCGAATCCCAGTCACATAAATCATGCTCGCCCTTTTAGCGGTGTAGCCATTATAATGTTGGCAAAAGAATAACCACTAGTCTTACACTGCTAAATTAGGAACGGCTAGCGCAAATCGCCCTCGTGTACTTTGTACGAAACTAAAAACAAACCTTACTATGAGGATTAATTAATTAGGTGAACATAACAATAGTAGACATAACGTTAGAGCAACGTACATCAAATGCACAAGTATATAATATATTTATCATTATAAAATTATCTAACCAAAATATTGACAGCAAAATGTGGTACTGTTTACCGCTCTAGTAAATGAGCGACATTAGTAACTCAATACCCAGGTTTATGCAAGATAAAACATAAAATGGCGTAGATTTAATCTGAAGAGAACTAGTTTAATTAAAACGTTGAGCAATATATTAATGACCAATAAAGTATGTAAAGTGTACTTTCAATTTGTTTAAGAACATGATTATATTTCCTTCTATTATTTCACAACATAGTGAATATTATGAATTTACCTCGTATTTGTAACAAAAGACAGTTGAAACATTTCTTGCTCACAACCGTATAAGACTTTCATAAGCAATCTGAGTATAGTAGTTATGATAAATATGAAAAAGGTGTCTATAATTACAGAAATAATTTACTTATGTCGTACAACCTTATTCGTCTATTCATGGCCTGGCATAGACAGGTGGTTGGGTCGTTTGACACGCAATCCTTTGGTACCGTTATAATGATACGGCCAATCCCATTATTCTTTGGTAAAAGAATAGCCTAAGAGTTAGCGTTTGGTGTTGGTGACTAGCTGTGTTTCCTTTTGGTCTTTCATAACTAAATTAGAAGCAGCTGGTGAATAGCTCTCGTGTAGCTTTGCCCGAAATTCATACCAAATTAAATCGTCTATTCGTGAAGACAAAAATTCTTAACCTGTGAGTTACAAAGTAATTTTGAAGTAATAACAAAAAAAAAAGATACTTCAAATACTTTATTACACAAACTACTTACACATCTTTAAGAAAACGGCCCGGTATGGCTAGGTGGGTTAAGGCGTGCGACTCGTAATCTGAGGGTCGCTGGTTCGCATCCCTGTTGCACCAAACATGCTCGCTTTATCAGCCGTGAGGGCGTTATAATGTTACGATCAATCCCACTATTCGTTGGTAAAACAGTAGCCCAAGAGTTGGCGGAGGGTGGTGATGACTAGCTGCCTTCCCTCTAGTCTTACACTGCTAAATTATGGAACGGCTAGCGCAGATAGCCTTCAAGTAGCTTTGCGCGAAATTCAAAAACAAACTTTAAGAAAACACGTTGTTTAAAACGTGATGAAAACTGCAATGTTTTTAAAATGTCTTTCTCTAGGAAGATTATTTTTTTCTGCTTGTATACCTTTTCTTGAGACGACCATCAAAATTCGAACATCTTCAAGTACCTTTTCGAATGTTTTAGAATCACTTTTACTGCAGTTGCATGACGACTTTTAGCAAGTTCACGATGTTCAGATATCTTCAGATGTAACTCATAATTAAATCTTTTTAACCGACGCTGTATTAACAAAAATAAATATGGAATGTTTTGTTTATTTTAGTTTAATATTTTTCATAGTTATATTGAAACACGTATACATTTCCCTAAACTAATATACAGTAGTTGTATATTTCAAAAACTGTTCATTCCTTGCCCGAGATGGTTGAATCTCTTATCATTTATATTCACATTTTTCAACTGAATTATATTTAGTTAATGTATGCATTTTTCTTTATATTATTTGCAGCAAAACCCATATTTTTTCCACTTTTTTAATTCGGTTTTATAAGGCGATAGAGTTGAGCTTTCGTGATTTGTCTAGATGCTTCTAGAAGACAAAGTGTTCCACACTCAACCTGTTGCATGCATTCCTTTTTTTCCCACATCAGTGTCTGTTATATTATTTAATGTAAGCCGTTACTTCATTTCTGAGAGGGTGAAAAGATTAGCACAAATTTACCTGAATATTTATTGTTTTTTTATTAATATCTCTGATTATAGAAATTTCGGTATAACATATCTTCGCGAAATGATTAGAATTTCTCGATTATCCTATTTAAATATGTATATGCCTTTGATAATCTGGGTAAGCCTGAAGTATTATTATGTCAAAAATCGGGTTTCGAAGCTTACTGTTGGCAAATAATAAGTCGCCCATTCTGAAGCTTTGTGTTGAGTACAACACAAGTATACACATGAAGGTTATTTTAACTAGCCCATTCTGAAGCTTTGTGTTGAGTACAACATAAGTATACATATGAAGGTTATTTTAACTAGCCCATTCTGAAGCTTTGTGTTAAGTACAACACAAGTATACACATGAAGGTTATTTTAACTAGCCCATTCTGAAGCTTTGTGTTAAGTACAACACAAGTATACACATGAAGGTTATTTTAACTAGCCCATTCTGAAGCTTTGTGTTGAGTACAACACAAGTATACATATGAAGGTTATTTTAACTAGCCCATTCTGAAGCTTTGTGTTGAGTACAACATAAGTATACATATGAAGGTTATTTTAACTAGCCCATTCTGTAGCTTTGTGTTAAGTACAACACAAGTATACACATGAAAGTTATTTTAACTAGCCCATTCTAAAGCTTTGTGTTGAGTACAACACAAATATACACATGAAGGTTATTTTAACTAGCCCATTCTGAAGCTTTCTGTTGAGTACAACACAAGTATACGAATGAAGATTATTTTAACTAGCCCATTCTGAAGCTCTGTGTTAAGTACAACACAAGAAAACAAATGAAAGTTATTTTAACTAGCCCATTCTGAAGCTTTGTGTTGAGTACAACACAAATATACACATGAAGATTATTTTAACTAGCCCATTCTGAAGCTTTCTGTTGAGTACAACACAAGTATACACATGAAGGTTATTTTAACTAGCCCATTCTAAAGCTTTGTGTTAAGTACAACACAAGTATACACATGAAGGTTATTTTAACTAGCCCATTCTAAAGCTTTCTGTTGAGTACAACACAAGTATACGAATGAAGATTATTTTAACTAGCCCATTCTGAAGCTTTCTGTTGAGTACAACACAAGTATATACATGAAGATTATTTTAACTCGCTCATTCTGGAGCTTTGTGTTGAGTACAACACAAGTATATATACGAAAGTTCTTTGAACTTGGGAAGATCTAGATGGTATATGAGTGAAGAAAAAAAATATTCAATATAGTTTAACGTTTTCATTTGAGGATACATAAAAATATCGTTTGTTTTAAAAATATCAATTTTGAGATAATTTATGGATTTATTTATTATGCCTAGTATGAAAAAAACCAACACAAAACTGGTTTACAAAGTTACATTTGAACAAGGAACCAAGCAATGTCAATTATTACTGAATCCACTTCTTTGTGGAATTTACACGTGCAAATGATTCTTCTTTAATTCTAAGAGAGATTAGCACAAATATTTAAAAGTCATGTGTTAAATATAACCTGCGATATATTGTATGCAACTTTCTTTTTACGAATCTTGTTTTTGCTTAACTTATGAGTAAGTATCAAAAATTATAAGTTCATTGAAAGAGTCTGGCTACTTTTAAATCTCCAAACGATTTGTGTTGTTACTTGTTTAACGTGAATATCTTTGTATGAGTTTAGTCCCATAAAATATACGAGGAGTGAAAACTAGTTAAGGTTCGTAAAAGCAACAAAAAAGAAGTATTATCTAAGCTGAGGTAAGAATGTTCGAAATATGATTAAATAAAGTAAGTAATCAACTGTATCTGGCACGTTAAAGTTATGGGTTCTGACTCATTAATATCCAGAACATTTTAACGGTTTTCTGTGTGCACTTATCGGCAATGGACTTTAATTACAGTTGGAATGAAATGCATGACCTGAATGTGTCTTAGGAAATTACTCTTAAACTGTTAAAAGAAAAATTCGACAGAAAACAATTAATTACTACATCGACTATCTGCCCCCTGGTGAGTTTTAATAAACATTAATTCTCATTAAGTGATAAGCTTAGATGAAATCAACACAGAGAATCAATATTTTTGACATATCCGATAAAAGTAATGTTGGCTAGGTAGTTAGGCTGCTCGACTCATAATCTGAGGATCGCGGTTTCGAATCCACGTCAGACCAAACATGCTTGCTCTTTCAGCCGTGGAGGTGTTCTAGTGTGGCAGTCAATCCTCTTCTTCGTTAGTAAAAGAATAGCACAAGAGTTGGCGGTGGGTGTTGATGACTAGCTGCCTTCCCTCTAGTTCTCGCTGCTAAATTAGGGACGACTAACGTAGATAGCCCTCGTGTAGCTTTGCGCGAAATACAAAATCAGATAAATAACTTTCATTCTAATATTTCAGTGCCATAAATAGTGGTCTAAATATTTGCACTTAAATTGTTCAAAGTAGCTTAGATTGACGGTACATTACATAAATAAGCTGTATATAATTTATTTTGAGAAAATGCACTGTTTTCTAAGGATAATACAAATTACACAAGTTTTTGAAGACTTTTCTTATTTTTAATGAGTCATTCTATTCTCTTTTATACTGGTCTCGTCAACCAAAGTCCTTGCTCACTCAAGCTGAGAAAAACTATCTAGAACAGTTTAATTCTAGACACATTATGAAACAAAACAAAATGTCCAACACTAACAACAATACAAAAAAACGTTATTATAAACTTTAAACGAATGTTAACCAAACAATTAGGTTAATGTTTATATTAAAGAGCAGAATAAACGCTACATTTAAATTTTATATTATTACAACGTGCACATTACTAAATGGTTATTTTCGGGTTATTGTAATAACTCTGAAGACTTGTACTTTACAAAGTGAAATCCGACAGGGTTTCGTAGGTTTATTACTATTCTGTTCCAGTCTGCTACATTTTCATTCCAACAGCAACTTATGTTTCTTTCAGGACAAACACTTAGTATTGATCGTATTGTTACACAGACTATAACGAAACTGTAAAGGAACATATATTTGATTAACGTTCTGCTACATAAAAAGCAATTGCAATTTCTGCGCTTAAGTTCTTACACCCACATTTTAATTGAGATTTAATACGAAACCACACATGACAAAAGTTATAAATCTTACATATACATAGAAAAAATCCCCTTTTTAGTCCTAAGTCATTGATCATTTTATTTTTCATTAAATTACCACATCGGTAAGATACAGAAATAAAGAACAAAAAACATTTTAGTGCAATGGTTGCCATAACACTGGAACTACATTCTGTATTATTTTAACATGATTGTTCCCAGTAATTTATTCTATAGATATACCTAGCTTGTGCAGATTTTCTATATAAAGGGTTCAAACATTTCAGAAACTCCTTATACTCTGTCTTATATTTTCCTAAAATATTCATATTCTAATCACTATTTCATGCATTTTTAAGGTAGGTATTTACGATCTGTGATAAAGACAGAAGGATAAGACCCAAATTCCTTACCCCCAATTCTTACCCCATTCTGCACAAGAAACCTAATAAAAAACAACTAGCCCGGCATAGACAGGTAGTTAGGGCATTCGACTCGTAATCTAAGGGTCACGAGTTCGTATTTTCATCTCTCCAAACATGATCACTCTTTCAACTGTGGTATCGTTATAATGTGGCGGTCAATCTCACTATTCGTCAGTAAAAGAGTAGCCCCAGAATTTGGGGTGGGTGGTGATGACTAGCTTCCTTACCGCTGGTCTTACACTGCTAAAATAGGAATGACTAGCACAGATAGTCCTAATGTAGTTTTTTTAGTATTGTCATACTGAGGCAAAATTTAAAGCAGTCGTTAATAGAGTACAATTATATATTAGATTTTAGGCTGTGTGCTTCGAAAATTTATATGTTTTGTCGTTCAGTTATGAAATATTCAGAAATACGAATTTCCTATGCATAAGTTTTAAATGTGATACCAAGAAGATTGCTTGCCCGCTTCTGTTATTACATCATATAATTGTTATTAAACTTTAGCCTCGTAGAAGTCTCGAGGAATTCACAGTCAATAAAAATCATATACTTAAGTATTTTGATATTTCAAAATTTTTAGAGTTGTTCAAATGCATTTCAATATTGTTTTCTTCCAATCCCTGTTAGATTTCTTCGATCGAGAAACATGTTAAATACAAACAACTCTATTCCCTAAAAGAAACCCCTTAGTGGCAAGTCAGTAGACGTAAAAGGCTAAAGTTTAGGTTTCTATGCCTATGGTGGAAACAGATAACTCATTGTGTCATTGTGTAACTTTGTGCAAACCAAAAGCTCCCCCTACAAGAAGCCCGGCATGGCCAGGTGGTTTAAGGCATTCGACTCGTAATCTGGGGGTCGCGGGTTCCAATCCCCGTCGCACCAAACATGCTCGACCTTGAGCAGTGGAGGCGTTATAATGTGACAGTCAATCCCATTATTCATTGGTAAAAAAGTAGCCTAAGAGTTGGCGATGGGTAGTGATGACTAACTGCCTTCCCTCTAGTCTTACACTGCTAAATTAGGGACGGCTAGCGCAGATAGCCCTCGAGTAGCTTTGCGCGAAATTCAAAATAAACAAACCCTACAAGAAAAGAGAGAAACTTACTAAAAATATGAGATAACATATAGTTTCGTATGATACACAGCTTTCACTTACGAGTAAAAATAAAGTGACCATGTTAGATTTTGTATCTTAGTTACATGTAAGAAGCTAACATGATAATCATAATAATGCATATTTCTGTTTTATTACTTAAGCTACACAAATCATCATTAAATGTTGGTATCGACTCACATTATATCTGATTTGTAGGATCACCATGTTCAGATTGGCACTTCACTCACGGAAGGGCCACTATTTATTGTCAGGAACTTCACACGCCATATTGGATCGTGCTAATCTCTAACACGCTAGAAGACAACCATGAACCACATTATCTCACACTGTGGTGTAATGTGGCATGAAACAAGTTGGTAACAGTTCAAACTTTAATGGTTACCACCAATAATCAATACGAGGAAAACGTGAATCACGCAAAGTTAATGTAAAATTCGTTTATTTAGTACCTATACAAAACCTGCTCAGTATTTTGTAAACCTTATGTTGATAGGTGTAATTAAAAAGTGTACTTTCATAGTGGAAATAAGAGCATTTTGTTGGCTTGTAATAACTAATCCATCAATTACAGTAAATAAAATATACATGATATGAAAATAGATATGTCATATAATAAGGTAAATAACCTATGCTTATAATGTCATTTGTCAAGATAACCTATCCAAACTAAAAGATATTTTTGTCAAATGGACCATCAAGTATGTTGAACGCTTTAAGTATCAACACTGGCTTTCGCTATTATAGGCTGTCTCGTCGAACCATGACGACGTTCTCGTGTAGTCAAACTTACATACACATATATATCAAAGATATAAGAGGCACTTCTCATTAGGAATTAATATAATACGCCCTCTAAATATATAGTAATGTATTTTCTCTTGTTTAAACACTTTAACATAGATACGTTTTACCATAGGTGTTTTCCTTTATCGTTTAAATAACTTTCTTAACACGAAGACTGTTCATTGCAATGCAATTTTAAAAACACATTTCTCAGGTTCATAAAATACACGAACTTACGTGTAAGTGTTTCTGTTAAATTGGCTTCAATAATTAGCATTATTCTATTTTTTAGTTATCACGCAGTTGTGACATTATTTTAGGACTAAACGACATTACGACTTTTTTTAACCTGATCTCTGCTTGTGTCTAATTATGTGGAAACCTTCGAAGCTTCTAAATTCGTTTTTTGTACCGATACTTATGATCAAATGAAATCTACTTTTCTGTAGAATTTTTTATTCTCGTTTTCTAAAAATCAAAACATGTACAAAATATAATTAGCAAGAACATCGTTTAAATAACTTTCTTGACACGAAGATTGTTCATTGTATTGCAATTTTTAAAACGTAGTTCTCAGGTTCATAAAATACACGAACTTACGTTCCGTCGACTTCAAACAGTGCTCTTCTTGCTTACAGTACAAAACCTGAATCAACTTTAAAACGTATTTCTACAAGTTACACCTGATTATTGGTTGAAACAAATGTTTACATAAAATTGATAAGCAAATAGTTCTTCATTTTTTCTTCTCCATTTCTTCTATTAAGTAAATCGAAACGTAAGTATATGTAAACCAGTATATTTTCAGAGATAAACATATATTTCAATACATTAAGAGGATAAACAGGTGTACTAAGCGGTCTGAAGAGAAGCCTATACAGATGGCGCTGTCTTTTGTCAAACTGGTATATTAGTTCTAATTTAAAATAAATTGATTAGAAAATCATCTTTTACTTACCTATTCTGTGAATAATAAACGAACTTTATAAAGAAAAGATACTTGACGGATTTCACCAGATATCAAATAAATTGTTGTCTTTATAAATTAATTTAATTTTTAATAACGGTGTCTCTGAGGAAAGAAACATATTTTATAGTAATTATTAAAAGAAACAACTTTAACATAATTAAACCATTCTGGAGATACATGAGCAATCGGTGATTTCATAAAATGTCACTGTTACTTTGAAACCGGACTAATTAATTAATGTAAGTTGTTTTCAAATATATCATACGTTTAGATTAAGTTTTAAGGTTCAATCGATAGGGTTAATTTCAAGGGTATATGTACTATTAATGTCACTATTTCTCTACTGGTGTAGACAAAGAACAGATAATCTAAAGTATTCGAGTTTGTCCTAAGTTGTATTATACAAAAACTGTGAAACCAATCTTCAAATTAGCAAGCATGATAATAAATGAACAATCAAAATATTGATTAGTTTATTTAGGTTGATGTCACCTAATAAATAATGAGTTCATATCCATACCAGCAGGTCAGTATTCTCATACATAATGAGTTCATATCCGTACCAGCAGGTCAGTATTCTCATAAATAATGAGTTCATATCCATACCAGCAGGTCAGTATTCTCATAAATAATGAGTTCATATCCATACAGGTCAGCAGAGTTCAGTATCCATACCAGCAAGTCAGTATTCTCATAAATAATGAGTTCATATCCATACCAGCAGGTCAGTATTCTCATAAATAACGAGTTCATATCCATACCAGCAGGTCAGTATTCTCATAAATAACGAGTTCATATTCATACCAGCAGGTCAGTATTCTCATAAATAAAATATTCATACCAGCAGGTCAGTTCATATCAGTATTCTCATACCAGCAGGTCAGTATTCTCATAAATAATGAGTTCATATCCATACCAGCAGGTCAGTATTCTCATAAATAACGAGTTCATATTCATACCAGCAGATCAGTATTCTCATAAATAACGAGTTCATATTCATAGCAGGTCCAGTTCATATTCATACCAGCAGGTCAGTATTCTCATAAATAACGAGTTCATATTCATACCAGCAGGTCAGTATTCTCATAAATAACGAGTTCATATTCATACCAGCAGGTCAGTATTCTCATAAATAATGAGTTCATATTCATACCAGCAGGTCAGTATTCTCATAAATAACGAGTTCATATTCATACCAGCAGGTCAGTATTCTCATAAATAACGAGTTCATATCCATACCAGCAGGTCAGTATTCTCATAAATAATGAGTTCATATCCATACCAGCAGGTCAGTATTCTCATAAATAATGAGTTCATATCCATACCAGCAGGTCAGTATTCTCATAAATAATGAGTTCATATCCATACCAGCAGGTCAGTATTCTCATAAATAACGAGTTCATATTCATACCAGCAGGTCAGTATTCTCATAAATAATGAGTTCATATCCATACCAGCAGGTCAGTATTCTCATAAATAATGAGTTCATATCCATACCAGCAGGTCAGTATTCTCATAAATAACGAGTTCATATTCATACCAGCAGGTCAGTATTCTCATAAATAATGAGTTCATATCCATACCAGCAGGTCAGTATTCTCATAAATAACGAGTTCATATCCATACCAGCAGGTCAGTATTCTCATAAATAATGAGTTCATATCCATACCAGCAGGTCAGTATTCTCATAAATAATGAGTTCATATCCATACCAGCAGGTCAGTATTCTCATAAATAATGAGTTCATATCCATACCAGCAGGTCAGTATTCTCATAAATAATGAGTTCATATTCCTACCAGCAGGTCAGTATTCTCATAAATAATGAGTTCATATCCATACCAGCAGGTCAGTATTCTCATAAATAATGAGTTCATATCCATACCAGCAGGTCAGTATTCTCATAAATAATGAGTTCATATCCATACCAGCAGGTCAGTATTCTCATAAATAATGAGTTCATATCCATACCAGCAGGTCAGTATTCTCATAAATAATGAGTTCATATCCATACCAGCAGCAGGTCAGTATTCTCATAAATAATGAGTTCATATCCATACCAGCAGGTCAGTATTCTCATAAATAATGAGTTCATATCCATACCAGCAGGTCAGTATTCTCATAAATAATGAGTTCATATCCATAGTTCATATCCATACCAGCAGGTCAGTATTCTCATAAATAATGAGTTCATATCCATACCAGCAGGTCAGTATTCTCATAAATAATGAGTTCATATCCATACCAGCAGGTCAGTATTCTCATAAATAATGAGTTCATATCCATACCAGCAGGTCAGTATTCTCATAAATAATGAGTTCATATCCATACCAGCAGGTCAGTATTCTCATAAATAATGAGTTCATATCCATACCAGCAGGTCAGTATTCTCATAAATAATGAGTTCATAGTTCATATCCATACCAGCAGGTCAGTATTCTCATAAATAATGAGTTCATATCCATACCAGCAGGTCAGTATTCTCATAAATAATGAGTACCAGCAGGTCAGTATTCTCATAAATAATGAGTCCATACCAGCAGTATTCTCATAAATAATGAGTCAGGTCAGTATTCTCATAAATAATGAGTTCATATATACCAGCAGGTCAGTCTCAGTATTCTCATAAATAATGAGTTCATATCCGTACCAGCAGGTCAGTATTCTCATAAATAATGAGTTCATATCCATACCAGCAGGTCAGTATTCTCATAAATAATGAGTTCATATCCATACCAGCAGGTCAGTATTCTCATAAATAATGAGTTCATATCCATACCAGCAGGTCAGTATTCTCATAAATAATGAGTTCATATCCATACCAGCAGGTCAGTATTCTCATAAATAATGAGTACCATTCTCCGTACCAGCAGGTCAAATAATGAGTTCATATCCATACCAGCAGGTCAGTATTCTCATAAATAATGAGTTCATATCCATACCAGCAGGTCAGTATTCTCATAAATAATGAGTTCATATCCATACCAGCAGGTCAGTATTCTCATAAATAATGAGTTCATATCCATACCAGCAGGTCAGTATTCTCCAACGCATTCATGAGGCAAAATCTAAGTCTAATGATAAAAACACAATCATAGTAGTGATTACTGATAACGTATATTTATTAATCGTTTTGGAATATACACACTGTTTCTGTAACAAATTTCTACAGTAAAAACAAAAGAATAATTATAAATAACAACATGAATGATGAAGATAGAAACCATGAAGATTTATATTGAGATTGTTGAGACTAAAAAGGGAAAAAGCACAAAAACAGTATAAAAAAACTTGAATAAACATCCAGGAAAATGACGTAAGTAAATGTTATAATACAGAAGGCTTAATAACGCTATATAAGAACTAGTTTGATCATGTAAATCAGCTGTTCGCGTGACAACAACGGCCGATATAAAATTACAGTCGTAGCTTGGGTGATGCCAACAAAAATTGATCGTTTTGGGGAAAAGTATGTCACAGCTCTTTCTGACTTAAAATATTCGTTCACTCATACCGCACAGATGTGTTCAGATTAGTAGCTTTGAATTCCCAAGAAGGAGACATTCCTTGCATTAAACGGCATTGGAAAACAAAAGAACAGACCAATTTCGGATATCAGGACCATGCAGAGAAAGACTTGCAACATGCCCTAACCTCTAAGCATGGTAAGCAAAATGAGGCGTTTTATAACATAAAAATCAATGAGTAAAACGTCCTCGTAACCCAGGCAACAGTAATAAATATAATTAAGAATAGTCTTTGTCGCGAAAAGTGACATATGTCATATGTACAAAAGTTTCTTTCACAACGTATCAGTTTAGTTGTCGTATACTTCAAGCAGAAGGAAAGTGAAATCATACCTAGAACCTATAGACTTTTTTTTTTTCAATCAGACTGCTGAAACAAATGTTGGAAACTGTCGACTTCCGACATAAAATGATAATGGAAACCTGTAGGGACGAATAATTTGCTTTGAACATGACAGCCTTACTGTGTAATATTTTACGATGTAAACTAGTACGCTAGAGGGCTACTATGAAGACGTACAGCTATTAGATAGAGCACGATTGCACGTGGAGACAAAGGCTTTGCGTGGTGAAACTGCAGTACCGTTTTCATATAACGTATTCAATTTCTGTACATGAGTATTGTTAAGGAACGTATTATTTAGGTGGTAGAAGAAAGTGTCAGCTGAGCTAGTAGGAAGTGTATGTTCAATACTACTGTTTTGATTAGGCTTGCCTTACTTATATTTGTTTCCCTGACTTGAATGAACAAAACAAATAAACAAAACTACAACGTGTAAAGATACACTGAAACTGTATGAGGTAATTGTTGGACCTAGATTTTATTTTGCCAAATACGAGTCTTAATTCGCTCAGTTTTTAAATATACAATAAACTGGAAGTGTGGGTTCTTCCTAGAGATATCGAGTTATTTTTGTAGGTAGCAATGGTTCAGACTACTTTCAGACTCTGATTTTTATAACTTTAACACTTGGTCTTTTTGTAATGCTTTAACCAGAGGAATCTGAAACAGCGTAAGAAATTTTCTGATAAAAATAAAAATCTCTTTTTAAAAACCCATAGGGAAGGTAAATTAATATTTAAAGATATTAAAGGAACTGTTCTCCACGTTCAATACGTCTTTAGATGTAAGCTTTCCATTCTAGTACCGTGCTGGGCAACAACTATCATTACTTTATTAATATTTCAACCAATGTTGTATTACCTATCAACAAGTGGAATGTTATCTTTAAACCATAGATAACTATGATCAACAGATAAACGCAACTTACCAAAACATTTACTTCGTATCCAACTCAGAGTACAGAAAAAAATATTTAAGAGCTTTCGAAATGTGACAAACACTTTCTAAACATTAGTCATTTCCCCACAGTCTTATGGTGTGCCTAGTATTCACAAGCCTAAACGTGCCTATGAAGCCTACTGTACGTTGCAAAGCTATGTAACTAGTTTAAGTGTATGTGAGAGTAGCAGAGGTACATATAATTTATGTAACAGTTTAGTGAGCTGACTTAAGCTCTGTTTGTATATTTAGGGAAGACATTTAGTGATAATAATCACTTTAATACTAATAAGATAGTTAATTTTAATTTATAGAAAATCTAGAAAAGTCCGGAATATTTATTTTCTTGAAGAGAAAGATATAGCAATTTTATTTCTTTGTATGGAGAGAAATGTAAAGAACAAATATGTAATTCTAGTAAGTAAACAAGTGATCAAGTTTCGTTTGTATTTAAAAAAAGAGAGAAGCTGTTAGCAGGGGAGGTTTTCTTACTATCCGTGGACGAAGAAAAAAACGTTGTGGGAAGAAAGGTTTGGTTTGTTTTGAATTTCGCGCAAACCTACATGAAGACTATCTGCGCTAGCCCTCCCTGATTTAGTAGTATAAGACTAGAGGGAAGGCAGCTGGTCACCAACACCCACCGCCAAATCTTGGGCTACTCTTTTACCAACCAATGGTGGGATTGAACTTTAATTTATAACGCCCCATGGCTGAAAGGGGCGGGCATGTTTGGTGTGACGGAGATTCGTACTCACGACCCTCAGATTACGAGTCGAGTGCCTTAACCACCTGGTCATGCCGGGCCAAGAGGAAGGAAGACGAAGATTGTTCTGACGAGATTATAAAATCGGTTATCCTTCTCTCAAATCAACTAAGTGCTAGTTCGAATATTAACTAGATTTGATCATAAAACTACCAATACTATATATATATTTCATGTATGTTTTCACCAATTAATATTTGAAAGATAAATCCTGCAATATTACACAGTCACTTTGTGCAGTAATTAATAAATAAAGTACTATTTGTAGAGATGTATTTCACTTAAACGCATATAAGTACACATTTCTTTAAATACTGAGTTAATACATGAACTTCAGTATTATTAACATCACTATTTTTATTAACATAACTGTGTCGTTTTGAAAACGTTTGTAAGACCAAGTTTATGAAACGATCTGATACAAACAATCTTTATTGAAATGTTTCCCAGATAATTTAATAAAAGCCGGAGAAGTCGTTATACGTATATCTTCAAACAGGAAGCCTTTCCATTTTCGCACTAATATGTATGTTAATTCTTGCTTAAAACCTAAACGTAGACCTAAACGTAGACCTAAACGTAGACTGTGCTAATGACACTCATCACCGTTATTTTTTGTAGTTTTCAAGCTATTATTTCCGTTGTCATCAACTAGTAGGTTACAAAAGCTGGTCTATGACTGGGTGAAGAAGAGACAAGTGTTCAGCTCCCCTGATCGGCAACTTATTCACAGAATAATAATGGACCATTTCCGGCACACTATCGAAAGGCTTGCCGAACTGTCCTAAAATAAACTTCTCGTCGTTGCAAACAATCTTCATGTGTATGAAGCCTTTGGCACTCCTACCAGAAAACAAGAAATATGGATAAATAATATATTTCTAATTAGATCTGATAAATCTGTTTGAAGTATAACTTATCTAATAAGTGTACCTAACAGAATTAGTAGCTAAGATAAACTGTCCAGTTTGTAGCTAATCGCTGGAAAGTATTGTTGCTTGTTCAGAAGCATGAAAATAGAAATTACAAAGTTATTAGAGAATTCCTACAAATACAAAAACATTGTTGATTTTAAGAATGATTAAAGCTTACCCAAAATAAATTCGAATATCTTGTATATCCACTACATAAAACGTTATTTTTTGTTTAAATAAGAGACATATAGGAAACAAATCAACACATTGAAAATTCAGCATTTTATTTTAAACCGTCATTTTATTTAACTATAAAGTTATAAGTGTGCTATGACGAACTTGGGTATAATACAATGTTACTACTCTTTAAATAAATGTTAATCCAGAAATTTAATTAATTTTAAAGTTGGTTATTAACTTTACGAATTTTACAAAATTTCTGACACTTTAAAGCAGCGGTGCACAAAGTCCGGCCCGCGACGAGTCGCCGAGTGACCCGCGATGTCCAACGGGAAAGTCAAACATAGAGAGTTCGCACCTGCGCAAAGATTAAGCGCTATAGAAAAATATGCATTAGATTAGATACTGGATGGTTCCACATTTGTGTCGAGCAATAAAAAACAATTTAATAAGTAAATCTCGTTAATGTATAGGCACTTAATCATTGGCGCAATGACGTAATATTTCCGTAATTACGAAATCTCACGCTTTCCAATTGTTCTTCGAGATTTACTTACGAGCCCTATTTTGATATTATTTCGCAAAAAATGGCAGTTAATCGTAAAAGAAAAGTTGACGACGAAAACCGACAGTTTCATGATGATTGGACTGCGCAATAGTGTTTTGTTCAACAACAGAAGAACGTGATTTGTCTGTTGTGTCATTCGACAGTAGCAGTGGCGAAGGTATCCAATATAAAACGTCATTATGAGTCGCAGTATAAAGATTTCCACAATGTTGTCGGTGATAAACGAACAGCTAGAATTGAATCTCTGCGGCGGTCGCTGAATCACCAGCAGGCCGTTTTCTCAAAGCAGTCAGCAGATTTAGATGCACCATGTGAGGTCAGTTACGATATGTCGTTGATGATAGCGAAATCTGGCCGACTGTTCAGCGATGGTGATTTTGTCAAGCAATGTATGATTACTGCATCGGAAAAGTTGTGTCCAGAAACAGTTCGCAAGCTACAGACGGTAGCTTTGAATCATACGAAGAATCTCACACCTCTCAGCAGACGTGACAAGGGAGATCACAAATAAAGCAGCCAACTTTGTCTACTTCTCTTTGGCAGCAGACGAGTCGACTGACATCAGTTCAACAGCACAGCTACTTGTTTTTGTTCGTGGTGTGTCGTCATCGTTTGATATCACAGAGGAACTAATCGGCAGGGGTTCCATGAAGGGTCCGACAAGTGGGTCTGCTCTATTCGAGGAGACAGTGCGACTGTGTAGTAGTGTTTCATTGGATTTCACGAAACTGGTTAGTGTGACAATTGGTGGATCACCAGTCATGACCGGAGAAAGTAGCGGGCTGGTAGCACTGTTGATGAAGCATCGAGGAAAGCAGAACAGACAGTTGGTGAAGCTGCACTATATTATTCACCAACAGAGCCTGTGCAGTGAAGAACTTGGTTTTCAGGCACTGATGGCATTAGTGACAAAAACCATTAATTTCATCAAATCATGAGAACTCGATCACTGTCAGTTTCGAAGTTTTCTTGAAGAAATTGATTCAGACTATGGTGACCTTGTGTATCACTGTTAAGTAAGCTGGCCAAGTCGACGGAAGATGCTCAGAAGATTCTGGGAGTTGATTGGTGAGGTGATAGAATTCCTCAAAGGCAAGAACAAAAACACAGAAGTGATTTCCATGACTGATCCAGCATGGCAAGCTGATTTGACCTTTCTGGTCAACATGACACAACACTTGAATGATCTGAAGTTGAAGTTGCAAGGCAAAAATTAGCTTGTCTGTCAGCTTGCAAATCACGTCTCAGATTTCAGGATAAAGTTGCAGTTGTTCCGGCAGCAAGTAGCATCAGGCAACTTCGTGCACTTTCCCACTTTTCAGTCACAGCTACAGAAAAATCAGGACATTGACACACAAGTTTATGTTGGAAAGCTCGATACATTGATTCAATCCTTCAACTCACTTTTTCATGACTTTGACCAATGCAGATTGTTGATGCAAATCTTTGCTGATCCGTTCAGTGTGTCAGTGGATGACTTGTCAGCAAAACATCAGCTCGAACTTACTGATCTACAGGCATCTGATGAACTGCGTGCAATTTACGGAGAAAACAGTTTGCTTGACTTCTACAAAACGTTGCCTGATACATTTCCTAATCTGAAAGAGAACGCACTTATCCACACCAGCATGTTTGGCGGCACGTACTGCTGCGAACAGGCTTTCTCGCATATGAAACTGAACAAAAATAACACTCGCAATCAGCTGACTGATGATCATCTGGAAGCATTCTTGCGTCTTTCAACGTCAAACATGAAGCCGGGCATTTCTAAGCTCGTAGATGGCATGCAGAAACATCCATCGCACTGACTTTGTGAGAGTTGACGTATCATGACATTTCGTAGAATAATGTGCAAACTCTTTGATGTAATCGTTATTTGTGTGTTCTTAAATGTGATGTCCATCTTGTGTGAAATAACTGTCGGACGATTTTTTTGATTTATATAACTAATCTATTTAAGTATAAGGTCCCTATTACAACCTGAAAAACTACAGATTAACAGAAAACGTGGCTAGTTCTAAGTTTTAAAGGTTATAAACAGTTGTAACCTAAAAAAGAATGAGGTTAGTCCTGAGATAAAAAAATTAGCAGGGCCGGCCTTAGGAAGGTTCGGGGTCTGAGACGTTTACACCAATGATTAAAACGTTCGGGTTAAACTTCATTAGCGTAAATTAAGAGTGCTAAACAAGGATATGTGCTGTACCCTATCATACTTCTCTGAAACTGATTGCTCTATAAACAGAACAAGTTATAATGAGGTTTGATGTAATTTTCATGCTATAAAATGTTAAATATAAGTTCGCAGTTCCCTAAAAGTGTCTAAGTCTGGAAGTTTCATTGAAAAACCAGACTCAATCTCCACAATTTTCAACCGTCGCAGTAGAGCTTAAACTGCTGAGTTCACACTGCTCTTTGACAAATATGAAAGTAATGTTACAACAGGTGTTCAATCTTTGTATCGTCAGAGTATCGGCAACGTGTTGGTATATCTGTTAAACATCAAGTGGATAGATGATAATATATACATAACAACATATTATTACAATATTTCCAAAAGAAATTCAGCTGAAATAAGTGATAAACCAACCACGTTAAAACAACCAGTTTTCACTTCCCTCACTTTAACTTAGTCGATACTCATTAAACGTAAGTTTGTTTGTTTTTGGAAATTCGCACAAAGCTACTCGAGGACTATCTGTGCTAGCCGTCCCTAATTTCGCAGTGTAAGACACTGGCAGCTAGTCATCACCACCCACCGCCAACTCTTGGGCTACTCTTTTACCAACGAATAGTGGGATTGACATTATAACACCCCCACAGCTGAAAAGGAGAGCATGTTTGGCGCGACCGGGATGCGAACCCGCATCCCTCAGGATTACGAGTCGCACGCCTTAACACGCTTGGCCATGTCGGGCCTTAAACATAAGTAACCAGAATTTTAATTATGTAATGAAATGAAATAAATTAGCATGTTCAACTTCAACAAGACGAAGTGCATTGTGTGCATATGTAATATATACATATTTAAAGATATACAATATTATTGTATAGGTGATTCATAAAAATTAACGTATCTGCAATTACAGTATATTTATCCATATACTTTAAAATTACTTTTCATACAAGAGAAGAAAAACATAATATTATATATGCAGTCATTACGAGTATTCTTAGAATCGTTGATGAATAACGAATTTAGCTAATGTGGAAGATAAGTCAAATTCACTAACTTAAGAGATAGAGCAAATCTTCCTCTAGAACTGTTTCGGACAAGGTAGCTTCCTTCCTTCAAACTCGTCAAGTGTTTCTCAGCATCTGTCCTGTTTATGGAGCCATGATACCACCTGAAATGGTTAGATTAAAATTTATATTAACACTCCATTAAACATTTGGCTTTAGAAAGTGTACAACACATTCAAGAACTTTAACTATTCTTGCTAACTTGACTTGACTCAGCAAAACAGTGATATGAGTTTGACAACTACATTTATACCACTTTACATAATTTATTACCTATAGCTTCAATGTTTAAAACCGTACTTAACATAACAATATAACGATTGATCAATAGCATCTTTTTAATTTACTTAACGTAATAATATAACGATTGATCAATAGCATCTTTCTAATTTACTTAACGTAATAATATAACGATTGAACAATAGTATCTTTCTAAATTACTTAACATAATAATATAACGATTGAACAATAGCATCTTTCCAATTTACTTAACATAATAATATAACGATTGAACAATTGCATCTTTCCAATTTACTTAACATAATAATATAACGATTGAACAATAGCATCTTTCCAATTTACTTAACATAATAATATAACGATTGAACAATAGCATCTTTCCAATTTACTTAACATAATAATATAACGATTGAACAATAGCATCTTTCCAATTTACTTAACATAATAATATAACGATTGAACAATAGCATCTTTCCAATTTACTTAACATAATAATATAAAGATTGAACAATAGCACCTTTCTAATTTACTTAACATAATAATATAAAGATTGAACAATAGCATCTTTCTAATTTACTTAACATAATAATATAAAGATTGAACAATAGCATATTTCTAATTTACTTAACATAATAATATAAAGATTGAACAATAGCATATTTCTAATTTACTTAACATAATAATATAAAGATTGAACAATAGTATCTTTCTAATTTACTTAACATAATAATATAACGATTGAACAATAGCATCTTTCTAATTTTCTAGGGATATTCTATATATTGATTTGAGGTCAAATAAGCGAACCTTCAATAATAACATTTGTTACATCGTTAGACACGCGTCACAAGCAGTTTTATAATTTAATGAATATTCTAATATCAAACAATTACGTATATTAACCCTAAAGAAGCTGCAAAGGCGAATCTTTGGTTTAAATAAATATATATTATTTTATGTTTAAATAAAATATACTTACATACTCACAGTGGCACTTATGTGAAACGGTGAACACTTGTTAAGACATACTTATTTTATCGAAATATCCTAGTTTCAATATAATATTTGAATTTTGAATTTTTTTTTCAGTTAGAACTACTGCTTTCTTTGTTACACTTGAAATTATTTTAAAATTACATTTATTTTATTCATTGTTTCCATTATGTTTTAGTAAATACAAAATAACAAACGCCTTCAGGTAATTATTTATTATTTGTAATATAAATAACACTCTCACCCTTGTCTTTCCAGTGGAATATTCGGATCGACCGTTTCACCAACAGCACTAAATACTGGACAACCAAAACTGAAACATAGTTGCTGACGAGCACGTTTGGGGGCGTTAGCAGTGTTAAGATTCAAACTCAGATTCAGAGTGGGTCTTGTAGGTGCTCCTATAAAACATTATAACGGTAGGAAATAACACTTAACAATTATTCAAGTCAAATATATCTATATGTTTTAATGTGAAAGACGTTATAATTTCTAACTTATGTATATATATACATAAGTTAGCAATTACAAAATTTTTCACTTATAGAAAATGTAGTAGTTTCACTTGTAGAAATCACAATACTTACGACTTCCACTCTTCTCTTCCACAAATGTATCATGTTAAATATAAAAAATCACTGAGTAAAAACACCAATTAATATACAATAAATAGCTTTATAAGACACCACAAAATATTTAAATTAACAGGTAAATCAATATCAATATAAATGTCTATGAATAAACGTGTAAAAGTTAGCTGAAAGTGTTGTTTACATAATGATGTGTGTTTGTTTTTGAATTTCGCGCAAAGCTACTCCAGGGCTATCTGCGCTAGCCGACCCTAATTTAACAGTGTAAGACTAGAGGGAATAGAGGGAAGGCAGCTAGTCATCACCACCCACCGCCAACTCTTGGGCTACTCTTTTACCAACGAATAGTTGGATTGACCGTCACATTATAACGCCCCCACGGCTGAATGAGCGAGCATGTTTGGTGTGACGGGGATTTAGATTACTTATCTATTTCTCGTGTGTGCATACTTTTATCTATGTATCCATCACATGACGGTCTATAACTAATTTATATAGAGTAGTTTCTACATATAACTGAACACTAGTATAAAGGTTAACCTATTTGATTTTGATCTCTATCACCCGCGACATTTCTTGTTTTGTTTTGTTTTTCTGTTAATATATATCTAACCAATATCATAAGGCTTTCAAAAATAATGAAACGTACTGTTATAAACGCACACACAGCTAGATCTAGGTTCCCATCTTTCTTCTTTTTGTTTCAGTCGAGATAACGCTACCATTACTTTATAACTAAACGTATAGCCACTCTTTATGTTTCTGGACAGTACACGATGTCGTATTAACTAGGAGTAATAAAAGCAGAATCATAATTCTTGTTTAAACGATTGTAGCATTACACCTTAAAGTTTACAAATTAAAAATAACAGTAATGTCCTACTCAAGAACATTGTCATTCAAATTATTATTACCAAATTAAGTTTTCTTTACAACCGTCTCAACATCGTAAAGCAAATCAACTCCCCAGTGGCACAGCGGTATGCCTGCGGACTTACAATGCTGAAAATCGGGTTTCGATTCCCGTGGTGGATAGAACACAAATAGCCCTTTGTGTAGCTTTGTACTTAGTTACAAATAACTACAAAGCTAAATTTTAAAGACATTCAGAATATCATTCTTGGCCAAACTGGTTGCATGTTTTGTAAGAAATTAGGTCATTATTATTAAAATGGAATACAAATACACTTAGTGCTGTCAAAGTGAGAAACGTATCTTATATTAAACACCTGCATATGTAATTTGTACGATGAGACGCGTTTGTACGGGCGTAATGAATGACTTATTAGAACTGCAAACAATTTTAGGAGACACCTATAAAAATATGTGTAATTCAGTATTTCATTACTCACGAAAAACCTTACTAAAATGCATATAATGACAAAATATAACGTCGAATTTGTATCAATGGTGACTCGAACCTTTTATCAGTTCATATTAAACGTAAGTGCTTGGTTAGTCCTTCTCCTAGCTAAATAACATTCCGTACGGCGATGTGTCATGCTGTCGATGAGGTTGTTGATGTAATCCACCATGTTACTGGAAGGTGCTGCAACTTAGCTATAGTAACTGGTTTAAAGCCATGGTTAACAATGTTTCGGCTCAGTGGTATCTCAAACTGGAACTTTTAATAGCCATGGCAATTTTGTAACGCCCCTTTGATCGCCATAATTTTGTACAATATGCACACTGTTGGCAGTGGTATTGTCATTCTATAACACAAAGATACTGTCAAACTTTGCCCTAAAATATGACAGAAATACCTCGGACAGTAGTTTTTCGGTGTTTGCCTGTGGACGTTCCTGAAAGAACGTTTACTGTAGTCCTATGACGTTTTAGGATTCTAGATACAGAACGCTAATGGTACACTACTGTTATGGTAATACCCGTTCACTTCTTACAGATTCTGGATAACTGAACAATTTGACGCATTATAACTTATTGTACGTCGCGAGGCATGACTCTACACCAAATACAGATGAACTGTCTGAATAAAGTGTTGATCTATTTGAGAAAATATCACACCAAAAGGACAGTCTTTTCCACAAAACAGGTGTGTATGTGTATTTTGACCAACAATTTCTCAAAATAGAATATGAACTCGTGCATGTGTGTTCTATCACGCGCTGCCTTCTCTGTCACTACTCAAGCAATTGCTCAGTAACTACTCCAATCGCGTAGATAATAACATCAATATAGAACAGTACGCAAACATTTTGGCCAAGACTGTATAACTCAGGAGATATATATTTACACACTCGGTTTAATCTCAACAGGTTGTCAACCATAAGAGTTTGTGAAAAAAAATGTCGACATTCTATATAGTATGGGACTACAACTGCTATCTTTATAAACTGTAAACTTCCAACTTGCACTTTTTTTGTACGTGTAATGCTTCTCTTAAAATAAAACTTTTCTTAGTTGTCCCATACGGATATCGAATATACGTAATTGAAACCTCTCATATAGAACGTTACCTAATGTCACTAAATAAATTATCTGTTGTTATTACAAAAGGCGAAAGAGGAAAAAAACAACAACAACAAAAACATCTGTCATTTACACAGTTTTAGAATACAATATTAGTTCCCCGAAAGGAGTTAGAAAACCGTCTGGAGGGGTCACCTGTTATAGTCAGTCACACCACTAGTACGTTGTCTGTCAGTCAGCAGATATTAAAATAACAACACATAACGAACGCTTAAAGTTACAATTTGTAGTTTCGTGATGTTAGCAAAAGATGCGCATGTCAAGAATCCCATGAAGAATGATGCATTTTGTAGACTACAACACGTAATTATATATGAAATTCAAAATCAATAAAAATATTTGTTACTCTTAACTTTGGTTTTATTCTACAAACAGAATATTTCGGGGACCCCGTCGAAGTATATCAAGTTTGTTTGTTTGTTTGTTTTTGAAATACGCGCAAAGCTACAAACGGGCTTTTATCAACGAATACTGGGATTGGCTGTAAAATTATAACGTCTCCTCGACTGAAAGGGCGAAAATTTTTAGTGTGACGAGTCTACGCGAAGGAACTGAAATAGCATGGTCACTAACAAATAAGATCTAGAAACGAATAGTCATGCCATCAAATATCACATTCACAATGGACATCATTTTCTGCTCATGTCACGAGGTTTTTTAACTTACTTTAGAAATTTAATTGAACTACCTTATTATCATATATACGAATAAAGTTGGTATAAATACGTAGCTTATAATCCAGCACTTAAAAGTTTAAATTTTAAGTCCTAAATTTTATAAATCAACATTAAGAAACATATTTCCACAAAACTTGTTACATTTACTCTCTAGGCATCGCCTTGTCTCTAATTTATTTACCATCTCTAACATAAGTTAGTCATTATGATATTGTCAACGCTGAGACAAGACACAATTCTTATAGCCTTCAATCTTATTTCGTTACAGAACCATAAAATAGAATATTAGATCCTTCCTGCAACGCCCATCTGTCTCACTCTCTTTTTCAGAAATACTCAATAGTCCTCTCTTACATTTAATACTCTATTATGTATAACCAATAGGATGTCAATGTTTAATCTATCCAACGACACTGTCTATATTACGTTATTTTGTTTGACAGAGATTTGTCTTTTTTGCTTTCATTTAAAACTTTATCCTCACAGAAAATACGTTTGTTTGTTTTTGTTTTTGAATTTCGCGCAAAGCTACTCGAGGGCTATCTGCGCTACAACTCTTGGGCTACTCTTTTACCAACGAATCGTGGGATTGACCGTCCACATTATAACGCCCCCACGGCTGGGAGGGCGAGCATGTTAGGCGCGACTCGGGCGCGAACCCGCGACCCTCAGATTACGAGTCGAACGCCTTAACACGCTGGGCCATGCTGGGCCCAGAAAACACGTCGACGAGCTAAGTGAATTTTTAATGGTTTTTAGTTCGTAATTAGAAATTCAGAATCGTTGTGATAATAATGGAACATTGTTTGCATTTTTCATGTTATTATTCTTTGTTATTTGGTGGATCATTTGATTAAATGAAAACTTATTCAGTGCAGTTGTACCAATAGTATAAAAGTAGGATTGAGTGCCATCGACAGCCGACAGAAAATACACAATTCATTTCATGAGTATTCTTAATTTATTACAATAAAACTAATTCAAATGTAAAAAGTAAAAACGTTTCAGGTTAAATTAGGTAAAATAAAAAGTAATAAAATGTTCATCAGGTACCAGATACATACAATCATTAAAGAAAATTCTAGCATGAATTTTTTATTAGTTACAGAACGTTTCTTAGAATTCATCCTCAAGCCTTTTACTCAAAACAGTACTACTGCAGAAAAACCTACAAGTGTTAGACATGTCACAGGCATTCGTGGCTATCATACAAATTGAAATTATTTAAAATATTTCTCTGATTGGCCTTATTAATGTATTTTTCTTGGAAAATTTATATCGAAAGCGTATTACGTCTTCGATATCCATAAGAAACGTGATTTCTGAATTATACACCAATAAAACGTAAAGACAATTCAGTGTTAAAATAACTGAAACAACCTTAGTATGTTTTCGGTTGTTTCTCTCTCTATTCATATGGAAAGGCATTGTTTACAAAACACGTTAAATATTCAAGCATAAGGTAAACCAGTACGCAAAATATGAATTAAACCACATGTTTTCAGTAACTTAAGATTATTTTAAACTAGTGCACGTAACGTCTGATTACAGTCACACATACAGCCTGCTATATCTAGGCTTAAAATGTCAAGTCTTGTAATAACCATAAACCCAAACCTAAAAACCCCAGTAAAGTTATATTGCGTAAAATACTAAAGTAAGCCCTTTGGATTCCGCACAAGAATACTGATAAATCCCTTTACAGTTATAATTTCGCTACATTGCACAAGACAAGCTTGAAATCCTTTGCCTTCAGGTCTAGCGAAGTATTCCATACGTTTTGTCAGGTTCTTTCATGGTGAAATATCAAGCCGTAGAAATTCAATTTGCCATTGGTGAAAACCTACCCGCTGAGAGGACAAAGTCTATCGCATTAGAAAACCTTCTGCATTGACGCTACACAACAAATGCTTTAAAAGGTAAAGCGTAAAATGTACAGACTCTAGTCCACAGCACTATTCTTAATGCTAACTTATTTTAAATTACTTTGGCACCATAAGAACTGCACCCGTTGTTCACAAAATACATACAATAATGAAATACACCTTAGTAGCCTCCTTTCGATTCTAGAATAAGTGCAACATTTATTTGACTTGTCCATAGATATTCTGTGGCACACGTAATTTTGTTATCCTGTGAATATAGAATAAAAATAACCTCCTCTTAGACATGTTTATTGTTCTTTTTTATCTTAATAACAAATAAGGTACTTTTGGTGTTATGTTATTACCTAGTGCTTTTAATGTGTTTTTTCACAAACTACATCTTGGGAAAATTAGATATATTTTAGGTTTATCATTCATTTGTTTATTTAATTAAAACATTACTTCTAAGAATATAACTTTATAATGTGTCAATTTTCCTTAAAGTGAAAAGTAAAGGCTAGAGCTTTTTGTTTCTATTTTCTTATTATATTTGGATAATGATTTTCAAATAATAAACATGAGTATCTTATTTTACAAGTTATCCATGCGCATGAAGTGTTTCGTGTACTGAATTAATATTGTAATTTTTATTAAATTTCAAGTTTTCGTTACAGCATACCTAAACTAATGTAAAGATGTAAAATAAGAGCATGGTACACTGAAACAAACAATACTAACAAAATATACAATTCAAAGGTAAATGTATTTACACACATATATAGTTAAAATATTATAGGGCATATGAACTAGAATAGGTCTTCGTTTTTTTCCTGTTTTGTCGTTGAACACAAAGCTATCAAGTTGTCTATATCGAACGTGCTGCCCCCCAGTGGCACAGTGGTATGTCTGCGGACTTACACACTAAAAACCGGGTTTCGATACCCGTGGTGGGCAGAGCACAGATAGCCCATTGAGTAGCTTTGTGCTTAATTGTAAACAAACAAACAAATTGAACGTGCTTTGCCAACAACCTGAACTGAAACCACATTCTAGGCTCTCAGACTTTTATTGCTGAGTCACAAAGTGCATTCTGGATTTTTGTTTGCTTTATTATATTTTGTACAAATGTACTCCAGGGCTATCTGTACTTCCTAATTTAGAGTTGACATAGAGTATTCAACAACGCCACTGATACGACTGACCATCTCACTATATTTGAAAGGGCAAGCATGTTCGTTGATGGTATTCGAACCCAAGACTTTCAGCCCCCTAGCTACCAGATGATGTCCCTCATTTTAATCTAATACTATGGTCCTTCATTCAGACCTGAAAGGTAATCACAAAAACAAATAATGTTAATATAAATTCAGCGAGACACTGAGAAAAATCACAATAAGCTCTGTAGGAGAAGAACACACTTTCTTATTTTTGTGAGACCTTTCTAGCTTTTATCCAGTAAAATATTATGGATCAATCGGCTCCTGTGTATATCATATCATAACTTGAAAGTAAGAACCTCAAAATCCATATTGTATAACCATGATGAAGCAGTGAGATGTGATATTGTATAACCATGGTGAAGCAGTGAGATGTGATATTGTATAACCATGGTGAAGCAGTGAGATGTAACCATGTGAAGCGTATCATGGTAAGATTAACCATGGTGAAGCAGTGAGATGTGATATTGAACGATCTGATTCTCCATGTTAGTCATTTCTTGATAAACTATAAGTATTTTTGTACGACCATAAAAGCAGTCAAACACGTAACATAATTTGTTACAAACTTTTATCAAAACCAATGTTAAAATGTGACCACATGCCACCACAATATTGCCTAGAGATTTCCAGACATTTTTATTTAATGGCACGAAAAATCGCATGGTCAAGAGTTATTTAACCTAAAGCAGGGGTTTGGTGAGTCAGTCTCAGGAGTACGGCGGAGGTTCCGTTCATACCACTCGTATGATTCGTGACGTCATGCTCCACTTGACCATCATTGGCTGCGGCTGATCACGTCACATCACTTGGCCTTAATATCTTTGCTGCAGAGAATTTCGTGCGCTTAGCAGTCGACTTGTGACTGTAGTAATCGTGCGTCATTTGTGATTTGTTTCCTAATCTTTCAATCCCTTCATACTAACTATGTCGAGCAAAAACAAAAAGTGGTCGCACGAATTCGTACAATATGGTTTCACGTGTATAACGGAACATAATGAGAATCAGCATCCTCAACGCATGATTTGCAATGCCAAGTTGAACAATTCTAGTCTAGCACTGGCAAAACTGAGAGAACACTCCATAAAGCTGCATAAAGATGGGAAATACAAGAACACAACGCTTGCTGAATTCAAGGTAAAGAGAGTCAGGTTCGATAAAAAGGCTACTTTGCCTGTTCTCGGCTTTGTACCCATCGACAAACCAATCCTCACAGCATCGTACGAAGTTGCGTACTTGATCGCAAAGCAGGGCAAACCACACACCATTGGTGGAGCACTCGTAAAACCAGCTGCGTTGAAGATTGCGAATATCATGCTGGGAAAAGCTGCTGAAAATAAGTTATCCCAAATTCCTCTTTCAAATGACACCATCAGCAGCAGAATAGATGACATGGGCGATGACATTTTGGCTCAAGTAGTTGCAGATCTGATTTCAAGCCCAGCAAAATTCAGCCTTCAACTCGACGAGACCACCTACGTTTCCAATTTAAGCCAACTTGTTGTATTCGTGCGCTATGTGAAAAACTACGAGATAAAAGATTTTTTTATTTTCTAAGCCTCTTACAACAACAACTAAGGTAACCGACGTGAAGAAACTTGTGGATGACTTCCTCAGAGACAACGATCATTCGTGAGATATGGTTTCTGCAATTTGTTCGGACGGCGCTACAGTCATGCTGGAATAAAACTCTGGTTTTGGTGCGCTGGTGAAAGTCAATGCACCACACATTATTGTAACACACTGTGTTCTGCACAGGCATGCGTTGGCAACAAAAACCTTGCCTTCAAAACTGGCAGAAGTATTAATACTTGTAGTGGAATGTGTGAACTTTGTGCGAAATAGTGCCTTGAAGCACCGCATCTTCAAAGAGCTGTGTAATGAAATGGGCTCTAAATTCGAGGTACTTTTGCACCATTCTAACTTTCAGTGGTTATCCCGGGGAAAGATGCTAAATCATGTTTTTGCCATGTGTGTGGAATTAACCCTGTTTTTGCGAGAACACCAACATTGTCATGCAGATTGTTTCGAAAAATCTGAGTTCATTGTCATTTTGGCGTACATGGCGGATATCTTCAATACTCTCAATCATCTTAATCAACAGATGCAGGGCAGTGGAGTCAACATCATCGAAGCGGAAGAAAACCTGAAGGCTTTTCAAAAAAAGCTATCGTTATGAAAACGACGAACAGAGAATGATAACTTCGCAAACTTTCCCCTGCTGGACGACTGTGTAAGTAAGGTCGAAGATATGTCTGAAATCGGAGACATTTCTGTACCCGGGGAACTGAAACAAGTAATTGCCATGCACTTAGATGAGCTCGCAAAGTCTCTCGACGGATACTTCCCCACCAGAGAGTCATATCCAGCATGGGTGAGACAGCCGTTCACGTTTAGTGTTGCGACAGCAGATGTCAATAATGAATACCTCAACGAAATCATTGAACTTCAGCAGAGCCAGGTTCAACAGCAACTTTTCAGAACAACAACGCTCTCAACGTTTTGGTGTTACCAAATCATAGCGTACTCTCTTATTGTTAAGAAAGCCCTTGAGATACTCATACCGTTTGTTACAACATATCTTTGCGAGCAATCCTTTTCGAAGATTGTAGACATAAAAACGAAGAAAATGAACAGACGTTGTTGCGAAAATAATATGAGAGTGGCACTTGTTAAGGTGAAACCACGCATTTCTGAACTTGTCTCTGAAAGGCAACAACAAAAGTCACATTGATCTGCAGTAAATATTCATTGGGTTATGTTTTGTATGAAATTCATGTTTTGTTGGTTTTGTTCTTTGAAGACAGTGATATTGTGTGCAACTGATGCATGGTTCATTTCGTGCACTAATAAAATATCTACTTATGTTTTGAATTTGAAAAAAATCATATTTTATTCTTCCAATTACGAATGGTTCTGTGAATGCAAGTACGAAACTACCGGGGTTCAGTACCTCCAACAAGGTTAAGAACCACTGATCTGGTTCAGTTTCTCCAACAAGGTTAAGAACCACTGGTCTGGTTCAGTACCTCCAACAAGGTTAAGAACCACTGATCTGGTTCAGTACCTCCAACAAGGTTAACAACCACTGGTCTGGTTCAGTACCTCCAACAAGGTAAAAACCACTTATCTGGTTCAGTACCTCCAACAAGCTTAAGAACCACTGGTCTGGTTCAGTACCTCCAACAAGGTTAAAAACCACTGATCTGGTTCAGTACCTCCAACAAGGTTAAGAACCACTGGTCTGGTTCAGTACCTCCAACAAGGTTAAGAACCACTGATCTGGTTCAGTACCTCCAACAAGGTTAAGAACCACTGGTCTGGTTCAGTACCTCCAACAAGGTTAAGAACCACTGATCTGGTCTCCAACAAGGTTCAGTACCTCCAACAAGGTTAAGAACCACTGATCTGGTTCAGTACCTCCAACAAGATTAAGAACCACTGGTCTGGTTCAGTACCTCCAACAAGGTTAAGAACCACTGGTCTGGTTCAGTACCTCCAACAAGGTTAAGAACCACTGTGCTGGTTCAGTACCTCCAACAAGGTTAAGAACCACTTGTCTGGTTCAGTACCTCCAACAAGGTTAAGAACCACTGATCTAAAATAAAGAAGTATTGATTTATTAGTGATCCTTCAATCATTTTTATACAAATATAAATGTGTGCCATTATTGTATATGTATTACTAGTGCATAAAATCCTATTTCATATTATTTAAAGTAAAGATAAGGAAACAAATATTACCAAACAAACTCTAACTGTTTTATTATACGTAACTTAGCTTTAAGGTAGATTATGCATAGGATTAAACACATTTTTACGTTACAAAGAATATTAGAATAAAACGTGAAATTTAAAATTAATTCAACAATAAATACAATTTTAAAATTCCTTGGCACTTGAGTAATGTTTAATGTTTAAAAATAATTTTTGTTTTTAAATAATAAATACAATGTTTGTACTTTACATTTCATATCACTCCACTCATACAGTACTTATTAATTTTAGTTATTTTCTCACGCTACAACTCCCTATTTTGACTCCATGCCCGCAGTACTTGTCAAATTTCGTGGAGTCAAAATAGCGATTTGTAACTTGAGTAAATAATATAAACACTATTTCCACCTTGTTTGTTTATTTTTTAAGCTCTTAGTTGTAGGCTTCAAATTTTATTCAACACGTTTCTATACCTTTTTTTATTGTCCCTATTTACCTTTTTAAGTCAAAATTTTGTAATTATTTTGTTTCTTAAGCTTTTATACGACCATTTATGAAGAATAAATATTAAGTTACAAGCGTATATATAAATTTGATTGAATGTTACATGTTTTTCAACAGTTTACTATTGTTATGAATTTCTAGGTCCTTCCATTACTTACTGAGCCAGATTGTTTTGCGCCTGCGTGTTCGTTTAAACACGCGTTTGACAAGCGTCGAGTACAAAGAAAGCTGCTCACAAAACCATCATATACGTTATATATTCATAGCCACATGAATCAACTTTCAATGAAAATTAATCAACTTTTTAAATAGGTGATGGTCATTTGCGACATTTCATATAGTATATCTGTCTAGGTTTTGATGCAAAATATCCAGCCAGTTTTGCTTTAGGCTTGTAACACAATAATAATAATAATGAACTTAAGTATACGCAATCACAATTACAGCAAAGTACGAAAATCAGTAGAATAAATCATACTCACAAGGACAGAGAAATCTACTATGTTAATAGTCTACTGTTACAAATCTCACTGAAATTTCTCAAAAAACCAAGTAGAACAGTAAAGTTGAGAAATGATGAATCCCCAACATAGAAGTTTCTAATTAATGCGCATAAGCAAAACACCCGATTTCTTCTTTCAATATCGGAACTGGCAGACTTAGAGAAAACCTCCAGAGCAATAAAACGAAGGCATTTGAATTAACTTGACATATTCAACATTGCATTCATTACAACTGTCCAGATTTCAATAAAATATACGTAACCGTTTTCTTTCTGTAGGGGGTTGTAAGCCTATAGTTAACAGTAATACGGCTGAAGACACTGACATAAACATACTAATAAAGTGAAGCGTTTCTGATTAGTATAATGACGTTTCAAAGGCTTTTACGTTTCTTCTAAGCTTTGAATATCTTCGAAGAGCTTATGCTGATAGCGCAGATTTTGTTTGTTTCTGAATTACGAGAGCCATATGCGCTAGCCGTCCCTAACTTAGCAGAGTAAGACTAGAGGAAAGGTAGCTAGTCATCACGACCCACCGCCAACTCTTAGATTATTCTTTAACCAACGAACAGTGGGATTGACCGTAACATTACAACGCCCCACAGCTGAAAGGGTGAGCATGTTTGGTGCGACGGGGATTCGAGTCTGCGACCCTCAGATTACGAGTTGAGAGCCTTAACCATCTGGCCATGCCAGACCTGGTCGCGAAGAAGAAGTTAGACAAATTTAAAGGGTAGAAATCTTTACTTCTAAGAATGAACTTAAAAACAGCCCTACAACTTTTGAATGGGTCTGTTTAGTAGATCTGCCTAAATTTAAATATCTATTATTGTTTTTCCTATAAATTTGTGATAGCAATAATCTGAAGAGCAAATAGATGAATTGTGGTTTTAGCTAATAATAAAAAAATCAACTTTGTATGCTAGTATCAATATTTTAGCAGCTGTAGTCACTGAGAAGCTTCATTCTTCATTAATTCTGCTTGTTAAGATGGTTTTTGGCAGTATGTTCTGTTGGAATGTTTGCAAAATACGTGAGTAAGCCTTATTATGAACCACTATCGTAGTTTGTGATAAATAATCATAAATATTTCTCATAGTTAAGACGAGGCAGTTTGCCTTTTTCAGATTTATGACAATACTACGATATGTAAAAGTTTCTCTATAAGACGCAATTACTTACAGAAGTTTAGAGCTTTAAAAATATCTTTAAAGATTCATTAAGTACACTATGTACTTAAGTTTTGCAATATTTCTAAGACAAGATTTTTTAAGCAGCTTAATAAAATATGAATGGAATTCTAATATACCTTATTTTATCGTGTAAAAAAAATTCTAATTAGCTCTTCGAAGCACCTTCATTTGCATTAATCAACAGTCACACAGATTACATTACAGCTTCCTAGCATAATGTAATTACACGTTTTGGGTAAAAAATGTGTTCTTAATTTAGCACCAAGCTGATCGAGTTCTCTCTGCGTTAGTAATAACAGAATAAATGGGATGGAGCTAGTCAACACCACCAACCGCCAACATATCATCTAGACCGTCACATTATAACGCTACCACATTTGTAAAGGTGGGCATATTTGATGTGACAGGGTTTCGAACGTGTGACCATAATATTGCGAGTCGAGTACACTAACCACAAAAGCTATCCCAGGTCTGTCGTATAACAGAGAAAGCAACTTGTCACTCGTTATGTGAACATTTATTAATATTCCAAACAAACAAAGTACCAGTAACACTTATTGGAAAGAAGGAATAACATGAAAACATTAAATTAAATAACATGAAAACATTATATTTATTTCCTTTGTAGTCCAGAAGAAGTAAAACATTAGGTGTATTTTAAGTTTAATATCCTGCAAGTAATTTAGTAATGTTAGAAAACAAAGTTAAAAATTAATACTTTTTGTTCTTAAAATCGTTTGCAGAAATTACGAAACAAAAATTCTTGACGTCATCCGTACAATGAAGGAACCCAAATCAATACCACAAGTTCTTACTTCGCATAACATTATGTAAGAGAAGTCTAGCGAAAATGAAAAAAAGTATGAGACAACATTTGATATATTCAGCGCAATACGATTATTTACGTCAAACTAAAGGTTGCAATGAAACTACTTCTCAATGAACATTTCTCAAGTTTTAATTGCTAAAATAATAATTCTCATCCATATCTATGATAACCTAAAATTTAAAAATAATACCGTGAAAAATAAACTGATGTTTCCTCAATTCTACATTAACATATAATCACCATTGTTAACACAGTTAAACATGTTAAACATTCTAGTAATAGAAGTATCGTGAAGCTTGGTGATTCACAAGATTATAAAGTTTTCACGTAGCTGATTAAATTTAACGCATTCAAGTTAATCTTCGTGTTACTGATTATTGCAAACTAAGTATTCACGGATTCTGTGATATAAACATTCATCACCAAAACAGATAAAGAGGAATATCTCGTAACGTTGTCTCATTATGTATATTATCCCTATAATATTATGATTACCATGTGGCCGAATTTCTTCGTATTATTTACCTAGTGTCTTTAGACTATAAGTTGTATTCTAACAGCGTACTAAATGTACACGAATCAAGACAATTTTAGAAATTGATTTCTCTCTGACGTCAAATAATTCGAAATAATTTATAAATCGTGCAACTTTAACTTTTAAAAAATATATTCATTTTGTAAGTGACGTTTTATGCAATTTTGTGTTAACATCAAGAAATATTAGCATAAAGACTTAAGAAAAATTGTTTACTAAAAGAAACGTAGCATCATTCCAACAATAGTTTCTAACAACACCTTATACCTTCTGTTGTTTTTGTTTATTGTATTAAATACGTACTGTTTTATCACTAAATCAAGTATAAAGCGTATGTTCCAGGACCTGTGTTGTCCATTTATTTATTAAGATCTTTAGCGCAGGAGTACAAATTCAAATTTGACCAAGCGTCTTGACAAACCTTTAATAGACTCATTACAGATTAGGAATGTGGCTTCCAAATGAATCCTTTTAGGAAGAAACAGCATAAAATTCCATTGGAACTTACAGGAAAAATTGCCAAATATGTGGCTTAATGTATTTTCAGTTATTTCAATTAGTTTTAACGTGTTTTTCATCAAAATAGCCCCCGATCTATAAGTATTAATTTTTAGCTTTCAGGCCTTCAGCAGCTTTAAATATTAGATTATTATCTTTCAATGACACTAAAAGATATGTACACTTTCATCCCAATGGTGTTTTAACACAGAAAATCCTATTTCGTACCTATATCATTTCCTTACTGTTGAGAGGAATTGGCTCTAGGAGTGGCTTTCGATCCTAGTGGTGCTGCAAAAATACGGTAAGGTGATATTATGCAATTCCAAGGAGAATGTTGTAGGTTCTATTCTTTGAAATTCGTTGTAATTTGGTTCTACACAGTTCAATATTTTATTTCACGAATGTACTTCTGCGGAAATGTTGCAATATGTATATGATCCAGCCATATATCTATGCTAAATATTTCATCCACGAATTACGATTAGTAAAAGCTTTAATCTGCCTAACACTTTATTTTGTGTACGTGTATTTTCAATCACACTTACTTCTATAATTCCTTTGAAGAGTACCACGTAAAGAAAACGCTGTCAAATTTTGTAATATGTAACAAAATAAACACAAACTAAAAACAATTAATCACGAAAACTATTACAAGATAACACTAAATCTCAATGAAATGTTTCAAAAGTTAACTGATAAATAAATCGTTAATTAGTAAATAATTCCATTCTTTCTTCGAATGTTGCATTCTAAGTTTAAACTTTAAAAATATAGTAATACATTTAACATACTACATAACTGAATCTCAAGTAACTCCGTAATTTTCATTACATTTAATTTATAATAACACAGTTTCATAGATTTTACAGCTAACATTCATTTAACTTGTATTAATTAGGTCAAGCACAATATTTTTTTCTCTCCCGGTAAGGACGCTCGGAACTAATTTTAATATGAAGTGCCATGATAAATCATACGTTTGAAACTTAAGTAAGAATAATTATGCATTATTAAGCTTCAAAATAAATATTTTAAAAAAAAATTCTCCTCTTCTAATACTGAGGTCTAATATAAATTTTAAAAACGTAAACCTCCTTAAAACTGATCTTCAAGTTCGTTTAATTATTCTAAGTACTTTTGCAGACGATCAAATCATACATACACCCGTCACACCAAACATGTTCACACTTTCAGCTGTAGAGGCGTTATAATGTGACGGTCAGTCCCACTATTCGTTGGTAAAATAATAGCCCAAGAGTTGGCGGTTGGTGGTGATGACTAGCTGCCTACCCTCTAGTCTTGCACTATTAAATTAGGGACGGCCAGCGCAGATAGCCCTCGTGTAGTTTTTCGCGAAATTCAAAAAATAAATAAACATATACACACACATTTTATGTCGCAAAACTACATTTTCTTTGCAAATCTAATTAATTAGGGAGATTTTAAACATATTTCTTAGAACATTATCACAATCTGTTTGATTGTATGATTAACTTAAGTGAAAATAAAAAAGAAAGTCCTAAAAAAGGTTTATTCTACCTCCAAAACTCAACTGAATCAATATTTTATTCCATATGAAACTCTTCATGAACTAAAGGTAAACTAATTTGGTTTTAATGTGGTCTAACCGTTAATAACATTTGTAGTATTCAGACTCTTTTCACAAATGCGACCATCGCACAAATCAGCTTTATTTAACACTTATGAAATGGCATCTCTCCAACGTCTGCCTTCCTTAAAAAGGAAATGTAGTTGGCGTACTGAACAATATTGATTGTAATAATTACGTTAAACACACCGTGCAACAGAAAACTAGATTAACAATCTCACTAATGATCCAATTTCCAATAGAGAACCTAAACGTTTAAGGTTTTGACCTAAAATTGAAAAATACAACACAGTTTCAGATTCCATTTATAATGTTTTTATAACTTATTAGTCCTCATCCGGGTACTATTTATTTATGAATTACAAAGAACATAAAATTTACGTGTTCATGAGGCCCAAGACATCGTGTTTGAACCTTAAGTAGGAATAGCCAGGAATTACAGTACTGTATTATAGTTGGTTAATGTGATGCATCTCATGATCTTGAGTTAGAATGTTTTATGTTGATACGAAACATGGTCTTATACATAAATGTTAGGTTAAAGTAAGACGTGTGTAAACCATGACGTACACTACACACGTGCCAATAATAGAGAAGCAACTTTTTCATAACTTCTGGAACATGTCATAGACTTTACACTATGACTGCTGTAACGCAAAAGGTCACTCGACTGATCTTTAAAAAAAATAACTGAAAAAAACATTATATCAGCGTCACAATATTTGGAGCAAAATATCCATATAAAATTTAATAAAATGGGGTAAAAGTAGACATATGAATGAAACAAAACTATAGAGTTCATATTAAAGTAAGTACAAACATAGTTCCATTTCAAAACTACTTTTAGTTCAGATGATTCAAATACAATTTGAATATTTTACATAAAAACAAGTTTAACAGTTAGTTACTGATATTCTTATGTTAGTGTTTATAACAAACTCAAAGTATACTGCAATATAGTTAGTTAATATAATATACGTGATATTTCCGCAGACTTTTTTTATATTTTATTCTAATACAAAAATCAGTTTTTTTCAGGAATAGATTGAAAATTAAACTAATTTACAGATAAACTTTGAAGTATGCTATACAATTAGTTAAACGCGTTGAATATCCTTTTAATTTTTACTTATCCATACACTTCGTACTACAAATTGAACACATAGTAATGCTGCCTGTTTCAGTTTGGACTTACAACCCTAGTTAATACTTGTATATGATATATCTATATATATGTCGAGAGTTAACGTTTTAGGCTAACGTGGACAGTAGCTCTCTATATAGATTGTAAGTCAAACTAGCGTATGGGTGATAATGAAGTATTCAAACTGTAATACATAACATTTAATATTAATTAGTTAAACACGTTGGTTATACGTAAATGAAAGTGTCAAGTTTATCCTAATTACAGCATTTCTATGAAACAAAACGCAACTTGACATTCAAAACCCACAACACCTTCTTGTGGTTCGGAACAAATTTCACAATAGAATATTTTCTTACATAGATTAGCATAAATGATCTCACTGTTTTTACAATTTGAATCTATCTGCTCCATAAAAATACTAGTCCCAACAATAAACCCTAGTGGCACACTTTGGAACTATCTACCCACTGGTGACCTCCTTTGGGCAGAAGTTAGGCACGTGAACAAAAATTGAGTTAATTGACAGTTGCATTAACCTCTGTTTCAGAGTGTAATGAGTATTTAATTTCGAGCCACTCACCAGAATGAGGGTAATCACTTAGTAACATTCACCACCACCATGGTTACCATTAACCAAAACGTAGACTTAACTATCGCAGTTGTAACCCTCCTCACTTACAACTGAAAATTCATATAACGTTTGCATCCTCAAACTTTCGGACGTGCAGCCAAGCACGCTAACTCTGCAATGTTGGACCTTTAAAGTATTTTATCACATGTGTGTGTGTGTGTGTTAGTAAGTTAGTTTATGTATATATATACACACACAAGCTACGGTACCTGTCCCTTGTCCAGATTATTACCTCACCTAGCATTTCTTTCTATAGCATTTTAAAAACTATCTATATATTTAAAACATGAATACACCATGCGATGGACATAATTACTTTGTAGGAAGAGGTAGCGGCAAAAGTGGTGACGATTGGGGTGCTTTCTATTACCTGCCTTCAACACCAGTCGTTAATGTCCTTCCACAGTATTTCACATTATTAATAAATTAACGGCCATTGGTAACAAAAGTGTCTTACGGTGAGTAGTTGTAAGGTCAAGGATCAAACTATGAAGTGGCTATACAAATCAAAAACGCCTCTTCATATCACCCTTACGATAGCTGTCGGAGTAGAAACTTTAACTGATTAAATGTTTTATTGCAATAGTGGCGGACATTCTTTTTCACTGCATTCCTCCTCAGAGGGAGCTAGAGTATTTTCTGAGCTAGATGTTTTGTGCCTTCCCCTACACTATATATATGCTGCGTTACAGAAAATATAATAAGGATTTTGTTTAGTCTAAGAACGTAACGCTACTATGAATGTAGTTAACATTAAACTTTGTGAAATATAAGAGATGCTAAATAACAGGGTTGGAAGGGTTGTGACACTACAGTAACATGGCCCTTATTCCACACTACAATCTCACAAAGTTTGTTTGAGATTGGTTCAGAGACCTAGTAGTAGTTAGATAACGGACAGACAAACACACAGATTTTTGTGTTTCATGTGTATAGAAGGTATATCTAGCCTCAATTAAAACATATGAATCTTGCAGATTAATTGATTTTCTACATGCTTAAAACTCTGGTCGATATATTAAATTTCTCTGCAATTTGTGAAAGATGTAGTAGCATTATCAATAATGATTAATAAACTTACTTAATGATAACTATAAATAACTGATTAACATATGAAAAAAGAAACAATAAGTTTATAAGGTTAGTAGAACAAGTTATTGTATTTTATTTACAATAGATATTTTGTAAAGTTTCACGAATTTAATTTCATTAAAAATCTATCTTTGTGATAATTTCCTTATTTATTTTAACTCAGTTTATAAATATTTTTCGTTATTACTTTACGTAAAGCTACACAATGAAATATCTATGTTTGCTTACCACAGGCATCGAAACCAGGATTTTAACGTCTTAAGCTTTGAGACTGGTGGGGTTCTTTATTTAGATCAAAGCGTTTTATTATTATTTACATTATTTTTACTGGTTTATAAAGTAAACAGATTAATAGTTGTTGTTGTTTGTTGCATTTAACAACAATTCACTAAGTTAACATATACATCGTCTGATTATATTAGGTTCACTTAATGGAGCGTCATGTAATAAAAAAAGAAACGTTATTTATAAAACAAACAAAAACTTCCCAACTTATAGTGGCAATGTTTATTTTTTGTTTTCGCAGTAGTTTTATTTTCAAACTTTTGTTTTGTTATTTGAAGTTAAGCATAAAGATCCACAGTGGACTATCTGTGGTCTGCCCACTACGGGTATCGAAATCCGGTTTTAAGCATTGTAAGTCCATATACATGACGTTGTACAACTGTGCAACTTTTCAAAATGAAAACTGAAGACCAAAAATGGCAACCCACACCCTGGACACTACTGACGACTATGTGATAAAGACTGCATACATCTTGTATTTTGACTGTTGTAATTGAGTCAATGTGTCATACTGCCTAGTTTATTTGAAGTTAAGTCAGAGAAACGAGTGTTTGTCTCAGTACATTTCACTATAAATTTTCTTAAGCTGAGAACAGTGAACAGTCAAGTTGGAACTCTACAGAATGGCTAAGTCTTTATCTTACTAGTTTAATCTGACTTAACATGCCCACCACATTCACGGTTTTGACTAATTTGTCAGCACTTTACCTGCTAATAAACATCTTCTAATTCATGTTATTGTGATGACTAACAAGATGTGTAAATAGCATCAACTAATGAAGAAATGAACAAAATATGAACTTAGGGCATCAAGAGAGACATACCAGCACACTTGAAAATTAATTTCTGAAGTGGATGAATGTAATAATGAACAGGTTATTCTGAGGGGTTAGTCTTAACAACGTTAAGCAACCTTCATACAGGAAATCATAACATCTACCATGCATCAGTCAAACAGAGACTCGATGTCAGAAGATAATTTCTGAAGCTAAGTTCACGAATAAAGATGTAAGGTAGAGACATTAGCCAAACATGCCGAATGTAAAAAAGGCTTACATAATCATCTTATCCAGAGCTCAATAGACGTTATGGATTTTTTGGCAAAGCACCTATTCATATATACCGTAGTGAACTAAGATATACAAATTAAGGTAAAACAAAGCGTGTGTACGTGATTAAATGAAGATTTTCAGTTGAAGATGGAAATAGAACCATTTAATATTGCACATAAGTAACTAAAGGCATTATCGAGGAATTACGAAATTACCAGATAAAGTAATATAAAAATGTTAACCCTCTCTCTAAAATAAATCCAAAATAACTAAAACAATTAACAGCTGTTTGTTCAGAAAGAAGTAAACTGTTCAATAAAGGACGTTTTACCTGTAACATAAAAAAGCACATCGCCAGGACCTTCACACAAATATCTTTCTAGATATATGTGTGCATTTCAAGAATTAAATGCATATTTGGATATCAAACTTAACTCAAAATGGTAATTATATCTACAGTGAAATATTAGTTAACTCAATATTATTTTACAGTTTCGTAATTTTGCAGCAAAAGCAAAATGAATGGCCCGGCATGGCCAAGCGTGCGAGTCGTAATCTGAGGGTCGTTAGGTTTGCATCCCCGTCGCGCGCAAACACGCTCGCTCTTTCAGCCGTGGGGGCGTTATAATGTCGCGGTCAATACCACTATTCGTTGGTAAAAGAGTTGGCGGTGGGTGGTGATAACTAGCTGCCTTCCCTCTAGTCTTACACTACTAAATTAGGGACAGCAAGCGCAGATAGCCCTCGAGTATCTTTGTGCGAAATTCAAAACAAACAAACAAGAGAAAAATGAAAACGAGAACGTTTTCACTCTCATTTCCACACAGCTCCGATAAAGCTCGACAAATAAACAATGCACTATCGATTTTTTGGAATATTTTTCTTCCCATCTGAAAGAACGGTTTCTGGAAACTAAGGCATCATTCCTTATGAGTAGGTTTATTCATGTTCTATTTTACCAAACATTTTTATTTTATTTCTGTGCTTTTGTAGCAACTAACTTTCATTCACAGCCCTCTATGATCTCACAGCACGTAAATAATTTCAGTCTTAGAATCGCCACAGTTACTGCTTACCATAATGTAGACTGACTTAAAGTTTGTGGGAAATACCTTATGATTACATTGAAAAAGGTATCTTTAACTTAAAAAAGAACAGAATTTAATGGAAAATTTAGAAGGCTTAAGAAGCAATTATATATTTAGGATGTTTTTAGTTTCTTTATGTGTTTATCTCGTTCTTGAAAACGTTTTCATCTTAAAATGTTTGTTTCACAGCAACAGAAATGTTCCTCGGTGAGAGCCCGGCATGGCCAGGTGGATAAGGCACTCGACTCTTAATCCAACAGTCGCAGGTTCGAATCCCCGTCACACCAAACATGCTCGCTCTTTCAGCCATGGGGCGTCATAATGTAACGGTCAATCCCACTATTCGTTGGTAAAAGAGTAGCCCAAGAGTTGGCGGTGGGTGGTGATAACTAGCTGTTAGCGCAGATAGCTCTTGTGTAGCTTTGCGCGAAATTCAAAACAGACTAAACCAATCCTCTGTGAGGAAACATCACGTAACTTTCATTTAGTTTCAGCGAGTGTCGGCAAAATATCTTGTTTATTGAATGTTATAACATTTACCATATTCTAACAACATATATAAATAAAACAACATTTTTTAAAAATAAATTACATGTCTTAGATATAACTTGACGTAAAACAAGAATATTCTCAGCAAAAAAAAACTGTTACCAAACCTCACATAATTACCAAACTTTACACGATTACCAAACCTTACATTATTAACAAATCTCATATGATGCCACTTTGATAGTACTGGACAACAAACAAATTACTATTGAAGAAACCTCAAATGATGTGGGGTAATTTAATTCTGTTGATTTCAACAATGTAGTCAAAATTACCCCATTCTCTAGAACTAGAGACATTGCAATATCTCAGTATTTTACGAGCACTATTTGACATTCCATGTAATCAGATTACTACAATATATTTGTGGTATAAATTGAAGTATACTGTACAGTTTAATAGGTAAAGGGAATATATCTTGATTACTTCAGACGCTAACAGTGTTGTACTGGTGTAAAGTTCTGAATATATTGACTGTATGCTACTGATGATTGAATATATTGACTGTATGCTACTGATGGTTGAATATATTGACTGTATGCTACTGATTATTGAATATATTGACTGTATGCTACTGATGATTGAATATATTGACTGTATGCTACTGATGATTGCATCATTTTTTTCTTCATTATCACTCTCATCTGCTCTGCCACAGAAACACGAAATTCTCACGCTTTCAATTTACTAGAATATTCTAAAAGTTCCTCGATTGAGTGTAAAAGAAACAGAGTGAGATGCCTCTCCTTCACGTGTCTCTCTCTCACCTTCGATCACTTTACCTTCCGCGATGCACTGTTGAAACTTAGTCCAATCTTCTTTCTCGCATCGTACAGGTGAAAGAATCAAACTTTACACATCTTTTGTTGCTTTCTTAAACCTTCTAATCTTTAGTTCTGCATATAAGTTTTTAATACTATTTAGAAAACCATTTGAAGTGCTGGTTGCTTCAAATTCAAATCGAGTTCCAATGTGCGAAATTCACCCAAACAATTTCTGCTACATTTGTGGAATATACTACAGTTTTACAAAGGAAAAACAACAGACACAAGTTAAAAGTAGCTTACTACCATTATTTCAGATGTAACTCCACTGACATTGAAAGACATTGGGTTCCACATGTGTGTTGCAAAGTTTAAACATCTGGCTTGACACAGTAACTGAATAAGGAGAGGACCCTCATGCCATTTACAGTTCCCATGATATGACGTGAGCCCAAAGATAATCTAACTGATTCTTATCTTCGTATGACCAATGTTTCTGGATATTCAGACAAAATAACCAATACATTAAATACACAGACAGTTCATCTGCAATGGAATCAGTACCTCATGAGGATGGTCTTCCAGGGCTACATCCACCAGTAAACTGGGAAATATAAGTTGTACTGCATAGAAGACAAGAAATAATCATCTTCATCCAGTAAAGCTATTCCTATGGTACCTCAACATAAACTGCATCACCTGATCACACAATAAGAACCAAAAATGATCTTATTCGTGACTTGTCTCTATTGAAGCAGTATGGGGAACTAACTGACTCTCATTTTCAGCAATGAACTTTATTAGTTTCTCACAACAACATGCAAGATACTTTCTGTTTCTATACAAATGTTGATTCGCTAATGGAAGGACTAGGTACTAGACATCATTCTCAAGAATGGAAACTTTTTAGGCTGAAGTTAGGCTGAAAGCTATACGTTTGCACAGGGGGAACACTAAGCCATCTATTCATGTTGCTCATTGGGGAACATGAAAAAAACTTATCCAAGTATGCAGATTATACTTTCTTAAATTCAATTTTCAATGAATAAATAACATAATCAAATTATTTTCACGATATATGATAGTATTTCAAATATATCTATCATAACTCAAAAACTATACGGTCAGTAATTTTCAACATAAAATTTAGAATCAGCATGTTAAACTACTCAGAAAAAGTTGTATTTTTTGGTAACAGAGAAAATATTTGTTGCCACGCTTAGATAATATTGTAAGTTTTTGTTGTTTGTGATCATTTATACAAAGAAATTACGACTAATATTTCTTTGTTGGCGCAACCTTCTTGTGTCTAACTTTAAGAAGTGGGTTCATCATAAGAGTGATATTCAGTTTCGCTAATACGTTGGTATAAACCATGCAAGTAACGGTTGCTACTGACTGTTTACTCTCTCTCTGGAAAGCAGTTAAAAATCACGGATGTCATAAATTTGTTTCTTTGTTGTTTGAATTTTGCACAAGGCTACAAAGAGAGATGTCTGCGCTAGCCGTCCCAAAGTTTGCAAAGACTAGAGAGAAGTTAGCTAGCTATCACTATCCACCGTCAACACTTGGGCTACTTTTTTTACCAACGAAGACCAGAATTGATGACCACGTTATAACGCTCCACACAGCTGAAAAGGCAAGCATGTTTTATGTGACGGGGATTCGAACCCGCGACTCTCAGATTAGGAGTCGACTGCCTTAACCACCTGACAAATGAAAATTTCTGAACAAAAATTTAATACAATCAGGTTCGAATATGAAAGAAAATATTCTTACATTTTATTTTTAAAAAACAGTATTTCGCCATCACACTTTTTGAAAATTTATAAAATCAAAAATTACAGAAAAGCTATCTCAAGTTAGAATACCTTTTTAAGCTAACACTAATTACATTATTAAGACTCTTCTTATCTTCACGTAATTGAATTATTTCTGTTATGAGAAAAATATACTTAAACGGAAGTTCATGGCATTCCTCCAGTGTGGAAAGAGTTAATCAGGCAAGTTTTATCCAAAGAAGATGAAATAAACTATATGACAAGAGGTATTTCAACTCATGATGATAACAAACCCACTTAAAGTAAAAATGTATTCTAAAGACGGCTGGTATTGGTACCGAAACTTTAATCAAAATAAAGTACAGAACAACGTTTCAACCTTCGTAGTTCATATTCAGGTTAACAAAGAGAATTTGCAACTGAAAGTTGCTGAGCATATTTCTTAGACACTAGAGTGTGAATGGGTACGAGATTGTAGGGGACGTTGCATTCTTTCAACTGCAACTTTAAAAGACATAATACCAAACAACAGAAACTTCTCCCACATGTTAAGGAGAAATCAATCTCCTGCAAGTGTGAAAAAAATATAAGCATCTTATTAGATACTATGAAGACTTAACCATTAACAATAAACCATGCGTGGCCCGGCAAGGCCAAGCGTATTCAGGCGTGCGACTCGTAATCCGAGAGTCGCGGGTTTGAATCCCGGTCGCGCCAAACATGCTCGCCCTTTCAGCCGTGGGGGCGTTATAATGTGACGGTCAATCCCACTATTCGTTGGTAAAAGAGTAGCCCAAGAGTTGGCGGTGGGTGGTGATGAATAGCTGCCTTCCCTCTAGTCTTACACTGCTAAATTAGGGAGGGCTAGCACAGATAGCCCTCGAGTAGCTTTGTGTGAAGTTCAAAAACAAACAAACAATAAACTAAGGACACAATGCATCGAAGATAAAAATCACGAAACTGCCTCAGTTAAGATAAAAAGTGAATTATTTACAGAAACCAGGCTATAACTCAATGGACAGTTGGTTGAAATCATGCAATATAATAACTGATTTTAGTTCTAGCTACAATTATTTGAAATGATGATATAAAAAAGCAAGAGAATTGCCTCCAGACATGAAGTAAGAAGATAAAATGTGGGCACCAAAAGATCTAATGTTCCATCAAAGTTGGATATCACCCTCTTTCACCTTGGGAATCTTCTCTACATGGCTAGATCATAACCAATAATGAAGATTGCTTGTGAATAGACATCACTCAGAAAAACCAGATGCGGGGTTTGACTTTCTTGAAACACTTTCACAGTCTGTAATAAATAGATCTGTGTGCGTTAAAAAGCAATTACTCCATTAGACATACATGTTTCAACCTGATTTCAGGGAGGAAATGTTTTATAAACTTAAAATATTTTTGTAAGCCCCTCTCAGTGTAAATGTTTGAAAAATAAGAAAGGATCATTAGATTTAACATTGTTTATCAGGAGTAAATCACGCGTGAGCACATAAATTCAGTAGCCAGTCTCCAGGAACGCTCATCTACTCAGGGCTAGTTGCATCATGCGTTTGATTTTAGTTTCACAAGTGCATCTGCTGTACACAACAATGATGACAATGATTGTTAACTCACAGCATCTGGTTTGGCTTTCAAAGCAAGTGTAAATGATGAAGAGGACTAGTAATGATCCTTGAGGTAAATCACAACTGATGACGATAGAGCCTTATTGTTAACTTCCATTGAGGTAAATCACAACTGATGACGATAGAGCCTTATTGTTAACTTCCATTGAGGTAAATCAAAACTGATGACAATAGAGCCTGATTGTTAACTTCCATTGAGGTAAATCAAAACTGATGACGACAGAGCCTGATTGTTAACTTCCATTGAGGTAAATCAAAACTGATGACGATAGAGCCTTATTGTTAACTTCCATACTTCATGATGTATCTTTTGGTACTTAGTACAACTAATCTTCTACTCGTGTATTCTGAGCATTTTTCAGCCAGGATGAGAAGCTGGACTATTTTATATCATAATTCCAGATTTAAAATTAATGCCCTAAATTTCAGAGCATTCTTATGTATTAATTTCAAATTCACCAATGTTTTTTCAAGATCTATCTTCAAACAAATGACGAGCACCTAGTGATACGCGTGACAATAATTTAATCTGATAGTTTTAGTTGCAGTCTCCACTGAAATCTTGTAAATGGTGTTTGGTGAAAAAGGCTATTAAGATACGATGATCCTTCGTGAATTTGGCAAAAAGTATGCTAAAAGAATATTCTATATTTTATTAATGTTACCCATTGTCAAACAGTATTGATACTCCAATACTCACTTTAACAAGTTGGCTTTTAACATTTTCAATTCTTATGTCATTCAAACCTTGTTCTCGAAATGTCCTCTGTTTGGGGTTTGTCAACCTGCCCAGTACGTGTGTAGGTAATTCAACTTGTAGTTATTAGTTGTATTGGATTTGATACCCTCCCCCAATTTTCCTTAGATTTACTCGCCTTAATATTGCAAACAATTAAAGCCCAGGTGATATGTTACTGCTACTAATGTATTGGTAAGATACTATCATGGTCTTGTGAACACTCCGTATTTAAAGCACACTATCAGTACAGAGAAACGTTGTAGTATTTCTCAGTTTGGTTTGAAAAAATCGACAACTATTCATGAAATAAAATGGATGTTACTTACAACATATATTTTTCTGTTATATCCTACACTCACACCTTACAGACTGATTAGTATCCTTGTTTGAAGAATAAGGCATGGCCTAGTAAGTAGTGTGTCCAGATTCTTAATCCAAGAGTTCATGGTTCGCTTCGCATCTTCTGAAAAATGTGCTATGAACTTTAGAGCTATAGGGTGCTATACCAGTGAGGGTCAAATACAACTATTCAGCTAAAAATAGTCAATGGTGGGTGTGGATGATTAGCTTGCCTTTCTAGTCTATCAGTCCAAAATTAGAGACTGCTATACACAAATAAGCCTTGTATGGCATTGCGCGAAAATTTTAAACCTTTACAACCAAACCTTCTTCAGAGACAGGAACACAAATTAAGAGAACAAAATAACATTAGTATCTCATAATCAATAAATAATCTAATTAACAATGCATATGGCGCATTATTTGTGAAATGTACCTTAATATAAAAGTTTTTGTTTTATTTTAATATCCAGTGTCCATCAAACAGTTCTATCATTTGTTTATGTTTACCTGCTTCATAATAACGTTAAAATTATCCACGAGTAGGATATAGAAACTCAGCTAATCTTATTATCCAACAAAAATTACAGGGATTTAACATCCACATCAACCAAAGAGTTGATGACTCATAGGTTTTAACCACTTAAAGTTTCAATCATTATCATGTTCAAAACAATTTAAAGAATTAAAAAGTATGATTATATTTATAACTAATCTGAATAAACAGTTTTTCATAACAAATATCTGTATATTATAAAGTAGATCAAGATTTTAAATGAATTATTATGTTAATTATACTTTCCTAATACGTTCCTAAACATTATGACATTAATACGTGCACGTCTTTCGTCAATAATTTTATATAAGGTATAAGTTGTGATTTATTCTGTAAAAGAAATTACGAGTGAAATATCTACCAAAGTATGAGTACTCGTGTGTTCTTTCTATCCGCTTCACCTTCTAATTAAATATATATAATCAGATTAATGTCCTTGTTAGTGCTTTTAAAATTTCAAAAAATTGATAAGAAAATTATTAATATTTAATACTTTTTTACTCTACTTAAATACTTATATCTAAGCACACCTGAAGCTTTTGATGTGGGTGGTTTGCTACAAATGTTGTCTTTATCATTCTGTGTAGAGCTGGCTTTGGGAGCTTGATTCTGTTGACCTTTTACAGCTACTGGTGGAGATACTGTTGCTAAACTAGGAATCGGAAGGGATCCTGGTCGTTTGGGCCTTGTAATAGATTTTTCTTGAAATCCAGTACTTTTATCCAAGGAGTTTTTCTCAATGTCTTCTTTCCTTCTTAGATTGGTAAAATTAGCATCATTTTTAAGCAGATTCTCAACTTTCCGTGATTGCTTATAACTTTCACCCACCTTAATTTGGTTATTTTCATCCACAACGGTATTCTCTTTTAAAGGTTCTGAACCTTCACTTTTTAATTTTAGTTCTGATACATTCCACAGTAATCGCTGGTCTTGTGAGGACTTTGAGTTTTGACAGTTGACACTTATTGGTGAATATATTTCTGATACCGTTTGACTGACCGTCAATAAATGACTATTTCCACAAGATTTTGAGGCCAGATTTGACAACTGTTTCGTCACTTCCTGACCATTCATCATATTAATTCGTTTGTAGGTTGGAAACAACTTGGTATTGTTCAATGGTTCTTTAGGACTAACTGTGGAAGAATCCTTATCAAAATTTGAACTAAAAACTTTTATTTGTTCACTTAAATTAAGAAGCTTTGAAGAATCTAAATCCTCACTAAAATTCTTAATCATTTTGTTTTGATCTTCAGTATTCTTATTGTCGAAGCGCATGGATGTAAGAGTAACAACTTCATTTAAAGAATGGTTATTATTCAAAGCATTATTAACCACCGAGAGTGCGGAAGTTTGGTTCTTTTTAGCTGTTTTAAGGATTCTACGATCTAATGAACCCGAAAATGTAGGAAATAGTACTGACTTTTCCTTTTGAAAATTAAGTGGTTTTAGACCGTTGTTTTTCTGACCAGACCCTAATTTGTTCTCTATTGCTTTCCTCTGGCTAATGACGTTAGCGGGAAGTAAGCATTCATTATTATACGATTTTGTCCACGTTGTCTTATCTAAAAACGAAGAGTCACTAGCATATCTTGTCCCTCGATTTTTCAATTCGAAGTCTTCTCCTTTAATATAAAGAGATAAATTAGGCGAACCTGTTCTTCTGTGACACGAAACAGAAGGCGAAGAAGAAGAGTTATGACGTATCAAAGTTACCTTTTTTTTACCAGCGTGAAGAAACTGAGGAAGTGCCTGACAATGTCCCTCTCTCATTAGAACATAAGGCTGGTGGGTAGGTGTATTAGAAGACGACCCGCTGGTGGAAGATGGGGCAGAGCCTGACTTAGGTCCAGAGCTGTGTCTTCTCCTACTAATCTCTGATAATACTGGGCTTTGGGCTAATTTATCAATCTCCTCCGCTTCTTGCCGAACTTTGCTATCGAAAGCTGTTTCATAAAGTTGTCTTGCCATGAATATTGTAAGCAGTTCTAATATCAGTCCCTCAATATTAATACAGCTATCCAACTCCAGGTAAATTCTGGAAAAAAAAATTCATTTTACAGTTATCTAAGTGTAGGATTTATTTCTTTTTAATTTAATGTCTTGTTGAGAGTGAATGAGTTGAAAATCAACTGGTTGCACATACCATATGAAGAAAATATTATTTTGTTAGGTTCTTGGAATGTTGACGGACTTATCCTTCATACGGTTTATTAAAACAATTATTCATTGCAAGATTTATACTGGATATTTCTTATATTTATGTTTATTTATTTGACTTATATTCTAAATAAAACTTAAACAACGAAGTTACGGTGACGCTATACATTTGGCTAAGCTACACTTAAGATCGCCCCCTTCAATGACATAGTGGTAGGGGTCCGGCATGGCCAGGTGGTTAATTAACTCGATTCGTAAACCGAGGGTCGTAGGTTCGAATCCCCGTCACATAATACCATTGTTAATTGTTAATTTTGTACATAAGCACTTGGTTTCAAGAGTTACATAAATGATGCAGTAAGGAGTAAAAAATCTAATTTAGTTATACCTACTTACGTCACGATAAAGAACTATTTCAGAATACAAAAAAGATTAATTTAATACTGAAGTATGGAGGCCTAAAATGCATTACACCTTGTTAATAACTACTTATAAATAGCACCCAGCATGTCCAGATGGGTTAAGGCGTTCGACTCGTAATCTAAGGGTCACGGGTTCGAATCTCCATCGCACCAAACATGCCCGTCCTTTCTGCTGTGGGGGCGTTATAATGTGACGGTGAATCCCACTATTCGTTGGTAATAAAGTAGTTCAAAAGTTGGTGGTGGTGGGTAGTGATGGCTAGCTGTCTTCCCTCTGGTCTTACACTATTAAATTAGGGACTGTTAGCACAGATAGCCCTCGAGTAACTTTGCGCGAAATTCAAATTAAAGAAACTTATGAATAGAAAACTGTATAAAAGTGTAGAAGTGTAAAAATAAAGAGCTTAACTTTTTTTTTTTTAGATTTTCCACTCAAAACTGTGTTTAAGGTATATTTACTGTGTGGATAGGAATAACATTGTATATTAACTTTTATCAAAGATGAAACTATTTAAGATTTTACAGGTATACTATACAATGTTTCAAATCATTGCTGTTGAAGTGGGCTCACCTGAATTTATTGAATTCCATGCGATATTCATCCATAAAGCTTACCATTTCGGTTGACTGTTGAGACTCTTTTCTAAGGTACCAACCCCACAACTATGATTCTGAATCTGTCCCATCTTGGTAGACCTAGTGCCTTTCTAAACTACCACCCCCACTACTATCATTCTGGATCCGTCCCACCTTGGTAGACCTGGTGCCTCTCTAAACTACCACCCCCACTACTATCATTCTGAATACGTCCCACCTTGGAAGACCTGGTGCCTTTCTAAACTACCACCCCCACTACTATCATTCTGGATCCGTCCCACCTTGGTAGACCTGGTGCCTCTCTAAACTACCACCCCCACTACTATCATTCTGGATCCGTCCCACTTTGGTAGAACTGGTGTCTTTTTAAAGTATCCCTCCTACTACTATCATTCTGGATCCGTCCCAACTTGGAAAAGCTGGTGCCTTTCTTTAGTATCATCCCAGTACCGCTACCACCACCATCATTCTACTAGGTCATCCCATAAGTAATGTACGAAAATTTAATACAGAAAGTGCATAATCATTTCTGTCTTTGTAGAAGGCTTTAATGACTAAAATATGTAGTAGGACGTGAATAAAAAATGTTCAGAAAAATAAAAGAAGCCAACCCAACTCCACTTTTTCAGATCATTAATCAAATAAACTTTTACGAAGATGGACGTGTCTGAGAAGCACATTAGGTATATAATGCTTTATGAGTTTTAAAAGCAACAGTGCAGCAGAAACTACATGAAACATTCAAGGTGTTTACGGTGCAAGTTCTCTCAATGAAAGAAAATGCCGAAGGTGGTTTCAGAAGTTCAGATCAGGTGATTACACCTTAGGTGATGCACCACGTTGAGGTCGTTCTGTTGAGTTTAATGCTAACTTGCTGCTGGCTCCACTTGATGAAGATTGTGCTGTAATAGTTGAAGAACTAGAACAGAAACTTAATTTAACCCATTCAACAGGTCACTATCATCTGCAAAAGCTTGGAAAGGTGTCAAAACTTGAAAAATGCCCCCCCTCATGAGTTGTCACAAGCCAACCTTAGAACAAGAGTGGACATATGCACTTCTCTGTACTTTCGTGAATGTAACTCACCTTTTTTGGAGAGGTTAGTGACTGGAGATCAAAAATGAATATTTTATAAAAATGTTAAGTGCAGCAGACAATGGATCAGTGCAGATAAACTGGCTAAAACACAGCCCAAAATGGATCTCAACCCAAGGAAAGTCTTGTTAAGCATTTGGTGAGATATTGTTGGTGTGATCCACTTTGAGTTGCTGCCACTCAATTTCACGATTACATCAGACTTCTATTGTCAACAGTTAGAGCGCTTGAATGTTGCACTGAAAGAAAAGAGGCCTGCTTTGATCAGTCGTAAGGGTGTTGTGTTACACCAGAATAATGTGCAGCGTCACACAGCAAGGATTATATCTGCAAAGATTGAAGAGCTAGACTGAGTAAAACTTCCACATCCTCCTTATTCTTCAGACCTTGTCTCATCTGATTATCTTCTATTCCGAAGTTTTCAGAACTATCTTGATGGAAAAGAGCTTGGAACACATGAAGATGTCAAAACTACCATCTCTACATTTTGTCCTCCAAATCCCAAGCATTTTATATAAGTGCCATTCAGAAACTTGTGAATCGTTGGCAGGAAGTAATTAATAATAATGGAACATGCATTATTGAATAAATAATATTAAAAACGTTTGAAATCCTTTCTCTTTTTCTGAACCTAAAATCGGACATTACTTAAGAGATGACCTGAGAGATGCGCCCAATCTTGGTAGGTCTGGCATCTTTCTAAAGTGCCATTCTTACAGCTACCTTTCTGGATAAATCCCTAGATGTCAGACTTGGTGTATTTCTATAGTACACCCACGCTATTCTGGATCCACCCTTAGCTAGTAAACCTATTTTTTATGCATATCTGTAAAAACGTGTACAAACACTTATTTTCCATATTTCAGCTGTCTGTATGTGAAATGAGCTTACTGATTTTGGAAAAGTAGAAAAAACAACAAAGATCTGAAATTAAATAAACAAAACCACATTATGTTTGACTTTATATATTGAGTGTTGGTTTAAAAACGTAGCCGATGTACAAAAGAAAACAATCGAAACAATTAAACTATTATAAGTTTGTTTGTTTTTGAATTTCGCACAAAGCTACTCGAGGGCTATCTGTGCTAGCCGTCCCTAATTTAGCAGTGTAAGACTAAAGGGAAGGCAGCTAGTCATCACCACCCACCGCCAACTCTTGGGCTACTCTTTTACCAACGGATAGTGGAATTGACAACATTATAACGCCCCCACGGCAGAAAGGGCGAGCATGTTTGGCGCGACGGGGATGCGAACCCGCGCCCCTCAGATTACGAGTCGCACGCCTGAACAAGTTTGGAACTATCATAAGTTCTGCTTATATACCTACCTTAAACGACAGTAGAGATGGACAAGCTTTGACTTTGCCTCTACCTTTCAGCTGTGCTCAATATAACACATACTTTTTCACTGACGTTAAAACAAGTTTTCATTTTCTTTTCCAGCACGTAAAAAAAAAACGTTTGCAGGTTTGTATGTACAGAAAACAACATGTGAGTAACTGACAAAATAAAAATGTATCTCAGGACTGCTGGTATGGGTGTTAACACTTTTACAAAATAAAGAAGGTGACCTAAGTAGGACGAAACGTTCTTCTCTGGTTTATTTTGGTAAAAGTGTTAATACCCATACCAGCCATCCTGAAATATATTTTTACTCCAAGTGCGTTTCTCTTCATCAAGAATAACAAGACAAACATTTGAGCTCCTCGAATTATATCCTCGAAGGAACATACAAAATTTGTGGTTTAAGGAATTCTTTTTCAGTAACAAGAATTCGTCTCACGTGATATTTTGCTTTAAAGCATCTGAAGAAAATATTAAAACACGTTTTGCATACTGAGGCTTAACTGTACTTTATAAGACAACGTTTGAAATCCTTCATTATTCTTTCTTCATTTTTATGGCACTCAGATTGATGGGAATTATTATGTTGTCAGACACTACAAATTCTACTGTAATAAGCTTCTGTAAAAAATAGCTAGGTCAGTCAACCTTCCATAAAACACCCACTGTACGTGGAAATCGTCATCTGGTATTTAATCAAACCAAAACTCAACAAACTAGCCCATAATTTGGAAGTGTTAAAAAGGAGGTTGCGAATCTTAATTAATCTTGTTTGTTATTCTGTTTACCATACCAAGATATATACCTAACTTTAATACAATGGCATTCATAATGTAGCCACAGCCTTCCCTTTATGGGGCAGGGAATATCTCCAGACTGGCTGGAAGTATGATATAAGCTGTTCTGAGAACTCAGATGTACGGATTCTCATCTAAGGCTTCCTCTAATAACATATCATGCCCAACACTCTCTGTATAATAATCCCAACAATTATTCTCTCTTAGAGACATTAGATTATCACACGGTCATTAACTTGCTATAAAACAAACATGTGGATGTTAAACATCTCCAGCGTTGTAACAGAATTATACAGTTATACACTACTGCAGTAGCACAGGCATTATAATACAACTAACTGTTCGTATACATTGAATATTAATGCAATTCAACTTTCATACTGAGTGATCTTCTGACACACTTTTTTAAAGAAATTTAAATAAGGAATAAAATATATTTTCAATTTTATGATCACTTTTTTAACATTCATAGATAACATTGGAGAGGTAAGTACAAACTAACGAAATAACAATGAAGAATGGAAGACTTGTTTGTAAGTGAATAAAATGAATGTAGACAGTAATAGAGATACTCAACATAAGTTTAAAACGATGTTCGCTGACGACTTTTCACGGATGCCGTTTCTGCCTTACTAGTGCCAAGGAGGTCAATATTCTTTCAATGGTTCTAGAGACTTTGCAATCTTAATCCCTGTATAGTCTGGAATACACTGCCAGGTTTCCATCTTAACTTGCAGTTGACTTCCTTTCTGCTTATATGGGAACTAACTATTCAGAATTCTATACTGTAATACTTGTAAACCAGTTGCAAATATTATGTTAATTACACTGACCAATTAGAGAGCGTTGCTTTTTAGCAATCTAGAGATGACCATGTTTTATTGTTTACAATTCCATCTTTAAGGGAAGCTTAAATGCTCCACCTTTATTATGCAGAATGTTGTTTCTCCAAGAAATTATGAATGTAAAAACACATATTATATTATCTAAGATGAAGGGCCCATCTGTAAGTATGAATACAGATGACTGTCCACCATGGTTCCTCAAGTAGGTGCTTCGTCATTTGCCATATTCCTACTACTTCTGTAAATGGTGATTTCTAACGATCCGTCTTGCACCATATGTTTATTTCACATGGGACTTCCATAATTTTGTGGTAACAAATGATGTAAATAATAGCTGCAGTTTCTTTTCACCCATCTTGTTTCATGAGGTGTAGTTTAGGCAATTCTCTGCTTGATTAATGTCTATGGGGTTGTTATAAATTTGGACTATTCCAACCGAAAACGTTGTAGATTCGGTAATGGAATGCATGAACTTTGCGATACAATAATTTAGAGAATAATTATGTTTCCAATCTGTGTTGATATTCTGCAACGCTGCTTAAACTTGTGAGGTGCAAAAAAAGGACATGATAGAAGTTGCTGAAGTGCACTTGACCAGTTTTAAGCAGGCGTTTTGTATCTTTTTTAATCTTACCTAGTTGTGTGTCATTCCTACTGTCTATCAGTACTGCATAAATTGTTATCTTGATTTCATTCGATGGTGGAGAGATGTTTGAAGGTAAAGATACTATCAGAAAGTTAAGAATCCTTGTATAGATTTCTTAACTATTTATACCAATATATCTTCATGTAAACCTTACATGAGGCGATCACTGATAATATTATGTTCACTACTCCAGATGGAAATGCCACTCAAAGTAAGGAATATAGTTGGACAAGTCTGATAGGAACATCCAATCTTCAGCATGTGATAATTTGATATAGGAAAGTAACGTCAGTTTAGCTATCTGGATGGTTTGGTTACAGTTTCTGAGAGCTGTCATACTATTCATGACAAATGTTGTTGTGTCATACTTGCAATGACTGTACAACCTCTAGGTCATCATGTGATATGATGTTATAGACTGTAGGAGTTAACGTATCAGTCTCACTTAAAAGTATGATGTCATAAGTATAATCTTGAAGGTAGATTATGACTTGTTCATGTATAAAAAAATAAACTTAAGCAAACTCCAACATAGATCTGTAATTAATCAAGTGCTTTTCTACAGCTGTATTTAGAATTGAGCTCACGTAGTAGTTCTACAAAACACGTTAATAACACATAATAACATTTTACATACATCTATACCTAAATAAATATGAATTTTATATCGCAAAAATGAAACACAAACTAAATCCTTTAAACTAAACCACATTAATTTGTACTCAACCTACAACTCCTCTTCAGTGGTAACTCTGTAGGCTTACGACACTAAAAGTCGAGTTTCAATACCTGTGGATGGCAGAGAACGAACGCATCGTGTACCTGTGTGCTAACAGCAAATAAACCAAACTACAGTTACGTGTCAGGTAACTCTTCCTTTACCTGAACTAAAGACATGTTACATTACAATCTACAATCGTTCATAAGATAGACTGCTATAAAAGAATTGTAATCATTTATTTATTTCTCCTCTTACATTTCTTTTCATATAATATAAAGAGCACAAAATTGTATTTTTTACCACAAGAAAGTCTGAGTTAAAAACTACCATTCACTACGTCGTATTAAAACTAATGGCATAACTATAGTAACATAGAAATAGTCACCGAGCTTAGCCTAGTAGCAGTAGCTTGGTAGGAAATTATATAATCTAAGCAAATTAGCTGAAGTTAACTATTTGATCCTCAAATTAATCCAAAATTGAAGTATTAAAATAAAATCAACGATGAGATTGATCCTAGTATTAAAAATATAGGAAATTCTAAGGGAATTAATTAACGCAAAGACAAAGTTTATTTCACAATTGAAATAAACGTAAACTATGCTCTATAAAATAATGTATGTATTATCATATTAAACATGTCACCTGGAAATGAATGAATGTAACGAAACAAAAAGTTTACTGAATGTGAAATCCTATGTGGTTTATACTAAAGACAGTTTTATGCAAATTAACTTAAATAGAAAAGGATTAATTTAATAACAATTATCGAGATAAAATTGATAAGTAATCAGATGTTGCTAAGATATACAGTATAAAATTAAAACCAGTCAACTACATAAATATATACAATACAGAATAAAACTTACAGTGTACCACAGGTCATTCTGAGCATTCAGAACACCTAAAGAAAAACTATTTACAGAATGACAAACTCAATACAAAATTGGTGAGTGTAAACGTGCAAAAACCAAAAACGTGTGTAAACCAAAGTTAATCAGACATGTAACAGCACTACCTATATAAGGATGTCTCATTTTGTTCATCGAAATAATATTTATTCTTCTTTTAAATTCAATGAAAAACTCAAAAACCAAAACAATGGTAACAACCAATGTCACTGAGGTAACATAGTTTCAAACGGGATATCTGTTTTACTTAATAGTTGTTTTTCTAGTCATACCATTTTCCAAAATAAAGCTCATGTAACTGGTCAAAATAGCACTTTCAGTGCTATGTATAGCAAGGCTGAGTTAGCCACTGGCTGTTCCAATGTCAAATACACGTCATTTAACACCCATATATCCTTACAGGCACACATCTACTGTTGTCTGCACAAGCCACCATATTTTGGGTACAAGACCTGACTTTGGCCAAACCCTACTCAAGTTCAGCTAGTTGAAAGTGCATAGAGCAGTAATAGCTATAGCTTTCCCTCAACATTCCTTCCTTTACTGTCGTATTGGCCAAGATGTGAGCACATTCTCCGTTTCCATCTGCTAAGGTAGTGGAGCTATTGCATTATATGCTGGATAACCTTGTTTATACAGGAAACTTTAAAGGATATATCGCTATATTTAGCAGCAACTGAAGCATTATACCTGTTATTCAACTTTACCGTTTTACTTTAATGGTTTTGCTAATTATTGATAATACTCAAGGGCAGAAACAGACACAATAACTACTCTGGCAGATTCTTTGGCTCCATTAATTGATTTGTACTAACCTCAAATCATTTACCATAGTACAGCCTCAATCACAGAACAGGCATTCCAGAGGTTCGTATGGCATGTAATGGGATTGTTAATAACTTCATATGAAGTTATTGATGAAACTCTCTTCTTAATTAATAAGCATGCTCAGAAAAGTCTTCCCATATAATGTTATATTCTTAGATCACAAACATGTAAACTCTCATGGCTTTATTCTTTTAAGTTTCGATTTTACTTAAATATGTCATTTGATTTTCCACAAGATTATCTAAGTGGCACAACTAAGTAACAATCATTTACAAGACATCACTTTGTTCCTCACCTAAGTACCTTATGGTGTCAAGTACTGAAACATAAGTCTCGGCATCACATACTGCATCATATGTCTCAGAATTCAGCGTTTTCAAAAGACAACTTATTTCAAGCATTAACTTATCAGGTCATCCCTTAAGTAATGTCCGATTTTAGGTTCAGAAAAAGAGAAATTATTTCGAACGCTTTTAATGTTATTTAATAAATAATGTATGTCCATTATTATTAATTACTTCCTGCTAACGATTAACAAGCTTCTGAATGCCACTTCCATAAAATTCCTATGGTTAGGAGGGAAAGAATGTAGAGGGTAGTTTTGACATCTTCATGTGTTCCAGGTTCTTTTCCATCAAGACAGTTCTGTAAACTTCACAATAGATGATAATCAGATGAAGCGAGGTCTGTAGAATAAGGAGGATGTGGAAGTTTTCCCAGTCTAGCTCTTCAATCCTTGCAGATGTGATCCATGCTGTATGGGGCCGTACATTATCCTGGTGTAACACAACACCTTTACGATTGATCAAAGCAGGCCTCTTTTCTTTCAGTGCAACATCCAAGCACTATAACTGGGTTCAATTTAGCTTCTGTCTTAGTTATTCAATTGTTACAGCACAATATTCATGAAGTGTAGCCAGCAGCGCTCTAACTGTTGTCAATAGAAGTCTGATGTAGAAATTATATTGAGTGGCAACAACTCAAAGTGGATTATACCAACAATATTCCACCAAACGCTTAACAAGATTTTTCTACGGTGGAGGTTCATTTTGGGCTGTGCTTTAGCCTGTTTACCTGCACTGAGTAATTATCTGCAGCGCTTAACATTTTTATAATATATCCATTTTTCATCTCCAGTCATTAACCTATCCGAAAAAGGTGAGCTACATTCACGAGAGTGCAAAGAACTTCAAATGTCCACTCTTGCTCTAAGGTTGGCTTCTGTCAAATCATGGGGATCCATTCTCCAAGTTTTGACACCTTTCAGTCCTGTTGCAGATGACAGCAAACTGTTAAATGAGTTGAATTAAGTTTCTGTTTTAGTTCTTCAACTGTTACAGCAAAATCTTCATCAAGTGCAACCAGCGGCAAGTCATCATTAAATTTAACGCAGCGCATCACTAAAACTGTAGTCACCTGATCTGAACTTCTGAAGCCACCTTGACATTTTCTGTCATTGAGAGACTCCGCTCCATGAACACCTTGAATGTTTTGTGTAGTTTCTGCTGCACTATTGCCTTTTTTAGGCTCATAAAGCATTATATGCCTAATGTGCTCCTTAGACACGTCCATCTTCATGAGAGTTTATTTGATTAATTATCTGAAAAAGTGGAGTTGGGTTAGTTTCTTTTATTTGTCTGAACATTTTTTTACACGTTCTACTACATATTTTAATCATTAAAGCCTCCTGCAAAGACAGAAATGACGATGCACTTTCTCTATTAAATTTTCAAACATTACTTATAGGATGACCTGATACATAACTTTACTTACATTTTAAAATAGTACTGTAATCCAGTACTTGCTACTAGCATCTTTACCATTGTGCAGATGAGAAACCATCAGAACTTGAAGGAAACACAAATATTTTAACTTTTCCATATTCTGATTACAAGAATTGTCCAAGAAATTAGAAATTAGCGATGCAATTATCATTATTTAGATATAAAGCATTCGTATGACTAAAATCACCATTAAAGTGAAAGACCTTTCATTTAGGGATATACACATTTACACGTTTCAATCGAGGTAATTCCACTTTAACAGTTTCCAACATGACTGAGAAGTAATGTACTCTCCAACATCCACAAATACTCTTGTTTCTTTAGTTTGTGAGGCAGAGTTAAGTCTGGTATACTTCAACTGCTGCGTGGGTCGTACTTCAGACACTTAAAAACAAAACAGGATATATTTTTCCCACTATGCAATTTGTCACCTGATGTTTTGTTACCATACATCACTATGTTGCCGAAATTTCCTTAAAAAATAAAACGTCAAATGTTTCATTTGTTAATTAATAATTATATAAACTAAATAGTGAATAGTAAAAGGTGAATATTTAAATAATGTTCTTTTTAGCTTTAAGCAACGTATTTTCACTTATACCTTACTTCTGTTACTTACGAACGTGTTAGTAAAATTATCAAATTACCATATTGCTCGAAGCTCCTAACTTAGTTTATTTTTGAACATTTATAAGGTTTGAACAAAAACTAACGTTTTTACATTGACAAAAGCAAGAACACGTTCTGATTGGCTGCAACATAACAAGACTTCGAGGCCGTGTCTCTGAAACTGACGTTACTCTCCAAGGGGAATTTGTTGTCAAGTCGACGAGATTCACAGTCTCTTTCACTTTTAACAATCAATACAACTCGGCTAGCTAAACACTAAACGTCTATGGAACAGTTGACAGTTTTCTGTAAGTGTGTTAGAGATGTTATTTGTCCCCTGGGGACAAAAGTCAAGCTGATGCCTCTAACACGACAGAAAAGTGCGATTTATCACTCAGTGCTAGTTACGACTTTAATTTTCAGAAGACTTCAGTAGAAAGTTCTAAACTGGCAGATCCATATAGAAAAATAAACTTGTAATAGTTGTTCTCACGTTTATAATATTTGTTCTCACGTTTATAATATTGTTTTACCCGAAAATGAGTTATTTACACGACCTAGTCACAAATTTTCTGTGAATAATTTTAAAAATCATTAAAATGAAAATAAAAACCCATTCAAAATTCAATTTCGAATCTATCTGTGACGTTTACCAAAAAAGGCAGGAAATATTAAGAGTCTGATAACATACTCACCTAACAGTTAAACCAGTTGTACGTGGTCACGATTTAACAAAAAACTGGTTCACCCGATCCCTAGCAATAACTTAGCTGGTGTGCAGTTATAGTCTAAGATTAAAAAAAATACACTGGAGGAAAAGAAACACCTGTGAGAAAGGGTACATCAACCCTTACCTGAGTAGTACAGGTCTTAACCAACATGAAATACTTCTTTACACATTTCAACTCCCAGTTTAAGCCCTCACCTAAAACTTATCCAGTTTTGAAGATAAAGCAATGCTTGGTTGTTTGCGAAGGAATGGACATCTCTAAGTCTAAGTAATACCGAGGTTAATGGAAATCAAAAGGCATCAGAAAACTAGCATCTGGAAAAAAACTCCCAGCCATGATAAGTTGAGTGTATGTCCTTTATAAATACGGTTTAGGTGCATGTATTCTTCAGGGAATTAATCTTCATAACAATTTGTGTTTTGCTGCAACCCGAAGAGTAGTTCACGTAAAAGTTAATGGCGTTATCTCGAATTATTTTTAACTTAGGATGATAATACATAACTTATATGGTCTATATTGAAAATACAAGATAATTAGATTACTTAAATATACATGTATTGGTTTCAAGTCACGTGCAAAGTGTTCTCTAAATCAGAGGTTTCTAATCTTTGCAACTTTAGAATCGCTTGCGTAAATCAAAATTTTCTGTGTAATAATATAATGTTGTGACATTACAACAATGAATTAGTGACATTTGCAAACCCCTTTTTCCATAATAGAGTACTACACAGATTATTGTATGATCTCTCACACTGTCACGCCCGCCAGTGGCACAGTGGTATGTCTGCAGACACTTCATCACCAAAAACCGGGTTTCGATACCCGTGGTGGGCACAGTACAGATAGCCTATTGTGTAGCTTTGTGCCTAATTTTAAGCAAACCAACAAACAAATCACGCATTCACATACAACCTGTTTAAAGTTATTGCTCTTCTTGTTTGTTGCAGGTCTAAATACACTTCTACGTAACTTTAACATCTCGTGGTTAAACTCTGAATTTCTATGGAATGCAAAGATTAGTGGTTTTTAGAGAAGGAAGTTTTTTCATGTAAAATGACTTAAAATTCGGTGTTTAAGATGATATATGTTTGTTATCTACCTTACGTAACCTCTAAATGTTTTATTTCGAAACTAGTTAGATTTAAATATAGTTTTCAGAACACCATAAACTAACGTACCACCAATGTGTGGTTGTCAATATTGTCTCACAACAATCAGAAGTAGGGCTAGTGTTCTAATCAGTTATTTATTTACTCCTTCTAAATATTCCTTTAACCATTAGTTAATAAATAACACCAACTGACCGACTTCAGTTTGTTTATTACGGTTTGTAGAACGTTTAATATTATTACACTCGTGAGAGTATTTTGTTGTAAAATGTTTTTATACGTTTGCATTACTTTTTTCCACAACCAGATTTTCACTGAACATTTCGTTATTATTATTTGTTCCATATTATTGTTATTTCACAAGAAGTAGACTATGAGCTTTGTATCCATGCAAAAAATTCTATAAAATTGGGGAAAATACATATCAAGTGTATAAATATCAATAACCTGGCCATTCTAGTCCCTAGCGTCATCCATTCAAAACACTTACATTCCTGTATATTTATGATGTGTATAATAGTTTTAAGCCTCATTGTTATTCTCAGTAAGTTCAAGTAAATATATAAAACTTCAAGAACGTTTGACGTTATTATTTTGTTGTAAGCCTTAACAACCTACAAAATAAAGTGCATACTTTATATTAGATATGGATCTCAAGGTGGTGATCATCTCGGTTGTTCAGACATTCATTACAACTATGGCTGAGTAGGGGTTTGTTCCCAATTTAATCCCCTCTTGAGGTTTCCTAAGAATAGGTAGCTTGTTTTTCGCGAAGTTTCTGTATTTCTTTAAAAAGTACTGCCATACCATTATCTGATGTAAGCTATAGTAATATCTCTGGACGACAATAAATGTGCTTTTAGGAGTGCGGAAAGACGATTTAGAGTTTATAAAGCCCCTAACTATTACTAAATGATTTAATAATTAATATATAGTACATGTTATTCACGTATATGTGCCTTACATTCGGTAGTTTTGTGCTAAAAAACAAACAAAGAATTATATGCACATGGAAAAATCTACAGTAAACACACAAATATACTAATTACGAAAAACAACATCAAATACTTTAATATCACAACTAATTTTTTTTCCCATTGAAAAACTAACTAACTTGTAAAAGCACGTTGTCTTCCACGAAGTGTTTTAACAAAATTTAAAACTTAATAACAAATAGCACCCCAGCTTGGTTTGTTATGTCTGAAATAGTTATGAAACATGAGAATCGCACAGTATTTCCAGATATGAAACCTTATTAAAACTACAAAAATAAACAAAATAAATAGCAATTCTTCCATAAACTCATCTTGAAATACGTTTAGGTAATCGGGACTTTATATTAAAAGTGTTTATTAATTATGTTCATAAGATTATATTATACACCTTCTTCTATGTTTTATAAAATCATGTTTTTGTTTTCGAAATGTGAGTGTATTTTCAATAACATTTATTAATAATATACATGCTAATAGTTAATCATGTTTAATTTAATTTGAGATCCTGCATTTAATGTTTTCAAACCAAGCGAAACCTTTTACAGAACACGAGCTAATGAACCTAGCTAGCGACCTCTAGTGTGCAAGCATATATATTCATAATTTAGAGATACTGTACACAGGAAGCATTCTATGTAACTAACCATAAGTGAAGAACATGATTGCTGTCCCAGTTATAACGTCAGACAACACCGTTAAAACGGTCGATGAAAAATAATCGTTCTCATATGGTAATTGACTTATGAAAAGCAGTAGGAAGGAAGGCCCAGCATGGCCAGGTGGTTAGGGCACTCAACTGAGGATTACGGGTTCGAATCCCCATGACACCAAACACTTTCCCCTTTTCAGCCGTGGAAACGTTATAATGTTACAGTCAATCTCACTATTCGTTGATAAAAGAGTAGACCAAGAGTTAGCAGCGGGTGATGATAACTAGCTGCCTTCCCTCTAGCCTTACACTGCTAAATTAGGGACGGCTGGCGCAGATAGTCCTCGTGTAGCTTTACGGAAAATTCAAAAACAAACAAATAAACAGTAGGGATGAGGGGTGTACTTTAGACAAGGCAGCCTAAGATGGGGTCGTTTACAATAGAGATTACACTACACGGTCGTCAGATAAAGCGTGATCGGATATGGCGGCTTGGACTGTAACGACATGCTAAAGTTCCAACGTCATTTTGATTTATTTCATCTTATATTTCCGTTTCTATCTACACATATTAGGAATACGTAATGTTCCTGTAAATTGTACACTTAATGAAAGAAATATATCAACATGATTCCATAAGTGCGTCATGCTAAAGAAACATACAACGAAGTGAAGTACAGTCAATCAGAATGATTTAGTCAAGGTAAAAGTTTTAAAAAATAACCATTTATCAAAGTAGAACTGAACATATACGCATGGAAAAGTGGATTACATCATAACAGCAGTAAATTACTGCTAGAATGGTAATATTACATCCTTATATATATTTTTACACATATTACGGCTTAGAAAGAGATTTCTTGTGTTTTGAGCTCCACCAGAAAAATTAAACATAATCTTTTGTTTTAATAATTAACTGCTGGTTTCGATCTTCTGACGCAACGTTCTGCTGACACAGTTCACGCACGAGAATTACTTCTGGTGTGGTTAAAATGTAAGTCTCACAAAACTTCTGAAAAATCAATAGATTTTCCCTCAAGAAACATTGCATCAAAAGGTCGATCTCAACTCCGTTGTGGATAATTAGCATCTTTGTTCTCATGTATCTGGAGGTGTTAGAAGGACGAACTTCCTCCTCATTGTATTGTTATCTACTCAAACAAGGAACGTATGTTCGGATTACTGACAAACATGAAGGTTTCCGGCTGAGTAGCTAGAGACTAGAAGACAAACATGTATATTTGTATTACCCAGGACAGCAGCGTATTGAAACGTACTTGTATCTGCTTTAAACGTTTAAGAATCAAGATATTTTTTTTATACATTTTAAGACAAATTATCAAAAGACGTTACACATTTTTCACGTTTGGTTGATATACTTGTCGTGTCCGTTCGTAGTGTCTCGTGGCATTTTAAAGTGAAGTTATTGCGTTTGTGTTTTCTTATAGCAAAGAGCTACATCGGGCTATCTCCTAAGACCACCAAGGGTAATCGAACCCCTGATTTTAGTGTTGAAAACTCATAGACTTATCGCTATACCAGTGGGTGAGAGTGAAGTTATTTAACTGGAGTCTGGAAGTGACGTCACACATTCTATATGAAAAAAAATCAAGCATATCTGTTTAAAACTTACAAAATAATTATTAATTTACAAACGTCGTGTTCCAATTAATATTTGTTTCTTGTAAACTAAATTTTCAAAATAATCTAAAGTGAGTTAATCAGTGTTATGCCTAAAATATCTCTATGCAAAATCAACTTATTTAAATTTTAATTCGTCGAAAGAAAAATCAGAAAACAAATGGATGATCCAATTGGTGTAGAATTATTCGTAAATAGAGGTGTAGTTTTATAATATATCAATATGTTTATTAGGAGAGATAAAGTGCGATAGTTTGTTTTAAATTTCGCGCAAAGCTACTCGAGGGCTATCTGCGGTGGCCATCTTTAATTTAGCAGAGAAAAGGCAGCTAGTCATCACCACCTACCTCCAAATCTTCAACTACCCTTTTACCAAAGAATAGTGGGATTACCGTCCATTATAACGCCCCTACGACTGAAATGGCGAGCATGTTTGGTGTAATGGGGATTTAAACCCGCGACCCTCAGATCACGAGTCGAACGCCATAACCCACCTGGCCATGACGGGCATTCCATTTTGGTGATGCACGAGTTAACTTGTACATTTTACCGGGAAAATTCTCATTTTTATTGTAATTATGATATTATAACAATCATTAATTTTTACATAAACAGGTGATATGATAACTTTAAAGCAGATATTTGATGATATTTTCGTTTTTAAAATACGTATTTTAATGAATTGAAGATTGTGTTTTACTTAGTTTTAGTAACTAGTAAATTTATACTTTACGTAATTAGAAACCTTTGGGCATGCAAGTCTTTCTGCTAGAAACATTTGTTGTATTTGCAATTATTTCTGTTTTTATGGGTTTTTTTCCAAACATACGTATAATAAATGCTAACTTACGCTGTTGGCAAATCTCTTACGCTTGTGCTTTAAGAAAATCGCATTGTGACACATCTGATGACTAAAAAAGTGATCTATTGAATATGTATCTCAAGGTGAACCTGAAGATGACCTAAGGAGGTTGAAACATTGTTCTCTACTTTATTACCCATACCAACTGTCATGAGATACATATTTACTTCAAATGGATTACTCGTCATTACAAATTAGTGGTGTTAAATATTTAATATAAATACACGAGTTTATACAATGGCAAAATATTTTTTATTATAACTTCTAATCAATACCAAAAAGCAACAGTTATTCTGTTAACCTTAACTTATATATCATATACTTAAACCACAGAGACTTTACAAACATGATTAGTACCTTTAAAATCAATTACTAGGGTATTACGCGATAATTTACAAAACCCTGAATATCAAAATTGTTCACATGGGTCGAATACATAAAAAAGCAAATCAATTAAACTTCTTAACACCGCGCTGTAAAAATAATTAATTTATTCCACAGTTGGAGTGTCAAATGTAATTTATAAAATACAGTAAGCAGTATAAGTTTGCTCTCTAAATTACGAATAAAAAAAAATGTCCCCCGCTGGGACAGTGGTAAGTTTATAGATTTACAACGCTAAAATCAGGGCTTCGATTCCCATCGGTGGATACAGAAGATAGCCCGATGCGACTTTGCTATAAAAAAACACACAGACACGAGTAAAAATTGAGTTGCGTTTGGGTGTTTCTTTAATTTCGGCTTCTATTGAAGGAAGAGTTTCTTTTATCCATAGCATGTTCTTCTTAACAGTTTCACCGATTATTTTGAACATTTTGAGAACAGGACTACATCAAATTCACTTAATGCATATCGAACAATGCTTGAACCGTCTTCCTTGAACATGGAATTAACGATCTCCCAGTCTAATGACAGTCGAACAATTCATAAGTGACACACGACTTTGGAAAAAAAAAACTGAATTCGATTTTTAAAGATGAAATATTTCTAAATATTCAATAAAGATCTGAACACACACTGAAGGTGACTTGTGTCTTACTTGTAGCTCTGTGATGTCCTTGTTCAATGACTTGGATAAGTTTAGTTTTTGAACGGTTTTATTGATGGTAGAATCAGTAAGGTTGTTATGATCGGAGTTTGAATAAATATCGCTGTTGAAGTTTGTGGTATCTGCTAATACGGAGTGCACGGTGAGCACTTCAAATGATGTAGGACAAAACTACCAAAGTGGGAATAACAACAAACATCAGAACACACTTGATGGTGCGACCCGTATGTGTTAAGAAAGAATAAAACACAGAATTGTTGGTGTTCATAGGGAGCTTAATGTTAACATGTCTAGAAAGGTTAAAACAAATCATTGTTGGTGTTCGTAGGGGATCATTGTTAACATATAAGTATAAAACAAAACGTTGTTGGTGTTCGTAGGGGATCATTGTTAACATATAAGTATAAAACAAAACGTTGTTGATGTTCACAGAGGACTTAATGCTAGCATATATAGAAAGTTGTTGGAGTTCCTAGATGAACCTGATGTTAAGATGTCTACAATTGAAGTGTTGCAGTAACTGATTTTCATTTTTGAGTATTAAAAACCATTAATGATCTATTGTGTAATAGATTATCAAAGACTTACTGGACTTTCATGTAAGTCACTTATGATTCATGATTCAGGTTCTTGAAAGAAATTGTTAAATTTACAGTTTGTTTATCTCACACGCTTTTTGCAGATTAGGCGTTCTGCACAGAATGTCATCTTAACGGATTTTCATTCACTGTGTCGAAGCGTTGCGTAGTTTCACATTTTTTTTTCAAAGGTTCACAGTTGGATTGAGATTCTATAATTATACTTCCTTGATAAGAAGAATGAACCTTACTGTTACACTTTTTGGATCAACTTTGAACAATCCGATTGCAGAGGATTATTCCACATATTGTCCCTCTCAGAGCGCTGCGTATCAGTGATGGGTAAATAGTTAATGATACAGTACATCACGCTCAGAGTGTTAACATTTAATTTTAATAGCTGGACTATTACTTTAGTCATCAATCAGTCCTATTCAATACATTCGAATAAACTAGACTTTCACCACTGTTATTTTCTGTCAGCATCAATAAACAATGTGAACATCATATTCTTTGAATGGACTACAAGCCTACTTTCGGTTTCTTCTCAAGTATGTCATGTTGAATCCAGCCTTGTTTTCTGCGAGAGGTGGGGCTCTCTAATAAGATTATCACTTAACGTAGTTCTTTTTAGCAAACAAGCTACACCGAATTTATTCATTTAACTATTCACGATTTTATTATAATGTTTATTTACTGGTAAGATCCTTGTGTTCGTAATTCAAAAATAGAGATGCTAATCCATAATGTTACAGGCCCGGCATGGCCAGCGGGTTAAGGCACTCGACTCGTAATCTGACGGTCGCGGCGGGTTCGAATCCCCGTCACACCAAACATACTGAACCTTTCAGCCGTGAGGGCGTTATAATGGTTCAGTGAATCCCCCTATTCATTGGTAAAAGAGTAGCCCAAGAATTAGCGGTGGGTGGTGATGACCAGCTTCCTTCCCTCTAGTCTTACACTGCAAAATTAGGGACAGCTAGCGCAGATAGCCATTGTATAGCTTTGCACGAAATTCACAAACAAACAAACCATTATGTTAAGTTAGTAAAACAAATCTAATTTTTCATGGTTAGTTAGATATTGAAGACCATCTATAAAAATGACAAAGTTTGCATAATTGTTTTTGGACATTCTTTTAGACGATTAACCTTCAAACTGTGAAAGATACGCACGTATTATCTGTTTAGTATGCAAATTTTTATTTTATACTGAATTTTATTGTATTAAAGTTAATTTTTCTTCATTTACTCTACTAACTCAATTTCAAAAGTAATTACAACCATTTTGGTAGAGTTAACACTTATTTGTAATTAGCGTATAGCTCGTCAGAAATGACAGGGCAAATAACATCCTCACTGTAGTATACCTTGAACTTATATTTTATGACTGAAATAAATAAATTTTGCGAAATCAAACTTGAGAAACAAAGAGGCAGAAAAGTGAAAATTACAGTCGAAACAGTGAAACATCTTTAGATTCTTTTCTGAGCCAATCAAAATTAAGATAATTCATGAAATGAATTCGTAACTTACAGATTAATTACTGGTAAAAATCAGTTAGATTAACAATGTTTTAATCTACAGAAAAAACTAGTGCGTTTGGTAACACTACGTTCCAACGTTCCTGGTGGTACAGTGGCAAACTAAAAATGCTATAATGCTATAATCAGGTGTTGGATAACCCTTGGTAGACACGAAAAATACCCCGATATGGCTTTACTATAAAAATTACACATGTACAGACTTTCCAACAATGGCTTTTATGTCATGTTGCTCAGCAACCAAAGTACCTTTATAAATGTAATAGTATTGTCTGTTTTAAATCATGTAACATCGTAGGATGTAGATGGGTCTTACTCAAAATTGCTAAGGAAGTTCATTAGATCTATAAAGGGTGCGTACAAATTATAAGTTTTGAATTTTGCATTTTGCGGTTCTCACGGACGTTTCTTATACCAGTACTTTTCTCCAGTTGATGAATCTTCACCAAATGTAACATGAAGGTTTTTTTTGTGGTCCATGTGCATGACTGCGGTTTCACATTTTGTATTTTGCAGTTTTTATGGGCTTTTCTGTATTTACAGTTACATATAAAAATCTTTCATGTCTTAAAATAACTTATTATTAATCATGAGCTTACATAGCTTCCAGCAAGTCATCAAATATTGCTGTTAGTCAATGTAATGAAAGTATAAAATGAAATGGATAGACAACAAAACAGGAAATATATTTGATTTCTTAATTTAAAGTTACCGCTGATTAAAAAGGTTTGTTTTCATGAAAAACTTTAGTTATATAATATAAAATAACTTAATTCAGAAACAATTTAAGTTTCAAATTTGATCGATATTTTTACTTTCATGATAAATTTTATGCACTTGGCTCTTGGGATAGGTTATCCCACACTACGTCTTTGCTTTAGGCTTATTTTGTCAACACTCAATACACTTATAACGCTTCATGCCCTTCCTCACGGCTCCCTTATAACCTCGTCAACAAAATCGTAATGTGAAGACAGTAATTAAACTGTTCTATCTCGATCAATTCATTTCAGCTTTTACGACTCTTTCTATTTCGAGAAAATCAAGCGTGACGTGACGCATACTGGCCAGATGGTCAGATGGTAAAACATGAGAGTAAATAAAAAATACAGTTATTCAATATGTCATTCGTGACGACGAAAACCCACTTGAAGTAAGGTCAATAAAATCAGTTCTTAGGTCATCTTAGCACCTCCAAACTTATTTTAAGATGAATATTTGTGCTTTAATGATCATTCACTTCTTTCCATGACGTAATTTTCTTATCACCTCTTAATTCATGAAGATAACAATGTTAGAAAAGAACAAAAGTTTCATTCTTCACGTAAATTGTAATGAAATTCGGTTATTGTAACTAAATTAACCACAAAAAACTAGTGTAAATCATTACACAAAAGGATAGTAACTACTGAACACTCTACTATTTTACTCATAAAAAAAACGTAGAGCTACTCTGTTATTTCTTAATATCAAAACATATTACACCGTTAATCAAAGAGTTTTAATTCGTATCTGAAGACTTTTTTTCGTTCATAATTGAAGGAAATATTTCTTAAGAAACTTCTAGACGGTTATCAAGTTGTTTTGAGCTTACCAGTGAATATTTTATTGTGTGTGTTTTTTTCTTATAGCAAAGCCACAATGGGCTGTCTGCTCAGCCAACCGAGGGGAATCAAACCCCTGATTTTCGCGTTGTAAATCCGGAGACATACCGCTGTACTAGCGGGGATCAATATTTTATTATCTTTGAAGAATATATATCTCAAAGTAGAGACATATAATGCCATTCTAGTCACACCAAAATTTAAAAGAAAAACTCATTTTAAAATGTTTCATATGAACAAAGAATAAATAAAACATAAATAGAGTAAAACTAATGAATGAAAGAAACAATACAAGCAAACATCACTAACGAAGAGTATTTTAAATGCTTATTTTGTATAAAGTGCGTATCGCGTGTGTGTTTGTGTGTTTTCTTCTATCTGCTGAGCCCACCGAGGGGAATCGAACCCTGATTTTGCGTTGTAAATCCGAAGATATACCGCTGTACTATCGAGGGGCGTGCGTATCGCAGGCGATCATCCAATCACATGGTTTGTCTAGATAAACAGCAAGTGGAAGAGAGAAACAGACTCGTAAATGTTACTTAGATTTCCATACTTTATCAGTACGTTCGATGGATATTAAGTGTTTAATTATAACTTTAGAATTATTAAGTACACATACTTACACATCCTTAGATTAGGAAATCCATACGAACACATCAGAGTAAGCCTTTCTACATATATTTACATACGACAAAACATTAAGCAAGCAAACATATAAATCATTAATACTGCACGCGTGTACTTGCGGTTTCTGTGAACATTCACTGTGTTCAGAGATCTTGCAAACGCTGCTTGTTCATGGACTGCTCTTTCTAGAATACTAATTATTTTGGTAACAAACTCTAGTTTGACGGCATTAAGAGAAATACCATTGTAATTCAACTTGTATGAACTTGCATGCGAAAGAATGAGAATTAGTTATTAAGTAATGAGAATTGGTTATTAATAAATATATTTCTCTGAAAACTGCTGTGAAATTCTCATCTATACTTTTAGAATGTGCTTCACTATTTACATGTCAGCACAATAACTTCGGACTCAGACTTCTATTTTCCAAGTGGTTAAGGCACTCGACTCGTAATCTGAGGGTCGCGAGTTCGAATCCCCGTCACACTAAAGATGCTCGCTCTTTCAGCTGTGGGGGCGTTATACTGTAACGGTCAATCCCATTATCCTTTGATAAAAGAGTAGCCCAAGAGTTGGCGGTGAGTAGTGATGACTAGCTGCCTTCCCTCTAGTCTTACACTGTTAAATTAGGGATGGCTAGCGCAGATAGCTCTCGTGTGTCTTTGCGCGAAATTTAAAACCAACCAACCCAACTTGTATTTTCTGATCATTTGAGTATGCTGCTAAACATTAAGGTGATTGAACGTTAACTAAATGTTTTTAAACTATCACACCACAAAAAGTAAAGGCCCTGCATGGCCAGGTGGTTAAGGTACTCTACTCGTAATCTGAGGGTCGCGTGATTGAATTCCCGTTACATCAAACATGCTAGCCCTTTCAGCCGTGGGAGCGTTATTTCGTCAATTCCACTATTCGTTGGTAAAAGAGTAACCCTAGAGTTAGCGGTGGGTCATGATGACTGGCTGCCTTCCCTCTAGTCTTACACTATTAAATTAGGGATGGCTAGCACAGATAGCCCTCCTGTGTCTTTGCGCTAAATTCAAAACAAACCAAACAAACAAAATCAAAAAGTAGAACTGTTTTTCCAAAAGCTTTTTTAAACTAATTGTAGGATTACATCGAAATGTAACAATTGTATCACAAGTAACATGTGTGTTAAGATATATATATATCTGTGCTCTATCTGTTCCTAATTTAGAAGTGATGAAATAAAGGAAAGTTGGCGGACTGGCCGTTGCGTTATAACGCTTCCATCGCTAAAACAACGAGCACTTTGGGTGATGATGTTCGAACCAGCAGCACAAAGATTGCAATCGAACATCCTAGCCACCAAGTTTTGTATGCCAGGCTTAAATCATTAAATATATTTAATTTGTATTTTCCCAAAGCAAAGAATAGTTTGAAAACTATAAAAAATACTTTAAAAAATAAAGAAAAAATAGGAGTTCATTTAATTCATTTATAAACGAAATTAGTTATGTAATTAATCACCTGTACCTGAATAAATGAAATTTAAGATTTAGTTAATTCAAAATGGAAGACGTATGTGCCTAATCCATGCATATAAAAGTGAAACAAATTGTGTTTGCTTGTAAACTACTTCGTAATCTTTCGACCAATCTCAACAAAACTTGGTAGGATGACACAATAGACCAAGGGGTATGGCATAAAGTGGTTATTACCTGGCCCAAAATATCCCGGGTTACGTCCACAGCAAAAATAGGTTTGTTTAGCTAATGACGCTACACTCTTGGACCAATTTTTATTCCTATTTTGTTTACTTTAGGTTTTTTATTGAAACTAATTTCAGTTTTTATTGAAAAATTTAAGGTCTTTCATTAAAAAATGTCGAACATTCATGTTTTTGCCAGGAAATATGGCAACCGAAGCACAGGACCGTACAGAGCTACATCTTAGAACTTCTTTTTTTGTTTTTAAATGACCAGTTCTATGTTGGCTATTCAAGAGTAGGCTCACCAAGAAACTTATCTGTTTCGACGCAGGAAGGAGGAAGATCTTTGAATAAAGTCTGTCAAAAAACATTGAGAGAATCAACAAACATTCAGTCTGTAGAAAGGAATTAATACAAATAACTAACTAAAGTAAAACAAAATAACTAACAACATTTCCGTAAGGTAGTATAAAGTAAGTGTATATAAATTACTTGTAAACTAAATTAAGGGTTAAGTAAATTATGCATATAAATAAAATCCTAGATTAAATTTACTTGTTCAAGCCCTACGTTCAATTCTTATGACCCCAGATGTCAGGCGAGCGGATACCTCAGTTTGGTCAAATATAAGTCCATCGAGCAAGCAAAACTACGAACACCAAGTATGTTTGTTTGTTTTTTAATTTCGCAAAATTATCTATCTGTCTGCGCAAGCCGTCCCTAAGTTAGAAGTGTAAGACTAGAGGGAAGGCAGCTAGTCATCACCATCCACCGCCAACTCTTGGGCTACTCTTTTACCAACGAATAGTGGGATGACCGTCACATTATAACGCCCCCACGGCTGAAAAGGCGAGCATGTTTGGTGCGACGGGGATGCAAACCCACGACCCTCAGATTACGAGTCACACGCCTTAACCCACCTGGCCATACCAGACCCCAAGTATGCAACTAAATTTATTATATTATGTAAATATAAACTAATTTCGTGTAATCATGGAAGATACTTTGATCTAAAATAAATTCAACTTTTTTCTGTTAAAATCACAAAATTATCTCAGTAGGACAGCGGTCAGTATTCGGATTTAAAATGCTAAAATCAGGGGTTCAATACCTCGCGGTTCAAACAGTATATAGCCTGATGCGGCTTTGCTAGATGGAAATACACAAAGTTAGTTTATAATATTCTAAATACAAAATTCAATATAAACTATTAAGTATTTTATTTATGCAGTCAAATATTTACAAATAACCTTTCAAGAGAACACAGCATAATGGGATGTGCGACAAAACGTGTGTCATATGTGCAGTAATATTGTTAAAACACTATAAAGAAGAAATAATAATCAGTGATGTCGAGAAAACCCACTTGTAGAGAAATATATATGTAAAAACAGCTCGTTTGGGTTGAGAAAATATTTTACATAGAAGGTCGAAACGTTGTTCGCTCTTCCATGTAAAATATTTCCTCACCCCAAACGAGCCGTTTTTGCATATATATTTCACTATAAAGAAGACTTGGATATAATTGCTGCATCTTTAAAATGATAATACGGTTATAACACTAGGAATCTGCAAGTTATTAAACCAAAATCAGCAGGTTGGATTTGATGTCATTATTTAGTGTTGAGTGATCATTGAAATAGGAAATGTTTTCTGCAATAACGAGTTGATAATCTGTGGTTTTGGTATCGAGAATACAGCTGGGTACAAGACTTATATCCAGTTCTAGCTGGCACTCCCACGTTATTGTGTGCGCGTATTGATAAATGATGTTCACGTTTTACCAAAAATTGGCTACCATAAGTGCATTTATAAACGACCAACTAAGGCATAGTATTGGGTTATTGTCTTTAGTTCTAAATTCTTAATGTTGAATTAAAACCTAAACGTAGATTAATTTTCAGGTAATAGTTATGTTTTAAATTCATGGTTTCGGTTTAAAACTTTGTTTACCCCTAAGACGAGTGATAAGAACTAATGAGTATTTGGAGACAAGGTGTGACTTCTTGGTTGGTTCTATTTTATTTGTTAAAAATGTTCGTGTTGTAGAATGTAAGAAGTTAAACGTATAGCAATTACTTTATAATATGTACTTAAATTTGAAAACTTAGTGAAGATAGAAACAGTCAGAACAGATATTATAAGCTCTGTTTATAAGATTCAGACAAAGGTGTGAAGCTGTCGAAACGAACGTACCAGCCAGTAAATGTTTCTTTGTTTTTTTACAGATGTGGTAATGTTTATTTTGTTTACTTAAACACATGAAACAAAACTAAGTTATTATCTTCTTCCATCACTTGGTAAATGTATACATGGATGTTGTGAGTTTCAGTATTCTGAATATCTTTTTGGCAAGACGAACATGTAGAAAAACCATCATAAACATATCTTCTTTATCATCTCGTAACCCAACATTTTCGTTCTTTTAGCCGTGAGGGCATTGTAACGTTTCGATCAAAGCAACTATTCGTGGTAGAGGAGTTGGCGGTGGGTAGTGTTGACTAGCTTCCTTCCCTCTCCTTTATTACTGTTAAACTAAGAACAACTAGTGCAGATGGTCCTCGGATAGCTTTGTATGAAATTCAAGACAAATCAACCAAACAACTCTATGTAATACTTCTGTGTTTGCAGCAAAGGTGACATTATCCAACGTACATAATAACAAAGAAAATATTCCAACAGTAGATCCTATAGGTGATCCCATAACCACTACGTCTATCTGGTCATACAATCCTATAGGTGATCCCATAACCACTACGTCTATATGGTCATACAACTGATCATTATATTGTTAGTGTTTAAATGTGTTCTTTCTAAAATTTTGATTCTATAAAAATATGTTTGCTTAATAGCTAAAGTTGTTGTTGTTTCCTTGGGGAAGAGGGTTTTTAATCAAAATATGGTAACTGATATTTTGAGGTTTTAACAATGATGATAGAATTTGAAGCAGTCCCAAAACGTCCATAATTAAAAATGTTCTTTGGTATTCTCGTGTATTTAATATTTGTTACAAAATTTCGTTTTTCCTCTTGACGAATCTGGTTTCAAACACGTTTGTTTGATAACCCTTTTAAAGTCTCTAAAACACGAAAATAAAACTGTGTTATTTATTTTATACAATCATATAAAGAAGCGCAGATAAAAAATATTATAAACGTGAACTTTGCTCTGTTCGTATGGAAAGGGATTATTTGATACAAAAGAACAGAAATAACTTAATAAAATTAAAATTCTTAGGTGCTTGTGCAAATTTTCCTTGTTAAAAACTCATTTTTTTAATAAATTAGTTACTTAGTATTGTATAGGCTCGGCATGGGCAGGTAGGTTAAGGCGTGCGACTCCTAATCTGAGGGTCGCGGGTTCGCATCCCCGTCACACCAAACATGCTCGCCCTTTCAGCATCATTGGGGCGTTATAACGTAACGGTCAATCCCACTATTCGTTGGTTAAACAGTAAGTAGCCCAAGAGTTGGCGGTGGGTGGTGATTACTAGCTGCCTTCTCTCTAGTCTTACACTGCTAAATTAGGAACGGCTAGCGCAGATAGCCCTCGAGTAGCTTTGCGCGAAATTAAAAAACAAACAAACAAGTATTGTATAGTATTTTTGAGACAGGGAAAGCTATATTTTTATAATTGTGTACAATAAACCGTTGTTGATTAAAAAGTGAGTTTTTAAGTCTAATACAAATTTACTGTAATTCCAAGTATCTTTGTTTATTGGATTATTTTATTGTATTTTACGCAAAGCAACACAAAGAGCTATCTCACACAGCGTCGATAATTTCGATGTAATAGACTGGAAAAAACCTGATATTTAATTAAATAATAATAACTTAAAAATAACAAGTTTATTCTTCGATATCTCTAAAAACACTTTAATAGTAAACTAGAACTCATGAAATAAGTAAATGAATATCCCAATCGAAGCACATTAAATGTGAAACCGTTATAAAAGAATATGTTTAATTACTTTATATATTTAGAAGAGCATCTGGTAACTTGTCTGACCATTCCGTAACTAATTAGAATTTGAAGATCTAAAAAACTACAGTAGGCGCGCAACACCTTTTATGAGAAAATGTAACTAAAATCTTCAAAAGTTAAGGTATTTATGAAAGCCAGTGTTAAAAAACAAATATGTATAACAAATTATCAAAATTTTCAACAGGGGGCCACTTTTTTGTCCATTCGACCTTCAGTAACTACACATATATTTTACAAATTTCTCTCCAATTTCACAAAAGGTAAAATTAAAAAGACAATCTGTGATGTAGAGTTCTATTGTTTTCTTTGGTTGGCCGAATGATCTGCTATGGACTTTCGTTTCGCCTGTTAAAGGCACATGAGCACCGCTTGTAATAGCAAATCGAAGAAATGCAGTTAGACCCCTTATAAAGGTGATCTGCACACAATATTAATGGAGTTTTTTTTCGTCCTTATTAATTACCAATAAATAATTTAGGTATGTGAATAATGTTAGAGCTCATACCTAAATCATTATTCCAGATTACATATCGGACCAAGTATTTAATGATTGCATACTTACGTTACAGCTTTCTTGTCATTTCACCAAGGATTTCAATCTGTATGTCAGTTGACTGAAGAAATTCGCTGTACAAATATTTTTAAATCGACATAGAAAACTAACAGATGATTTAATTATTTTTAAACATCAACATTTGTTGTTTTTCTTCAGTTTGACATCTTACATCGTCATCAAGCGCATTCACTAAAAAAATAAACCACAGTACAATGTTCCAACTGATTTACATCATAAATTCCAATCGAATCAATAGCGAGCATTTCTACAGCTTGCGTTTTACATATAACGTAGTAAATATTACTGCTGAAAGAATGGTACTGTGAAATAATTAACATAATAAATAAAAGTTATATTCAAGTTACAGATTGAGATTGATCCCCCTCAGTGGCACAGCGGGATGTCTGCTAGAAATTGAGTTGTGATACCCGTGATAAGCAGGGCACAGATAGCCCATTGTGTAGCTTTGTGCTTAATTCAAGAAAAAATATTAAAGTAACAAAATATAAGATAAAAAAATTAAAATAATTGAAATTACAGGCACCATTTTGTGTCCCTCTTCGTCTGTGGTCTTAGTTATTCGATGACAACAGCTTCTTTAAATTTCCCATAAATGTACTTAGTGGCTTTGTACGAAAATGGTGGTTTCAAATCAGGTGTTACTCGTCAATGGTGCTTTCATGGCAGGTGATACTTGTCCATGGTGGTTTCAGGTCAGGTGTTACTTGTCCATGATTAGTTTTACAGTTATCTGCAACTGCACTTCTTTCCTGCAGTTGTTTATAAAGAAAGTCAATGTACCCTCATATTCCTGTGTGTAAAGTTCTCCTATTCCTGTGTGTAAAGTTCTCCTATTCCTGAGTGTAAAGTTCTCCTATTCCTGAGTGTAAAGTTCTCCTATTCCTGAGTGTAAAGTTCTCCTATTCCTGTGTGTAATGTCCTCCTATTCTTGTGTGTAAAGTCCTCCTATTCTTGTGTGTAAAGTCCTCCTATTTTTGTGTGTAAAGTTCTCCTATTTTTGTGTGTAAAGTTCTCCTATTCCTGTGTGTGATGTCCTCCTATTCTTGTGTGTAATGTTCTCCTATTCCTGTGTGTAAAGTTCTCCTATTCCTGTGTGTAAAGTTTTGCTATTCCTGTGTGTAATGTTCTCCTATTCCTGTGTATAAAGTTCTCCTATTCCTGTGTGTAATGTCTTCCTATTCTTATGTAAAGTTCTTCTATTCTTGTGTGTAAAGTCCTCTTATTCTTGTGTCTAAAGTTCTCCTATTCCTATGTGTAATGTCCTCCTATTCTTAAGTGTAAAGTTCTATTCTTGTGTGTAAAATTCTCCTATTCCTGTGTGTAATGTCCTCCTATTCTTGTGTGTAAAGTTCTCCTATTCCTGTGTGTAATGTCCTCCTATTCCTGTGTGTAATGTCCTCCTATTCCTGTGTGTAATGTCCTCCTATTCCTGTGTGTAATATCCTCCTATTCCTGTGTGTAATATCCTCCTATTCTTGTGTGTAAAGTCCTCCTATTTTTGTGTGTAAAGTTCTCCTATTCCTGTGTGTAATGTCCTCCTATTCTTATGTGTAATGTCTTCCTATTCTTATGTGTAATGTCTTCCTATTCTTGTGTGTAATGTCTTCCTATTCTTGTGTGTAATGTCTTCCTATTCTTGTGTGTAATGTCCTCCTATTCTTATGTGTAAAGTTCTCCTATTCTTGTGTGAAAAGTTCTCCTATTCCTGTGTGTAAAGTTCTCCTATTCCTGAGTGTAAAGTTGTCCTATTCTTGTGTGTAATGTCCTCCTATTCTTGTGTGTAATGTCCTCCTATTCTTATGTGTAAAGTTCTCCTATTCCTGTATGTAAAGTTCTCCTATTCCTGTGTGTAATGTCCTCCTATTCCTGTGTGTAAAGTTCTCCTATTCCAGTGTGTAGAGTTCTCCTATTCCTGTGTGTAATGTCCTCCTATTCTTGTGTGTAAAGTTCTCTTATTCCTGTGTGTAATGTCCTCCTATTCTTGTGTGTAATGTCCTCCTATTCTTATGTGTAAAGTTCTTCCGGTTTATTCAATGAACATATGTAAACTGGTTAAAGTCCTCCTATTCTTGTGTCTAAAGTTCTCCTATTTTTGTGTGTAAAGTTCTCCTATTCCTGTGTGTAATGTCCTCCTATTCCTGTGTGTAAAGTTCTCCTATTCCTGTGTGTAATGTCCTCCTATTCCTGTGTGTAATGTCCTCCTATTCCTGTGTGTAATGTCCTCCTATTCTTATGTGTAAAGTTCTCCTATTCTTGTGTGTAAAGTTCTCCTATTCTTGTGTGTAAAGTTCTCCTATTCTTGTGTGTAAAGTTCTCCTATTCCCGTGTGTAAAGATCTCCTATTCCCGTGTGTAAAGATCTCCTATTCCCGTGTGTAAAGTTCTCCTATTCCTGTGTGTAAAGTTCTTCCGGTTTATTCAATGAACATATGTAAACTGGTTAATAAGGTTGGAGACAAAATAGCCCTTTTTAAATTGCAGGCACGTTCTTGTAAGACAATAAAACGATTAATTTAATTACATATATATTTGCGGGTACTGAGCAGCTTTATTAGATAACGAAATAAATCAGTCCCTCGCAAAAACTAATTATATATACTCGATGTTCTACTGTGCTTTGCATGTGCTATATACTCAGAGCATTTTCCCTGTTTACAAAGATACCAGAATTCATAAGGTTAAAATTCTTACCTATATTTCTACCATATTTTTGTTTAAATTTATGGTGGTTCTATCTTCACTAAAATTGGGGCCTCGACTCTCCTCGATGTACAGACCACTTACTGTCCACTATGCAGCTTTGCGCTAAAACATTAATAAATAAGTATTAACATAATATTAATAAAGAAAAGTTAGAGAACAAGACATATTTACATTGAATTTTTATATGACAATATTTTGGATGGCAACTCAAACATTGGACACATATTACAACTCGTTACTATACTATACAGACCTGACATTAATATATGGATGGCAACTCAAACATTGGACACACATTACAACTCATTACTATACTATACAGACCTGACATTAATATATGGATGGCAACTCAAACATTGGACACATATTACAACTCATTACTATACTATACAGACCTGACATTAATATATGGATGGCAACTCAAACATTGGACACATATTACAACTCATTACTATACTATACAGACCTGATATTAATATATTCTCGTTATCACGAGACCTGATATTAATCTTTGCAATGTACTAATCCGGTACTATTAATGGGAAATTAGATCATAAGGGATCTAATTTAATACCACGTGATAAATCCAATCTCAGACTAGTCTGAAAATTTTCATTTTACTAGAGTTTAAAAATCTGGTGGTAAGGAAAATTTACACACGCTTGTTTTTAAACTGGAAATTGGTATAATCGAGTTCTCTATGGCATAAAAGTCCGAAAGTGTAATAATGAAGTAAAAGTCCGTGATAAAAAAATAAAAAAACAGTTTGTTTCAGTTTCAAACTATCTTCATTGTTGAATTGAAATTTTACAATTCTTAAGTCGAAGGTAAATTATTGTTAAGTTTTGCTTGGTCTAAATAATTGTTTCTCTTTTGTTGGCATTTGCTCTTTGCTGTGGTTCAGATTTTGGGTTTCAAGGCATCACAAGGACCAAGATCTGGATATTCTGCTGAGGAACAACTTCTCGTCATCTGATGAAAAACTCGGTCTGCATTTTCGTGTTGTTATCTCAGTTGGCATCTACAGTGAAGTAGTGAATCACGCGCAATCAAACGTTTTAATTCTTTAAGTTCCTCAAACAGGTTAATCCACGCATGCGCAAATTGCCGTTGACACAAATTAATTTGTGTCATGAGTTTTGGAAGGTAGTTTTAGAGTTTCTTTAACTTCTCCCCCCCCCCGCTAGTACAGAGGTATGTCTACCAATTTACAACGCTAAAATCACGGGTTCGATTCCCCTCGGTGGGCTCAGCAAATAGTCTGATGTGGCTTTGCTAGAAGAAAAACAAACTTCTGATTCAAGCATGTCAACTTTCGTAATAAATCTTGTTTTTGAACCGTAACTCAACACTTCAGAAATAATATTAATTCTCTGTTTGGCAGAGGGCGCGGACTGGCTCTGTGGTATAGCTCTGATTTTAAGAGTGGGTAACAGGGGTCAATTACATGCGATACTACAAATTAGTCTCCATAATTTAAACTGTTTATGCATGGGATTGTGAGTGGTAAGGGGATGCTACCTGTCTACCTTCCCCTTTGTTTGCAGTTTCAAATTAGAGATTCCAGCAGCTAGCCTTGGCATATTTACTATTAAAACAAATATTCTTTATCGTTTTAAAAGACAAGTGAAGAAAGTTCACCTGGATGACAAATAACAGCTATACAAAATTTATCGTAAAGCATTTTCAAAATTCAACACACTACAGCAAAAATAAGTATAAAATAATTACAATAATCAAACCAATCAGCAGCTAGTCATCACTACAGCAAAAATAAGTATAAAATAATTACAATAATCAAACCAATCAGCAGCTCGTCATCACTACAGCAAAAATAAGTATAAAATAATTACAATAATCAAACCAATCAGCAGCTAGTCATCACTACAGCAAAAATAAGTATAAAATAATTACAGTAATCAAACCAATCAGCAGCTAGTCATCACTACAGCAAAAATAAGTATAAAATAATTACAATAATCAAACCAATCAGCAGCTAGTCATCACCACCCACCGCCAATTCCTAGGCTACTCTTTTACCAACGAATAGTGGGATTGACCGTCACATTATAACGCCCTCAAGGCTGAAAAGGCGAGCATGTTTGTTGTGACGGAGATGCGAACCCGCGACCCTCAGAATACGAGTCGCACGCCTTAACCCACCTGGCCATGCCAGGCCGTACATATTTCTCTTTACTATATTACTTGATGCTAGTATTCGATTTTTGTTACCTTTATACTCTTATATTAAAATGTCCAGGTATTCAATATTTATGTTTTTATAGCAAAAATCAACAGATACATTTGTCTCTGTTTTGAACCTATCAGGTGGTTAAAGCACTCGACTCTTAATCTGAGGGTCGCGGGTTCGACACACCTTACATGGTCGCCCTTTCATCCGTTATAATGTGACAGTTAATCCCACTATTCGTTGGTAGAAGAGTAGCCCAAGAGTTGACGGAGGGTGGTAAAGACTAGCTTCCTTCCCTCTAGTCTTACGCTGCTAAATTAGGGACAGCTAGCGCAGATAGCCCTCGTGTAGCTTTGCGTGAAATTCAAAACAAAACAAACCGATCGAACGTATCATTATTCACGTCTTCGTATGTTTGTTTTAACCACATTTATCATTACGACCTTTCAACATTATAATATGGTTCGTACTAACTAAATAAATACTAAAGATCCTAACTCTACCTGATATAATAATAATAATAGTTCTTACATTCAGTTTCAACAAGATGGTTACCGTACCGGACTGTGAATCTAAAAATTCAGAGTTCAAGTCATTTTGTCTCAAAAACGTGCTGCACATTCTGATGGTGTGGACGCTTTTGTAAGAGTGACGATTAAATCTAATTATAAGATTAAATTAGCTCTAGATTTGGTGTGTTTTCCATGCAATTCTCATTACTAGATTAAATTAGCTCAAGATTTGGTGTGAGTGTTTTCTATTCAAATCTCATTGTAAGATTAAATTAGCTCTAGATTTGGTGTTTTTTCCATGCAAATCTCATTACTAGATTAAATTAAATCAACATTTGGTGTTTTTTCCATGCAAATCTCATTGCTAGATTAAATTAGCTCAACATTTGGTGTGAGTGTTTTCCATGTATAGTTTGTGTGTAAACTCTAAACATGTGAAAGGTAATATATACACTAAAATATCAGCAATTATCCCAAGGCAAAATCCTTTTAAATTAAACAAAAAGTAATATTATTTTAAAAGGCAAAGCATGACATGACATATCACAACTACCACAAGCTTAAACCATTAATGTCATCATTGTTTGGTAGCTACGTATAACGTCCCCCGTTGATACAGCGGTACGTCTATGGATTTACAACGCTAAAATCAGGGGTTTGATTCCCCTGTATGGACTCAGCAGATCGCCCAATGTAGCTTTGATATAAAAACACACATCTATCTATAAACGTTTCAAAATATATTATTAAGAAAATAGAGATTAAGCTGCAAGTTCCATACAGATTTGTCTATTCTATATATCGCTTTTTATTTCAAATTTGAGTATTCCTTATGTTTGACAATATTAGGTATTTTCGCACATATTGCATTTTGTTAAACGTAGCTTACCTAAAAGTATTAAAATACTTTATACAAGATTACGTCTTTGTTTCTCATTAACGTTTTCCCACACTTGTCTTCCTAAACCTGTCCATTTCCAACTAAAGCATGTTAGGCTACATCTTCCAGCGAAGAAGCACTTCTAATCCATCCTGGATCCCAAACAAAATTTGTATTTTTTTTTTAAATTTTGAACTCATTGGATAGGTTCAGGATCACACGTAAAGGTAAAACCGATTTGGATGAAATCAACGTTTTTTTATGGTCTTTTCCTTTCCAATTACAACCCAGCCTTTAATCATTTTCAGACTGGAGAATCCGTAGTTCATATACATTTTTAATCACACTCTACAAGTGTTTGCAGAAGGCGACGGTTAATATAAATGTTCGAATTTCGAACTTATTAGATGATTCTATTGAAAATTTGTTGGAAGTTTTCATGTTCAAATGAGCTATATTTTTTGTTTATTTTGGCCATTTATTTGAAATATGAAAGTGTATAAGTAAAACAGGTTCTTTTAGACATATTTGTTATATTAATGGCTAAATCGTAATTTACTTATATACCACCATATAAATATCCTGCAAAAATTTTAATCAATGTTAAATCTTTGACATATCCACCAATTTCTTTTCAAATATCTTAAAGTAAATTCGCTAATGTTTATAAAATAAACACAATCATTCAACTGTTTCAAGCTGCACTTACTTATTCAAAATGTTCTTGAAATTTCCTTTTGTGAATTCTAAAGTAAAGTAAGATAATAAATGTTACTTTATATTTATTTTCTTAATTACACTGTTTTATAAATATATTTAAATATGTTTATCAAACGTGCAATGTGACGTTTTTTTTAAATGGGTCTAAATGAGTCAAGGTGTGTCTGTTTCTCAAGCAAATGACACTAAGTGTTACTCACACGTTTACGTAAATTTGATAGTTTCTACCTATCACACAAAGGGTGAGGAATGTTGATAAACTATTGATATATTTGGTTAGGAGCCTGAAAACATATACTTTGTTTGTTTGGGACCCAAAATAAAAATTCTTTATTGAGTCGGGTAACTTTTGTTCCGAAATCGAACCATAACTCCTGTGTATTTGAACGAAAGACTCTTGGTTAACTTGAATGGTTGATCGTAAGCAAACACTTGGTTGATTTGAGATAGAGCCCGAGAGGGACATTATTGTGGATTTGGGTCGAAGCCGCGAGTGAAAATGTGATTGAAGTAAGAATGTTATTTAGAACCTTAGCAAAAACTTGAATATTTTCAGTCCTGTTGTTCACTTTGCTTCAACCATAAGAAATTTACATAAACTTTCTCTTCAATTTTGTTTAGTTTGTACTTATTTATATCAGAAATAGAGTAAAATATATATGTATATATATCACATTCCTATCTGCTGCTATAATAAAAACACACAGATTTACAACAAAGTTTTGTCTTGTAATGGCAGTATTTCTTCTTTTGTTTCTCTTTTGCTTGATTTGTCTCTCTTACGTATACTGATCTCCTCTTTGTTGATCGCCTTGTCTTTAGGTATCATTTTTCAAGATCACAAGAAAAAAAATTATCTCTTTTTGATCTTGTACACCTATTTTTATTACAATGTTTCATAATTATAAGGGGTCCTTTTGTCTCCATAATATTGAAAAGGAAAGGCAGACACTCATTCTAATCATTTTCCAAAACTTAATGATATAATATCTAAAGAATGACGAAAACTTGGCCTATTTCTGACCTCTCTCAACCACAAATGATGGTCCTTAATCTCAACCTCCCTCGTCCCCCGTTGGTACAGCGATATGTCTACGGACTTACAACGCTAAAATCAGGGGTTCGATTCCCCTGTATGGACTCAGCAGATAGCCCAATGTGGCTTTGCTATAAGAAAACACACATCTCAAGGGATTCCCCGACCACCAGTTTTGATAGTATTTAGCCTAGGCTGTATTTCTACATGACAACGATGTTTGTTTCTTTGTTTTTTATTCGCGCAAAGTAGTGTAAGACTAGAAGAAAAGCAGCTGGTCATCACTACCCACCACCAACTCTTGGACTACTCTTTTACCAAAGAATAGTGGAATTGAACGTCACATTATAATGCCTCCACGGCTGAAAGGGCGAGCATGTTTGGTGTGACGGGGATTCGAACTCGCGACCCTCGGATTACGAGTCGAGTGCCTTAACCACCTGACCATGCCGGGCCACTGATGTTATCTCAGTTTCTCAAATTATGACTTATCACACTCATGTTACTAAACCACTCACAGTATTTTACGAAATTGATAATTTTACCATCTTTACATACATTCAGTTATAGTTCACAGTCTTTCACTAAATAGCTTATAAACTTATCAGTATTATACATAACTTTACATATAACCTTCCAAAAACTTAAAAGTCTTAATCTTATATATATGGGTATGTGTACACATACACAATTAGCTCAGAAGTGCTCTCTATCTCCTTCATTCCATATATACTCTTTCAAACTCGAACAAGTAAGTTACAAATTCTTACTCGTCCATTCATTTATATAACCAGACATACTCACACAGTATCAGTTTTAACCCTATGCAGAAGAATCTCCACTACCGTATCTATATATATATTTATATATGTGTGTGTAACATGTACTAGTTTTAATCATATCAAAGTCACAGGCTGATCTTAACTCCATTGCGAGATGGAGTGTCTGTTTCTGGTCAATAGCATACTGCAAAGTAAACTCCTGTAGTTACAGATTACATCTAACAGTTTTATGTTTTCATTCTTCACTCTGTGCACTTGTATTAAATGGTTATTCTCTGTTTACCTAAGAGAAAGGGAAGCAGTTCTCTTTTTCAGTGAGGTCTGAAGTGTGGTCTCACGAGTTAATAGGTTTTGACTTACTTCCACGCCATCCTCACCTATTTGACTCAGCACTACTCCATCAATGTATTGGATGCACCAGTTCATACGTTGGTGGCTAACGTCTCCTTATAAGAATGTAAACTTACTTTAATCAGTACCTCTTTTAATTTCCTAATAGCTCTCTTAATGGCCTTGTTCCACACAAGACGTTTTAGTCCTATAAATGGAGGTGTTATTTCCACAAATTCGAGAATAAACTCTTTGTAATTCTATATCCTCCCAAGAAAAGATCTAACTACTTTATTTGATACAGGTTTTTCCCAGTCTCTAATAGCTTTCACTTTTACCTCAACAGGAGAAATCAATCTCTTACCCACCATGTCTCTATACAATATACTTTGAGCTTGCATTTAGCTGGCTTTCCTGTTAAGACTGTTTTACATAGCCTAGTATTTCCCTCAACACTCTTAAGCATTCACCTAAATTATAACTATTATTATTATTCTATGTTTCATTATCATATATGTAAGCTATGAATGACTCCCATAAGTCCCATAAGACATCATTATTTAAGGTCTGATATGCATCGTATTATTTGCTCTTGTGACCATTACGTTAAACTCAAATAATTCTTAAGGGGCAGAAATATTGCTTTCTTTTTTTATTTTTATCCTCCAACTCAACTTGGTAATAACCCTAACTGATCCTCCTTTAAACAATTTCTCTATCTCCTTTCTTAGAGCTTCCCTCAGATGTTATGACGCTCTCCTTTTAGGTTCCTTCATCATAACATCAGAGGTTACTGTTATCTCGTGTTTAGAAAAACAAGTCTGCCTAGGTATATAATTTCTCACATTTATATGTGCTCCTTCTTGTTGCTTAAGGGTTAATCCATCAGAGAATTGCAGCTTACCTTGTGCGCTCATAAAGATCAAACTTAGTTCTCTAGCATTCTCATCAAAGTGAAATTTTTGTTTATCGTTCGGAGTAGCTTTAGTCGTCTTTGAACCTATTTGTTTTTAATAAGTCCAATTGACCTGTAATGTACTTACTATATAGTGACACAAAGGGCTGTTGTAGCTTGGAATTTTCCTCATACACAAACAGTACAAAAGATAACATCATATTGCAACCAACAGAATTTTTCTGTCCCACAACTCTTAGCATGTCCTTAATTGTCCTATTTGCTCTCTCACTCATCCCATCTTATTTGTTTAGGGTCTATATTCATTTCTGTGCATCACATTTACTCCTGTCACCTTTCATAATACTTGCATTATTTTCGATTGAAAATGGTCACCTGAATCTAATGATAGTAATGTTTTCACGGATCAGACATCCTGAATAATTGCTATCGTTTGTTGCGTTACTTTAGCTGCTTACATGCAAGCTAATGCTTCTGTTTCTTGCACATCTAGTGAGAGAATCAACCACTCTCAGAACAGATTTATACATTTCGCTATATTACTAGAAGTACAACCCCAGTGGCTCAGCGGTATAACTGCGGATCTATAACGCTAAAACCGGGTTTCCATACCCGTTGTAGGCAGAGAACAGTATGCCCATTGAGTAGTTTTGGGCTTACTTCAAAAACACCAACAACTAGAAGTTGACTTATTGCCATTAAAGGAACTAAATAGTTCGTTAATAACAGATAAGTTAATAATTGTGGGGGGTATGCACGTGATAGTTCACATGCTGAAAATCACTTTACATAAGTTTCTATATCTCCAAACAAACCCAGCCACTAATAATAGTTACTGATCCTATCTTTCATTTTTGCTATGCCCAAGCCTTCCAGAGGCACAGCAGTATTTCTTCGAAATTACAACGCTAGAAACCGGATTTCGATACCCTTAGTGGGCAGAGCACAGATAGCCCATTGTGTAGCTTTGTGCTTCATTACAAACAAACACAAGAATAAAAAACTGTGCCCAAAGGATCAGCCAACTTTGCACCATGTCATATTTGTGATACTCTATGTCTATATTTCCTTGGAAATAATATATTTGATCCCGACTATATATTTAACCATTCCCATTACATTTACACCTTAACACATCTTCCCGCTAATAATAATAACTTGACCCAAATTAGTTACTTCTCGTCCCACTTCTATGGTTTCACTGTAGGATTTATCCAAATAATTATCTTCTAACTGTCACTTAATTATTTGTCCTCACCTCTATTTCATGGCATTTTTTCTTATTTCATCTGTTATCGGACTGCTTTGGCGATGTTCAACTACTGCTACTGGTGTGTCTTGCAATCTTCTAACTGTCATTTAATTACAATTGTCCCTCGCTATTACAGCGGTAAGTCTACGGATTTACAACGCTAAAATCAAGGGTTCGATTCTCCTCGGTGGACTCAGCAGATAGTCCAATTTAGAGGCCCGGCATGGCCAGGTGAGTTAAGGCGTTCGACTCGTAATACGAGGATCGTGGGTTCGAATCCCGGTCGCACCAAACATACTAGCCCTTTGAGCCGTGTGGGCGTTATAATGTGACGTTCAATTCCACTATTCGTTGGTAAAAGAGTAGCCCAAGAGTTGGCGGTGGGTGGTGATGACTAGCTGCTTTCCCTCTTGTCTTACACAGCTACATTAGGGACGGCTAGCGCAGATAGCCCTCGAGTAGCTTTGCGCGAAATTCAAAAACAAAACAAACAATAATTACAATTTCTACCTATCACATTATCAAGAAAAAACAGGTTTGTTTGTTTGTTTTTGAATTTCGCGCAAAGCTACATCAGGGACATCTGCGCCAGCCGTCCCTAATTTAGCAGTGTAACTCTTGGGCTACTCTTTTGCCAACGAATAGTGGGATTGACCATCACATTATAACGCTCCCAGGACTGAAAGGGCAAGTATGTTTGGTGTGACGGGATTAGAACCCGCGATTCTCAGATTACGAGTCAAATGCCTTAATCACCTGGCTATACTGGGCCAGTAAAACCAGATGCGGAATACCATCTGCCAACGTTAAGACTACTGTAAAACCTTTAAAATCCCAAAGTTTCAATGTAACTTTAACTAGTAGTACAGTGTATCAAAACAATCCCGTTCTGTCGCCAAATCCAATACAAGTTTACATATCATCTGTAAGTCGATTATCTCTCACTAACTCTTTTCCATACCAGTTTTTGAACCAACAGTATTCCTTAACGTCTGTATGGTTTGCTCTCTCATCTTCACTTCTTCTAAACATTTAGTTAAGTTTTTCTTTGTCTTCAACACAATACAATTCGTACTCTCTTCTTTTTCCAGATTTTTTGCTCTCCCAATAGAACTTATACATATACGACCAGCTCTGGTCACATATAATAACTGTTGATGAAGATTTGTAATTTCTCTCCTTAGTTGCAAACATACTCGAGCAGTACTGATAAACTTTTATTATTGTATTTTATTATTTTTTATTACGACGCTAAAACCGGGTTTCGATGCCCGTGGTGAGCAGAGCACAGATAGCCCATTGAGTAGCTTTGTGCTTAATTCAAAACAACAACAACATATTTGGACTCTGAACCTCCCACAGTAAGTCTCAAGGATTAAGCTACGACTCGAAAAAAAGAGGTGAACTATCTGTATTATAATTCGTCTACACTCCCAATATAGGTGTATGTTTCTAACACCTTTCCTCATAATATGCTGTGGTTGTTGTCCTTCTTCTCTCACTTGTTTGTTTGTTTTTTTAAGTTACAGAACAATGCAAAATACATTTAATTTACTTTGGTAACATTTAGGTGACTGCACGTAAGTAAATCTTTTACGTATGTCTGTCCTGTCACCAGAATTACTGTCTTTTCCGCTGTAGGTCAATTCGAATTCCTTTTGCTTACGTTTATCGTCTCCTCTAGCGTTCTTTTCTTCTCAACTTCTTCTTCCAAGTGTTTCACTTCTAACTGCAGTACATTTTATATCAATGCTATAAAATCCTTTGTGAACTAATACCCATCACATTCCCCATATTTTCACTAAGCTTAAAATTAGAAAAATCATCTACTGTGTCTTCTGCCTCAAACAAAGCCATACGAATCACTTTTTTATCAATTTCTACAACACGTTATAACCAGTTCTCTGCACTTAATTGCTAACTGGTGGTTTATCAGAAATTTCCAGTTTTAATCCATGCTAAACAATGAACAACACAATTTATAACCAGTAAGAATTACCTGATCCTCAGTCAAAAGAGGAAAAGTGAGAACAAAAGAAGAAGTCACTCTTCCTACCTCACTGCTTTTTCCAGTTGTCTTCAGTCTTCGATTTTTACTGACGTGGTTCTAATTTCAAACTTTTCTTTCTTTGTTTGGTTTCAAATCCTAACGAATTGATGAGTCCCACTTCTGACACCACCGATCTCGCAGTCTTCTCTCTTTCTTTGATTGTTTTGTCCTTTTTATATAACTCCCAAAGCCATGCTGAACAAGTCTCGTCTTTCCTACGCCTGTTTTGATATATAGCGTTTCACAATCATAAGAGGTTTTGTTGTCTCCATATCCCCTGAAGAAGTTAGGTTTCCGTTCCTTGTAATTATTTCCAAACGACCTAAAGTTGATATTTTAGAGACTGACCAACAGACGTTTCTCAAAACTAGCCGACGTTTCTTAAACCTAACTTCACAAGAAGTTCTGGAACACGTTTTCAAGAGGCCCAAACATCATTGAGATAGAGCGTCATTTAAGTCTTTACTGATCATATCATTACACTGCTCATGTTTCAGTCATATATGTTGAACGTCAAGCTATTGAATAACATATAAGATGCGATTTTGACTAGAAAAAAGTTAAAATTAAAGGAGACATATATAATTCTTTTATGCGTTTCATTTTTCTTTCTGTTATCGTTCTGAACACGAAATACTTATTTCCATAAATATATGTCTGTGTAAATATGCATTTATGTAATAACTTGTTTGTAATACGTTGTTTGTAATAACATATGGATGGGTAGGGACTTATGGGCCACCCTGTACATTAATAAATATTCTAACCATTTTTGCTTTATTTTAACATTCCAGGATAAATATTGATCCAAAGCTAACATATTTTGCTTTGTTCTTAATTTCGTGAATTTAACTAATTATCTTTGAACTTATCTGATTGAAGTTAACAGTTAGTTTATATTTTATCTGTTTATTCAGACTGAAGTAAACAAAACTCGAAAAAAATTATTCTGTTTTCTTCAAAGATTCTTACTACTTTGTTGAGTTTTTTGACATTAATGGCTAACGTCTTGTTCTCTGAAAATAATTGTGGAAACTGTTGATCCTAATAAAATCAGATATAATTTTGTATTTCATTACTTTCGATTACATGACAAAATGATCAGTTTCTTAGCAGAGTATATATAGTCGATACTGTTTGTAAGCAGAAAACTCACAATAGGCAACCTACGCTGTTCCCAAAGCAGGTATCAAAATCTGCTTTCTAGGGATTTAAACCCTCAAAGTTATCACTAAACAACAGCTAAGTTTGCTTATTTCCTTATTTTAGCACTAAGCTACACAATGTATTATAAGTGTTACGTCAACCGGAGTGAATGGAACTACGGATTTTAGTGTTGTAAACTTACTGCTTAACCACTGGGAGAACGTGAGTCTAAGAAATTACGCGTTCAACAAGAATAAACATCAAGTTTTCGTATTGATACAAAACGTATTAGTTACATGTAAACAACGTTTAATACTAGTTTATAAATAGAAAAGGTTACAAGTTATCGCATCTGTTTAATCAAAATATTGACTAAAATTTATTACTGAAGAATATTAGTGTTATATCTTAGGATCTACTTAACACTTGCGTGTTAGTTTCAATACCATAACATAAATTAGGAATAAACTATCATTACATAAAAATAAACTTATACCAATATCTTAACACAAACTTATACCAATAACTTAACACAAACTTATACCAATATCTTAACACAAACTTATCCCAATAACTTAACACAAACTTATACCAATAACTTAACACAAACTTATCCCAATAACTTAACACAAACTTATACCAATAACTTAACACAAACTTATACCAATAACTTAACACAAACTTATCCCAATATCTTAACACAAACTTATACCAATAACTTAACACAAACTTATCCCAATAACTTAACACAAACTTATACCAATATCTTAACACAAACTTATACCAATAACTTAACACAAACTTATACCAATATCTTAACACAAACTTATACCAACATCTTAACACAAACTTATCCCAATAACTTAACACAAACTTATACCAATATCTTGACACAAACTTATACCAACATCTTAACTATTTCTTTGTCATACAGTAAAGATTTAACACAACATTCAAGGTTCGACGTCACTCTTCACTGAACACAGTTTCAACCCCATGAAATAAGTTCGTTAACACGTGATTTACAATACGTTATTTCCTCATACATTCATATCTTTTCCAGATATATCGGTTATAATCTTACCTTTGAAATTTTTAAAAATTACCTATATTTCGTCAACTCGTCGTGTTGGTGAACAATGATTTTAACACTGAGTAAAATACCTCGGTAATTTACCAACTGATAGAGCAAAAAAAATCAGCTTTATATTTGTTTTTACTAATCACATTTCTATTACTTTCAGCTTCGTAGTTAAAAGTATAATTATTTCATTACAGATTTCATGTTAACCAAGTAACATATTCTCGAAGTAACAAATGATGCTTATTTGCTAGTGATACGAAAAATATAATTATATCGAGATACTGTAAATTAAGCAGGATCCACTGTAAAACATGTGTGCTACTATGCTTTTAAATCCCTCACCATCAAGGAGGCCGAGTGTTGGCCTACTTCTCAGTGAACCAAAGCGTAAATCAAAATATCCAAGCCACAAGCCGTGATTCTGCTCAATATTTAATTTCTGCTTTCAACTGTAGGCGTGTTATAAACGTGATAATCAATCCAGTTATTTGATTTTGATTCAGTTGAAACCTATCTTTGTCTGTACTACTGTTAACTGACCATCCAACGTTAATTTCTGGCCTAACCATTTAACCCATGTGCACGAAATTCAGTTCAAATTGGAAATACCATTACCACATTTCCGAAACAAATAATGCTAATAAATGAGCTTTCACTTTAATCTCGCTACTAACCATTTTTAAAGGGCCTAGGAACAATGTTTTAGCATTTGTAATACTCAAAAGAAATGGTTGGTTTGAATTCAGTTTAATCCTAACCTAAGAATTACCATTAATTCATCTTTAACTATTTCTCTTATTTACTGCTATTTTTAATTTTCCATTTCCCTATTCTTCTCTTGCATGGTTAAATATTCAATTTCTAATTGTTAGTGTACACGTTACTGTTTATAATATTTCTCCTGAATTACCTCTTCTAAACTTTAAAAGGCAACATCTCTAACCGCATTAATCTATCGATCTAAAAACTGTCTAAGCCTAGAAAACATCCACAGTTTTTTATCCCTTTCGGGTTCGAACAAGTCACATATTGCAGAGTTAAAGTTTTCGTTTCATAAAAACTATAGTTTAAATCAGGTTTTAGAATTAATATAACATGTAAATTATTAGAAAAATTTTTCTATAAATAAATATCATTCGATCTACGTAAATTTTGAAGCGAGGAATTCTCGAACTGAAAGAATTACAGTAATGCTTTTGTCGTGGAAATACGTTAAAACTAATACTCCTACATCAGTACTCAACTGTCATTAAAGTTAGGGATGGAGTTTCATCCATCCCTCGCTGGTACAGCGGTAAGTCTTCTGATTTACAAATGGGGGGTTCGATTTCCCTCAGTGGAATCAGCAGGTATCCCAATGTGGTTTTGCTATAAGAAAACACATACACTAGTTTCGTCCCACCACGTGGCGAACTGCTAAGTTGTGTTAGAACCGGAAATTGGTATTTAGGCTTACCTATTTTAACGCACTCGTTCATTTTTCGTTCCGTCTTCTTTAATTGTTGCCAAGAGATTTAGCCGGTAAAAGCGTAGCGATGGAAATGAAATGAGACTTAACAACTTGGCAGTCTTTCACTTAATCTTCCAAGAGAAACAGGATCATAAACAGATACAAGCAAACATCTTATCGGCCACTGATATTGTCAGTCGGTCTAAGTACACAAATAACAGATGCGGAGTTTGTGGAGGTGACGAAACAGTTCTGCTGGCATGGAGGCGCCCTCTGTAATCTGCCTGTCAATCATGAAGAAAATACGAGCCTCAGGTTGCCATGGTAACTGTGCATCACGAGAGACATTTCGTGGGGCAAGTCTACGGCCAACTAGAAAAGATATTAATATATAATAATATTAAATAAGAAAAACGAACTGTAATATGAAAGTTAACCAAATCAATAGCGTAATTTTTCTGACTAATCTCATGAAATTTTAACAATTTACGGAGAATAAATAATATCTTTAGTCCCTTAGTGCCTCAGTAGTTATATTTTAATGTTTTATAAAATTGAGAAATAACTGAAACAAAATATTCATATTAGCATTTAAATATTTACTTTCATAATTAAAAAAAGGGTTAATGGGTTATTAAAAAAGGGAAGGCAGCTAGTCATCACCATCCACCGCCAACTCTTGGGCTACTCTTTTACCAACGAATAGTGATATTGACTGTCACATTATAACGCCCCCGCAGATGAAAGGGCGAGCATATTTGGCGTTTCTGATATTCGTCAGTAAAGTATTAATACAATAGGTTTCATATTTTTATAATATGAAAGCTCATTTTACTTTAAAATTAGTTTGTTAACTCTTTAACCCATTGATGTCTTTGTTTTGAAAACAAGGTTTCGTAAACACGAAAAGCTGTATTCCAAAATTAAATCTTTCAGGTTATGGTCAAATTAATTTTACAAAAATAATCTTATAAATCATATCTTTTTAAATATTTTTTATGAAACGTCGGACTTGACTCGTGGACGTTTCGAGTTCTCTCCCGACTTAAAGCGTCTGCGGACCCATGATAAAGTTTGAACTAATGGGTGAACGGAGAAATTTGGTATTATAACATCTACATTTCAGCGAATGTTTCTGACAAGTACATCAGTCTGATTAATAATCACCTCTTCTACTGATTATGACGAAAACTTGTATCAGTTAGAAAGGAATTACTTAAAACATTACTACCGTCTATTCGAGTAAAACATGTTATCATCAGAAAGCCACAACGATAGTTAAAGTGATCTTCTCCTTTGATGTCAATTTGTTGAAATTCCAAGTGAATGAATATTCCAATATAGACATGTCCGTTAACAGTTTGAAATTGAAGCGTTCCTTTCAGCTACATCCAACCAAAGTAAAATAAAAATATTAAAAATTTGTAAAGTTGGCTGCGATCTACTATTTCATCAAATATCTATATATTGATTTGAGTGAAATAAAACGGTTCATGATATCTTAAATATTTCTTACTGTCTACAAAACTATAGATACTGCAATACTAAAATCTAAAGGCTCGGCATGGGCAAGCGTGTTAAGTCGTTCGACTCGTAATCCGAAGATCATGGGTTCGAATCCCGCTCGCACCAAACATGTTCGCCCTTTCAGTCGCGGAGCGTTATAATGTGACGGTCAATCCCGCTATTCGTTGGTAAAAGAGTAGCCCAAGAGTTGGCGGTGGGTGGTGATAACTAGCTGCATTCCCTCTAGTCTTACATTGCTAAATTAGGAACGGCTATCGCATATAGCTCTCGTGTAGCTTCGCGCAAAATTAAAAAAAATGAACAAACATATAATTATGATGTATATAGCAAACTAAGTTATTTGATTAAAAAGGACTCAAAATTCTCATGAGTTTAATATGTTATATTGTTTTCATGAGTTTCTGTGTTGGAAACGTTTATCAAACACGAATATGACATATCTCGCAGCAACTAAAACAAAATGTTATATCGAAAGTTAATATGTGAAAATGTAATTTTATTGTAAAAGATACCGTCAGCCCTAATTCTTCCTAGAAACATGCTATCGTACTCATAGTTCACCATAATATGTATCTTCAGTGTTATAAAAAGTAACGCTATTTCATAATAATTTCCTTAAAAATCATGACAATTAGTATAGATACATTTACGATGTTCCACTTTTTTCTGTTTCAGTAAGAATGACAGATCAACATATATCATTATTCTTAACCCTAGAGATTCCAAGATCTAAGGTGTGATGACTGGATCTATACTTGTTCATAAATTATTTTTTCTGAATTTCTTTTCTAACTTAAACGTAACATTAACTATTTAGATACTTAGACTTGGTTACTTTCACCACAGCGTTACATTCAAGATGTGTACTAAAGTCATGAAAATTGAATTACAACATAAAAGATCCCAACTTTTTCTTCCTCATCTCTTTAACTGATTGCGACAACTATTTTGTGTTTTACATTCTGGCCCATAATCAAATGTCATCTCTCTGGTTTCATTGATATATATTTTGTAAATATCGAGCACATACTATTTTAGGGTCGTTTTTAACATTTCAGCATTGGATTATTTAGATATTTAAAATCACATTTAATTTAATAGACAGTGTAACACCACTGAAAGAAGTCAAGTTTGAGAAGGGTAAGTAACAGCTCTTTCCGCCCAAAATAATCATACACTCATATAAAGTTATTTTTACTGATTTTATTCAAGTATCCTCAATTAAGCACAATTCAACTGTTTAGAAGTTTAATCTTATTTATACCAGAAGATTTAATTCATGATCTGAATTAAAGTACTGAAAATTAAATAGCAACTTAAAAAAATGGTAATATTTTCCCTACCTCCTTTACTGATTATAACAACTGCTTTTGTGCTTTATATTCTGGCTCATAGCTAAATAGAATCTCTTTGACTCCATTCAAGTATTCTTTGTGAAATATGAACACATACTGGGATCGATTATCTGTGTGTTCTTGCTTTAAATTAAAAAGGACGCAAGGAAACCGTCGTCTTCGTGCAAGATAAGGACTATGGAAGGCGTCAAGAAGGTTGGGCGTGCTTTGGACATGACACTCTTACGTCAGAGTCTATAACTGAAGCGAAGTTAAAGTAGTCAGTTAGATCATTTAATTAATCTTTATTTATGTCTCATATGTTTTACGAAGTATCTAATGATCAACAAATAGAATTAATATAAATAAGAATACGTGACTTGTGTCTTTCCGCACTCGTCTTTATAGTTCAGCATGTATGAAAGATCAGTGCTTTACTCTGAATATAAAAGAATATTACAATCTTGGTTCATCAAAATATTTAATGAATTATCAGCCAAAACACTAAACGTTTTCACAAATAGGGCCAGAATATTCTTATTTATAACTCATCGATATTTTTTTATCTGTAAAAAAAAAAATCGAGGCCACGCTTATGCTTCATTACTACTTCTGACGCTTTTATCACAAGGTTAAAACGTGATTCTAAGCAAATTGTTCTTTGAGGTGTTTGCGCTCCAAGCAAGCTTCTTCGATTGTCCTCTTACAAACGTCTTTCTCTTGTGTGGGTAACTTGTTCAATGGTAAGTCAACAACTAAAGAGTGTACCTAATCAATAGGGCATGAATGTTTTACTACCATGTAGTTTAGTTTTCATTATAGTCTCTTAGAAACATGCCTTTCGAAACGTTTCGGTGGACAAAACCATTCTTGTGAAATTGCAAAAATTCAATGCCTGGTTGAAAGACACTGTGTTATTTGCTGGTGACGATTTTCTAATATAAAGTTATGATTAAAAATACAGAATTTTCTCAGATATTTTCTTCAGAAGATACACACAACAGCTTTTCTTACTAGAATTCACAGATTCAACAAGGGCTTATGAGATTAGATAAAAATGGAGATAATATGATATTAATATGATATTAAACTTATGAGATTATATTAAATGCCTTTATTTGGTAATTATCAATAGGAAGTTTCAACTAGATAGTTTATGTTGTTGCTACAAACAATTAACACTCGTATCCTAACACCCAGAAGTCTTTTCAACATTTACTGGTTATACACCAACAGTCAGCACCAGTCATATATATAAATTATTATCAGTTATAAACAAAAATGTACCGGTAATATACTAATAACTGACAAATGTATCCTAACAACCAACCAGTTTGTTAACATTTACTGGTCATACACCAACAATCACCAGTCATGTATATAAATTGTTATCAGTTATAAATCAATATTTACCGGTAATATATTAACAATTAACAATAACTATGTATCTCAAAAATAATAAATCAATTATCCATGTTAAACAACTATTTCAAATATAATTCAGTTTAAGTATCATGAATTAACACTTACCAGACATATCTGGTTAACAAATGTTATATTCCTGAGCGAACACTTAAGGCTACCACAAAGAACGAAACGTATTTCGTATCCTGTTGATCTTCGAGAACCGATAATCTTTTATTTATTATTAATACAAGGAAAAACCAATTAATAGTGGTTTATTTTATTCAACATGTATAAAAGAAAAGCAAGTAGCGAATATCCATTCTGAATAACGAAGTGAGGTGGACGTTTAGAGCCTTACCTCAATTACCTCAACAGTGTGTTGATATGAGGAATTATGTCCAAAGATGACAAATATCTGTTACCGTATCATTTATCGTGCTATATTATAATATTAATTTCGAAGTTTGGCCATTCTCAACGGCTCAGGCAGTATATTTTCATTTGCTTCATCATAGTTAATGCATTATCATATAATGATAATTACCCTTTCAGTGCCTTATGTTCATAAAATTAATATAATAAAAAGAAAATGACAACATTAACTAAAATTTATTTTAATCGCAGCATAAAAAACTTATAACAAATCATTTTTTTAGAATATATGAGCAGTTTCATGGATGTAAATGTACATTACTGTTATATTAAACTACTTATAGTGTCAGGAATTAATGTTCCCAAAACACAACAGTCACTGAGTTATGAGTTACTGCCATTGTTTGAGGTTATAATTATAAAAGATCATGACAGTTCGTTAAGCCTTTCTTTAAATATGCCATCTGCATTTATGTTTGTTTGTTTTTGAATTTCGCACAAAGCTACTCGAGGGCTATCTGTGCTAGCCGTCCCTCATTTAGCAGTGTAAGACTAGAGGGAAGGCAGCTAGTCATCACGACCCACCGCCAACTCTTGGACTACTCTTTTACCAACGAATAGTGGGATTGACCGTCACATTATGACGCCCCCACGGCTGAAAGGGCGAGCATGTTTGGCGCGACGGGGATGCGAACCCGCGACCCTCAGATGACGAGTCGCACGCCTTAACACGTTTGGCCATGCCGAGCCCATCTGCATTTAACCAAGTTTCTTTATCATGTCCCTGTATGTGATATGGTCATGGATAGGTTTTTTTCATTCCGTGTAGTACATATATCAAAACTAAAATTATATTAAAATATATCCCTACTGATGTTACCAGTGTTGAAACGGATGTTCCCGCGGAGCAGTCAGTTAGATTGTGTGTGTGTTTTCTTATAGCAAAGGCTCTTCTGGCTATCTGCTGAGCCCACTGAGAGGAGTCAGTCTGTTAGATCAGCTAACTGTAGATTTGGAGAATACAAGACTATGGAATGTATTGATCTTTCCAGTATACAACCAGGATCACGAAGAACAAATATTTAACACTAACTGGTTTGGTTTGGTTTGAATTTCGCGCAAAGATACTAGTGCTATCTGCGCTAGCCGTACCTAATTTAGTAGTGTAAGACTAGAGGGAAGACAGCTAATCATCACCACCTTACCGCCAATTCTTCGACTACTCCTTTACCCACGACTAGTGGGATTGACTGTCACATTATAACGTCTTCACGGCTGAAAGGGCGAACATGTCTGGTGTGTTGGGATTTCGAAGGCTCGACCCCCGTATTACCAGTCCTTAACCACCTGGCCATGCCGGGCCAACACCAACTGAAACACAAGTATACAAATAACATCACACAATAACAAAAACGTCCAGTTATGTATGTGGAAGTGGTAAAACAAAAATGGAGATTATTCAAGTTTAGTGCATCCTCTAAGTTAAACTAAAACCTCCTACCATGAACAAACAATAACCTCTAACAAGAGGTAAAATAAAACTAAACTCGTGTTCAGCTGAAATAAGCCCAAAATTAAGTTTAAACCTATTTGACCTTTAGACTTATTCAAAGCTAGAGACTCTCGTTCAAACCAAATAACTAAACAACAGCTTACATTTGTGGTTAAAATAAATTCCTAGATGATACAAGTTCTCGTAAAATACTAAAATGAACTAAAGTGCTAAAAATACATCAATGTTTAAGACGAAAGTGAAAGTTAAATCTACAGAAAAATTAATAAAAAGTTGAAGGTCGTGTACTCTAATTCTGTCTTACATTTTTATAAAAAATTAATATATTTAAATCATCAAAATCACTGTCTTATAGAGGAGGCAAACTTAGCTTTGTAAACAAAACAAATTACACTAAGGTCAGGATTACACAAGAAAAAGAACTTTAAGTCAGAGATCTGTATTCACTGGGAGTTAAGAACTCTAAGGCACATCTGTTCACCTTCTAAAGCTCATATCGATTTGTCGATAGAAAAGATAGCTTTTAATTTCTGGACACTACACGCAACCTTTCCTGCAAGAAAGTCAGCTTACTGGCAGTTTCCGAACCCACACCTCACATAATGGTAAGACAGTGAATGTTAAAGTGTTACTTGAGCGAATCTTGCATCCAAGCTTTGAGCTAAGAAAAACAATAATTTTGAAAATAACTTATATCTTAGTTAAGGTTATGGCATACCTAAAAACTACACCAATAAGCCAAACTTTATGCTTATGAAGTTTTTTTAATAATTTGTTTAGAAAGAGGAGAGATGTCCTACATGAATAAATATTTCAATATATATGTCATTTTGGGCCCGCTAAGATCTGTGGTTCGATTTCCCTCGGTGGACTTAGCAGATGGCCCGATATGGTTTTTCTATAAGAAAACACACACACATTTAGGGCAAGTTTATTGCAATTTTCAAAGAAAACTTCGTATTTCAGCTCTTACAGACGTGACCCAGCATGGCCAGGTGGTTAAAGCACTCGACTCGTAATCTGAGGGTCGCGGGCTCGAATCCCTGTCACACCAAATATGCTCGCCCTTCTAGCCATGGGTGCGCTTAAATGTGACAGTCAATCCTACTATTCGTTGGTAAAAGAGTAGCCCAAGAGTTGGCGGTGGGTGGTGATGACTAGCTGCCCTCCCTCCAGTCTTACACTGCTAAATTAGGAACGGTTAGCGCAGATAGACCTCGTGTAGCTTTGTGCGAAATTCAAACCGAACTAACAGACGTATAGAGTAAGAAACTTTTTTTTTATATATATGATTAGTTTTAGATAAATCCTGAAGGTAATATATGGTAAATTCTTACAGGTCAAGAAGTTTTACCTTCACGAGACAACATGTGGGTACAAATTGGATATTTAAATGAAATCATTCTTTGATCGTGAAGTATCTGTAAAGCATATGATTTTGTGACTACCAATAAAAAAAAGAAATTCCTGAAACCTCCAATACGTTTGAAGATCAAAAAAGTTTTAATTGGTTAATTTTATTCAAAAATTTCTGGAATTTCATACATAAAATTTTCATCACCTACGTGAGCACTGAAATTCCACAATAATAAAATTTGGGTGTAGTTGTTTTAGTAGCTACTTATTTACAACTTACACTTGAGAAATTTAACTTTTAATTATTATTTTGTTTGAACTCACATTTTAATTCAATATATATTATTGTTTTCAAAATACATAAATCTAGTAATTTTGTTTTATTTAATTTTGAAAATTTATTAAAACCCCATCGAGAGAGCTATCAGTTGAGAATGAGGATTCCTGATGTTTTAAATTATTCCAAATGTGCGTACGTTTAGGATTACTGGTACTCTGTACTATAACAAATGTGTGTGCGTTTAGAATTAATGGTATTCTGTACTATAACAAATGTGTGTACGTTTACGAAAGAATTTACGAGAGAGCTATCTGAGCTAGCCGTCCCTAATTTAGCAGAGTAAGACTAGAGGGAAAAAGCTAGTCATCACCACCCACCGCCAACTTTTGGGTTACTCTTTTACCCATGAATAGTTGAATCGACTGTCAAATTATAACACCCCCACGGCTGAAAGGGCGAGCATGTTTGGTGTGACTGGGATTTGAACCAGCGACCCATGCCGGGCCTATCTTGCGAAATAGAGTTCTCCCACGTAAATTTTTGTTAACCCAACTCCATTCTACACTTTACATATGTCTAGCGTCTGGCATAGAATTTTTTTCGGAAAATAAAAATATTAATAATTGTAAAACAAAAATAATTATAAGGCTAAAAATCTTGTTTTGATCCCTCTTGTGGAAACAGCATATATAGCTTTATGCTGAAATGGAAGAGCAAAAAATAACAGAACATACACTTCTAGCCAAAATTTAGACTTTCAGAAAAATCATTCATCCTCTTAATGATGAAAACGTATACAAGAGGAAACATATTGTCGAGCGAGAATGTCAGGTTTTACATTCGGCAAAATTTCATTATATCAGAACTCTACTGTATATTTCATAATTATTCCATTTTCTATACCGGCATAATGCATTCTGAAGAAAGAATATTAAGTAAATTTAAAAAATTAGGTCAGAAGATCGTCTGTAATTTGTGCCCTTATAACTGATTTATTTTAATGTTTCATTATACTGTATCGCTTCAGTTTCTATTCAGGCTTGCTGTATTACTAGATCCATGACACGTGTCATCTGCTTGCTCTGCCATCCTCTTATGTTGCAACAGAAAAACAATTTTTTGCATGTATATAGATATTGAGTCCGTTATACTAAAACGGTTCTGGATCCACATCTCGTCGTTAGAGTCCACCTTTCCCCTCGTTTTGTTAAGACTCCGTCGTGAGGCTGTAATATCCAACCCCACCAATCTTCCCTGAAAGTTTTCATAAATCTTTTAGTATGCAAGGGTACTGATTGACGATTCATCACACAAGAGTCCACAGTTGTTGCATCTGGTAACTTGACTGTCATGTCTTTAAATGGAATAGAATGAATAACTCTTTCATTCTCTGCTTTAGCGATGCAATAGTTGAACGGGTGATATAACTGTAAATCTTATTTTGATAAATCATACCCTATTTGATAAACCCATACCCTATTTTATGAAACCTTACCCTGTTTGATAAACCCATACCCCATTTTATGAACCATTACTCTATTTAGTAAACCCATACCCTATTTAATAAACCCATATCCTACTTGATAATCCTGTGGCCGGGCATGGCCAAGTGGGTTAAGGCGTTCGACTCGTAATCTGAGGGTCTCGGGTTCGAATATCCGTCACACCAAACGTTCCTGTTCTTTCAACCGTAGGGCTTTATAATGTGACGGTCAATCCCACTATTCGTTGGTGAAAGAGTTGCCTGTGTGTGGTGATGACTAGCTGCCTTCCCTCTAGTCTTACACTGCTAAATTAGGAACGGCTAGCGTAGATAGCTCTCGAGTATCTTTGTGCGAAATTATAAAAAACAAACAAACAAACTTGATAAACTCATACTCTGTTGGCCTCACTTATAGACGGAAACACTTCTTGGTAATGCTGCTTACTTTTATCTGAGGAACTGTAATGACTTTTTTTAAAACTGATCTTTATGTGTGTAGATTCTCACCTTTTTCAAGACGCTGCGCTTTGCAATCCACAGCTGGGATTAAACTTGTTTCATGTCTGTTTCGGTATGATTCTCGTATCTCAAAACAATCCACATCCATTTGTTTTCAAATCCCATTAACAATCAAACAGAGTTTTGGTTTGAACATTCTAAATTTCCCTGTCTAATCTTATATTTATATTTTGAATGTATAGCTATTCTGCGTTATAAATGGTTGTTGCATAATTTTCCCAAAATGAATCATTTTCTCTGTTGTTTTCTAATTTTGTGCATAGCTACACGAGGGCTACTGCGCTAACCGACCCTAATTTAGCAGCGTAAGACTAGGGGGAAAACAGCTAGTCATCACCACCCACTGCCATTCTTGGGCTATATATTTATATTCTTTTAACAATGAATAGTGAGATTGACCGTTACATTATAACACTCCCACGGCCGAAAGGACGAGTGTCTTTAGTGTGACAGGAATTCAAACCCATGACCCACAGATTGCGAGTCGAATGCTTTAACCACCTGGCCATGCCCGGCCCATTTTCGCTGTTGTCACACAATCCCTATAAACGCACCACTATGTCAAAATGTAGTTCTTATGAACCCCGTTTCATCGTGACATTATATTGATTTTGTTTTTTATATTCAAAAAATGTTTTAATATAACGTATACACAGCTCTATATGACTAACATGCTATAAGCAAATGATTATGTTTCCAATGTACTATATAATATATTATTTGATATCATATATGTATGATAGAAATATGTGAAAGATTCTCAAATATTGTATTTTCGTATTTGTTTTTCTTCTATCTAAGTTGTGGTAACACATACCAATGAAGCAACTTAACTTACAATATATTTCACATTTCGTTTTAATTGTTCATTGTTACTACAAACTACATTCCAATATTTTTTACAAGCAATGAAAGAACTTCATTCAGTTACTTGCCTTTAAAACTAGGACAACATCCTTATATGTACTTCTGTGCGTGATACATTCACCCTTTAGGTGCCTAAATCCGTGCAACGTAGCCCGAAAGCATTTTAATAGTCTTTCTTTGTCCTGCTCACCAATAATATCCAGCAACAAACCGACCATAAGTGTGTATGTTGATTTATTTGCAAAAGAGAAAGCAGGGATAGACCTTCCTATTAACAACTATATTTTGTTGGCGCGAAACTTTCGATGTTTTATCATAAGGCGACTGGAGACAACGAGAGCGTAAAGATTAGCAATAAGCGAGCCGCGTTCACAGGACAAAGACGCCAGAAAACATAGACGGACTTGTTAGATCGATTTTATTAGAGCTGTAAGAAAGAGAAGGCTCCAATTAATTTATAAGAGGCAGATAGCCGGTTATAAACGTAGCACACGTGATTCTGCTTTGTCAGAACGTGCATGTTTCAGGACAAAGTTCCAGCAATTAATTTTGCAGGTAGGCGCTTCGCGCTTTTCCAAGACAAATGAGCAGTTTTTATGTGCTGCCACATTTTATTATTGTGTTTCTCTATTCTCCGCTGGATTGGTGGTAAGTTTAAGGACTAACAAGAGTGGTAAACAGAGCACAGACATATCATTGTGTGTTTAAACATTCCAAAACTTGTGTATTGTTTTCACTAATCCAGAAACAGTATCAGAATCAATTTCTGATAATAATTTTATTTTATTAAATAACAAATCTAAATTTGCAGCTTAACAGAAACAGATTTAGTAACAGCATTTATTCAATAGTAATAAGTCTAATTTCGGAGCTCCGGCATGGCCAGGTGGTTAAGGCACTCGACTCGTAATCTAAAGGTCACGGGTTCGAATCCCCATCATACCAAACATACTTGTCCTTTCAGCCGTAGGAGCGTTATAATGATACGATCAATCCCATCTTTCGTTGGTAAAAGAGTAGCCCAAGGGTTGGCGGTGGGTGGTAATGACTAGCTACTTTCCCTCTAGTCTTACACTGCTAAATTAGAGACGGCTACCGCAGATAGCCCTAATGTAGGTTTGCGCGAAATCCAAAACAAACTAAATTTTAAAAAAATTAATTTAAATTTAAAAGGTCTGTCAAGTAATTTCAGAATTTTTGTATTTCATTTCTATACGTTTCCGTATATTAGTTTGTGTTTTCTTATGGCAAAGCCACATTGGACTATCTGCTGTGTCCACTAAGGATAATCTAAGCCTTGATCTTAGCATTGTAAATTCGAAAAGGTTCCGTTGTCCCACTCTCATAGTTGTATTAATTGTTGTTACATACAACTGGTTAAGTATTGTTACATATATATCCAAAATCACAACTGGAACAATCAACAAATAGTTTATAAATTTCTCTAACTTTGCTCTTAAAAGTAAATATATAAGAATTATTTTATGTTTATACAAATTTAACATACTTAACTGGTTATACAGTACTAATAAGAAATTATTTCCATTTATAAAAACAAGCAATTAGGATATATACCCATACAATACTGGAAAAAATATAGTATCAGTAAGGGTAAAAAATGAAACAAAGTAAATATTGTACTAATGCCGTATTTTATCATGCATAATGCAGGTGGATGTACCAAAAGTACAGTGTGTATAAGTGTGTGTACGTAAAAATACATTTTTTCCGTGGATGTTCATGCCATCAAAACTGTAATAAAACAATGCAAAATTATACCTATTATACATGATATCATTCTAAAGTAAAAATTTATGCGCCTATAGCACCCAGGAACGTTTAAAATATTTCGTCTATCAGAAATAATCAAAATAACTGACGTAAAACTAGAAAAAAAAACTCTCCAGTTAAATAAATGGCTAGAATCTGAATGATGGATCCCACTACTGTCTGTTGTTGGTTAGGGGCATGATAGTTACTACTAAAGACAATGATTTGTTCGTTTTGAATTTCACGCAAAACTACACAAGGGTTTCTGAGCTAGCCCTCTCTAATTTAACCGTGAAAGACAGCTAGTCATCACCACCTACTACCAGTTTTTAATATACACCCTTGTGCAAATTAATTGAAACAAATGGTCATTTTACAATATTTTCAGCACGGCGGCCGGTGTAGGCTCGCTGGACCCGCTGATTTCCTTTAATAGTCATTTTTTTCACACAGACGGCGTCATTAGCTGCGTTTTGCAGTACGGTCGATCTACTTTTGGGATATATGACAAAATTTTGAGAAATATTACGTCATTCGAAATTGTGGTTGAAGGGCAAGGAGACCAGTCAAAAAACAACTTTTTACCAACTCAATGAAAAAAAACGGTATCATTGGGGTCTGAAATACAAGAACTGGACGCAAGAACAATGGAGGAAGGTGTTATGTAGTGACGAGACTCATTTCTTCGTACAGGGCCAAAGAAGTCTGCATGTTCACAGATCCCTAGGTGAGAAACTTCAAGAACCTTATATCAATCAGTTCGTAAAACATCTCTTGAAGAAGATGTTTTGGGGCTTTTTCAGCTACTATGGCGTCGGAGGCTTACATTACATATCGTAGAAGGTATGATGCGAGGACCACAGTACATCGGCGTTTTGCAGAGAAGAGTCGTTCCAGAATTGAAAAAAAGATTTTCAGATGGATCTGGCATTTTTCAGCAAGATTTGGCTCCGTGCCACACATCGAAACTTGTGAAGAATTTTATGACTACAACACAAATAAAGGTGCTGAACTGGCCTGGAAACTCTCAGGACTAAAATCCTATTGAAAATCTTTGGACGATTTGTAAAGAAAGACTTCGTGGAAAAGACTGTACTACGAAAGATAAGCTAATTGAGACCATAATTAAGGTGTGGTACCGCGATCCAAAAATTAGTAAAGATTGCAGTTAACTCTTGGACTCGATGCCAAAGCGGATTAATGATCTTCCGAAAAATAAAGGCGGTCATATCATGTATTAATTTGCAAGTAATTTGTGGATTCTCAGAAATAAAACGCAAAAAATTGAAAAAAAACGTAATTTTTTGTCTTGTTTCAATTAATTTGCACAAGGGTGTACTCTTTTAACAATCAATAATGGGAATGAACACTAACATTAGAACCCCCCTCTGCTGAAGGTGGGGCTGAGATTCGAACTTACAACCCACAGATTGCGAGTCAAACTCCCTAACAACCTGACCATTCCGGGTCTACTAAAGACAAGTAAATAGATTTCTCATATCATCCATGTTCCTCGATTCCTATTAAAAGGAATGAAATCCCAACCTCCTCCAAATCGAAATCAATCATTACCCAACTTTCCATCGGCGGGGCAGCAATAACTAACAGACTTACAAGGCTAAACTTCGGGTTTTAAAGTGAACATCGCAAGTAGCTGAAAGCGGCTTTATCCGAAAACAGTCAGACAAACCTCCACCAAGGGGACTGTGGTATGGGGCAACGTCGATAAATGTTGTATCCTTGAGCAAAACACTTTAGCCCAATTGTTCCAGTTTACCCAATTCTATAAGTTCTAGAAAGGTTTTGTTTGGCTTGAATTTCGCGCAAATCTACACGAGAGCTATCTGAGCTAGCCGTTCCTAATTTAGCAGTGTAAGACTAGAAGGAAGACAGCTAGTCATCGCCACATACGCTTTGTCTACGCTTTTACCAATTAATAGTGGGATTGATGACCACACTGTTGAAAGGATGACCATGATTGGTGCGGCGGGGATTCAAGCCTGAGATCCTCAGATTACGGGTCCAGTACCCTAACCACCTGGCGCATGAGCATCAAGGCCTAACTAACTTTATTCTCTGTATAAAAACACATTACAATTTTATCTTTATGTTGAGTGATGCCTGATTAACATATCGCATATAAATAGTATGCTCAATGTTCCAAAAATAAACAGCTCTTAAAATGATTGTTCGTGTGACATTATATTACATTAAGAGAGACAACATATGTTGACAAATATTCCTCCATTGTCCTCAGATGGTTTACCAATGAGAATATAGTAACACTCACACCACACTCTTTGTGCAATGAACGTTATTGTCTCTTGCTCAAGAAAAACATCCGCCAAGTTGGCTGATCATCCAACACAAGAAAAAAATAATCCGTCGAATAGCTATCTGTATCGGTGATTTATGATGTATCATTTGTTATTATACAAATACCAGTTCCGTTGTTCATCATGTTAGCTATTCATGGAACACACAAAGAAATAATCGGTCAAAACGCTAGTTATATCGGTGATTCATTATATATCATTTATTATTATACTACATAACGCCTTGCGCAAGTGAAGTTTCATCTATACACCAGTGTTTTTTTAACATTAAAATAAAAATCTTAATAACTTCACTCTATTGTTATATTCCAGCTCTATTTACAACCACAAAGACTCATTCAGAAAAATAATTATATCAATGATTTATATGAAATAAAATAGTACAGAAAATAACCCCTAGGGTGGCGAAAAATGATATTTAGTTTGTGTGACACAAAAGAATAATAAATGATATCTTTCTTTAATTGTTACATGTAAAAATGATGTAGTATTAGCAGCACTTCAACTGCTGCTTATTAGCAGGGATGAAAATATTAAATATATTCTTCAATACACAGTGGTAGAAATATGCGAATAAAAATACCAAATAAATTCATTCTGTGTTGTTGGTAACGGCCTTTCAGCTCATTTTCTTTTGTTATTTTTGTAAATAAAGCCTGGTAAGTTTTCATATTTAGTAAAATGCCTCGTCAGTAGCGATATGCATCACTCAGTGCTGCATAATATACATACAAAGTATGTATGCTTAACACAGTATTAACTAAACAAAATTAATAGAAGAAACCACATTAACATATAATGCATTTTCATTCGCATATGAACAAGATGAAAATTCGTAGATTCTATGTGGATTTACTTTTACCTTAATTATTACTTTTGATTTTATATACGTATGTCACGTATGTATAAACTTTGTGAAACAACAACAATATGTCACGTATGTGTACTCTTCATGAAAACACAACAGTGTGTCACATATATATGTATACTTTGTAAAACAATCACAGTATATCACGTATATGTATACTTTGTGAAACAACAACAGTATATCATTATGTGTATACTTCATGAAACATCAACAGTAGGTCACGTATGTGTATACTTTGTGAAACAACAACAGTATGTCATTATGTGTATACTTTGTGAAACAACAACAGTATGTCACGCTTGTGTATACTTTGTGAAACATCAAAAGTATGTCAGGTATGTGTACACTTTGTGAAACAACAACAGTATGTCATTATGTGTACACTTTGTGAAACAACAACAGTATGTCCCGTATATGTATACTTTGTGAAACAACAACAGTATGTCATTATGTGTATACTTTTTGAAACAACAACAGTATGTCACGTATGTATACACTTTCTGAAACAACAACAGTATGTCACGTATGTGTACGCTTTGTGAAACATCAACAGTATGTCACGTATGTGTATACTTTGTGAAACAACAACAATATTTCATTATTTGTATACTTTGTGAAACAACAACAGTACGTCATTATGTGTATACTTTGTGAAAAAACAACAGTATGTTACGTACGTGTATACTTTGTGAAACAACAACAGTGTATGTCTACGTATATGTTACATGATAATGTCATTAGTTAAGTTGTAATTACTAGTTAGTTACTAAATATTCTTCTTTCATAATTTTACGTTTGATCTGCTAAGCTTCTGAAGTCTTCTGATGATTTCTGATAATTATTAATTAAAACTTACGTGATGATCCAAAATGCAAAATGTGACAACCACTGGTATCCGATCATCATAACGGTAGTGATAAGTTATGTTTGTTTGTTTGTTTATTTTCGTATTTCGCGCAAAGATACATGATGGCTATATGCGCTAGCGGTCCATAATTTAGCAGTGTAAGAATAGAGGAAAGGCAGCTAGTTATCACACCCACTACCACCTCTTGGACTACTCTTTTACCAACGCAAGCGCATATAGCCCTCGTGTATCTTTGCCCAAAATTTAAAACAAACAATTTCTTCAAATATCTTGTTATACGAATTCATTATAATAAAACAATAACATTTCAACCTGCGGCATTGTACACCTTTGTTGCTTGGTTCCTTTTACTCAGTGCCAGAGCTCGTGAGATCGACTTAAGCATTACATTACATTGGAATTTATACCTCTTATTAGTTGAAATGGATAACATCTCAACAAAGGGTTTATATATAATAACCCAACTTCGTATAGTGATTAGGGAGTGAGGTTAAAATGTTATTATTTCCTTGGTATTGGAAATCCATCTTTGGTTAGCAAAGATGTTTTTTATTATGATCCAGTACTCTATAAGTTAAGGATCTATGGATTCCGGTACTGTGCAGTGTGCTGTTAAAATGTTAATATATAACTCTTATTGAAAGCACACGATAATGAGGAATAAAACTTATTACCAAACTAAATGTTACCCCCAACGAATCATCCTAGTACATACACCACTAGGAATCGCGTTTTGGTAGCCCTGGTGAGCAAAGCACAGATAGCCCTTTCTGTAGTTCTGTGCTTAACTACAGTTACGACAGAAAGTGTTCGTACCCCTACGTCGTGAGTAGTTTGTTTTTTATAACTTAAAAAAGTATCACGATTAGGATGATGAAAGTATGGTATATTATAAATATCATACTAACATACATGTACATAAATTTTTATATAAATTAAACGACAAATAAACTGTTTATAAACAAATCACCAAACATAGTAGGGGCAGAAAGTGTTAGTGCGTCTACTTTAATGGTCTGTTGTGTAGCCTTTCAGGTGAATTACTTGGCGCAATCTCTCCTCATAGCCCTCCATGATCGTTTGGCAGTATTTGGTATTTTCTTCCATTTTTTTTTACAGAAGACCTCCAACTCTTGCAAGTTTGTCGGATGACGCTGATGAACCCTAGTCTTCAACTCATGCCAAACGTTTTCAATTGGGTTGAGATCGGGTGACTGCGATGGCCACTCCAGAACACTTATATGGTTCCTCTGTAATCAGGATTACACATATTTCGATGTATGCTTAGGGTCATTGTCGTGCTGGAAGATCCAACGATGCCCAAGCCGCAAGTTCCGAGCATCATTCCTGATATAAGTGCTTAATATATCAACGTACTTTTCCTTTTCACGATTCCGTTAACGCGGTGAAGGCTGCCTACACCAGAAGAGCTGATGGAACCCCATAGCATGATCGAGCCACCTCCGTGTTTAACTGTAGGGACGGTGTTCTTTGGAAGATTTCGTTCCCCCTTCTTACGGAAAATATTGCGAACATCATTGTGGCCGAAAAGCTCGATTTTAGTTTCGTCTGACCAAACAATACTCTTCCAATAGGTAAAGGGATTATCTACAAGCATTCTTCCATATCTCAATCGTGCTTCTAAATGAACTGGTTTTAAATATGGAGTTCTACGAGGATGGCATGCTTTGAACTCAGAAGAGCGTAACATGTTCGTAACTGTAGAGGTGCTTACTTCAATTCCAGTTTCCCTTACCAGTTTATGTATGTCATTACGTGTTAAACGAGGCTTCCTACCAACTTCTCTGAGAACTTTCCTCTTGGTTCTCTCTGGAATTTTGGTGGGGAGTCCGGAACGAGGGAGGTTAGCAGTTGATTTTGTAAGCTTAAAGTTGGCAATTATGCTTTGAACAGGTGATTTCGGCACATTACGTTGTATAGCAATACCGGAAAGAGACACACGAGACTTGTATTTTACAATAATTCGGTTTTTTAAATCACTGGACAGTTGTTTCCTGTTCGCCATGATGACCAAGCAGATAATGACGGAGACGGTGCTAAATTGCCGGAAGTACATTTTTTGCTGGCTAAATTCCAATAATTATGAACCCAGTGTCTAGTTCTGGAATGGTATAATGTAGTTTATTCGCCAAACTACACACAATTTTTACAGTAATATCAGTTTTTCATACGTTCTGAACTGTACGAACACTTTCTGCTCCTCCTATTTAGTTATTTGTAGATGTGTGTTAGTATAATATTTATAATATATTATACGTCTATTAGCCTAATCGTGATATTTGTTTTAAGTTATGAGCAAAAAACTACTCGGGACGCAGATGTACTAACACTTTCTGTCGTAACTGTACAAAGAGCAACGGTATTCTCTTTCAAACAGCCATGTTTAGTCAGTGACTGAAGACTCTTTCCGGAACTATGGATTAGCAGTAAAACTGGGGCTTGTGGCGTTAACAATCGGGGTTTTATCCCTCTCGCAAGTATTCAATTTCGCAGGTTTATTCTCAAACAAACAAACAGCATCTGCAGTGTTTTACTAAATAATAAATTTAAGAATCAAATTGTAGGCTGAATTCAATTAATAGGGAAAGTACCATCATGTTGGCTTCGATATTCCTAAAAATAGCATTGTTATTAATTATTGTCCTTAAGGTACAAATTCAAGATACTATAAGCAACTTTAAGCGTGGCACGGCATGACCAGATGGGTTAAAACGTTCGACTCGTAATCTGAGGATCGCGGGTTCGAATCCCCGTCGCACAAACATACTTGCCCTTTCAGCCGTGGGACATTATAATGTTACGGTCAATCCCATTATTCGTTCGTAAAAGAGCAGCCCAAGAGTTGGCGGTGGGTGGTGATGACTAGCTGCCTTCCCTCTAGTCTTACACTGCTAAATTAGGGGACGGCTAGCGCAGATAGCCCTCGAGTAGCTTTGTGCGAAATTCTAAAACAAACAAAACTTCAAGACGGAAGTTTTGGCATTGCTTAGTTGTTAGCGATCCAAACTTCGGATCTATAGTTCAAGCTTACAATACGCCACTGAACACACTTTGCACTTTCAGCTTTGGAGCATTCTAACTTCAACAGTCATTCCCACTATTTGGTTATGAATGTTGTTCAAGTGTTGGTTGCTATTCACTGGTTGTTATCTTCCCATTTGACAGTTCTGAAAAGTCAGAGATGTCTATGACTGAAATTTAAAAGTCTCTGGCTGGACCATTTAGCCTAAATGGTGTAGAAGAAGCCATTTATTTTGAAATAACAAACATGAACCATCAAGGGAACTTAAACTTGATCAGAATGAAATGTAAGAAACTGATTGACTGAAAATATACGAATAACTCATTATAAAACATTGATGACAAAAGCAAAAGATCTGTTGAGAAGAAAAACTGTTCTAAATTTGTTCTTTCTACAAATGACTTTCGAACAAAATACCCCGCTAACTATACAACAACTAACATTAAAATAAACTTACTTCTACAATTTCACAGCTGATTAGTCAAGTAACAGAGTATGTACTATCACTAACATTGAACCAAATGCTTTACAAAAGCTGGCACTTTACCAATACAGAAAAAAAAATGGCTTACCTACTATTAACTTACTCATTCGATTATCCAACGTGTATTCGATTTTTCATTTTCAGGTATGCTTCGAAGATACTTGATTTTACGACATAACATTTACAACATTGATTCCTTTCAATACAATATATTGTCCTTCTGCTTAAGGAGCTTTCTTTTTCTTGTACAAACATGCTACATCACTTCAACGGAACCGAGTCTTCTCATCATTAACTCTGTGACAACTTTTCATTTTATCACTAAATGATTTAAGTGTTTATCAGGTAAAGTCAAACATGACATCAGTGAAGTTTTGCAATCTTTCCACTTACTCTATGTAACAGTATTCTAATTATTTTCCAAGTGAGAACACAGAATCTATAGAAGCAGTTTAACTTACTTCCCAAACACCATTTATGAGGGTTTGCCTGTAGCTTAAAGTACTGCTGTATGATAACTCATCAGTAACAGTGAAAAACACCGATCCTATCTATCCTTATCGGTAGGTGGTTGTATTTCTCCACCATGCCATCATCAGTTGGATAATGGGCTGTTTATGTTCTTTTTATCCCAAGTATCTGACACATTTCTTCAAACATGACTGGTTCAAAGCTCAGTCCTCGATCTGAGTTACGTTCTATGAGCACAGGAAATCTTGTAACAGATTAGTTGACGAGTTTCTTTGCTAGAGTTTTTGCTTTCTGGTGGGTAACAGTATATTTTTCTGGCTGTTTTGTGAAGCAGCCCATATTAAATATGATTTATCTATTCCCAATGTTTCTATGTGACAAAGGAAAAGCACATCGACAGAAACTCTCCCATGAAACTTAGCAATACCGTAGTGCCGTACCTACTCTTGTTGGTTCTTTTCTGGATCTTTATACCACAACATAATTCGCGTGTTTTGCACAAATTCTCTATAGGCCCCTGACACTTAATTACATAAAAGCACTTTATTAATTGTAAGAGTGTCTTTTAAATACCTATGTGTCCACGTATTGGAAGGTTGTGGAAATGATGGAGTGTTGTAAAATATAGACTATGAATATATTAACTATATTCGTTGTTTACAGCACCAGTATCTTCCTGTTTCTGACATAATAAAACCTTTCCTAGGCACAGTGAATCTCATTGTGTTCAATACATCTTCATCTTCAGGATGTACGAAGTAATTCTTTGTGATAAAAAGTTTTATTACACTTTCTCTAGCTCTCAATAATTAGTTTTAAAACTCATATTTTTACCAGTGAAAGTTGATGTTGGATGTTGGACCCATTAGTCCTTTATCATCATTTATGTGTATAATATCTTGGATTATATTTTACTGTGCTTTAGATCAAGATTTAGGGTTTTCATCAACACGTGGACTTTGGAATAATGTGCAATAGTTCCATGATTCTGTCCAGGGCATTCCATGATGTTAAAGCTGCACTCGTAGAGTTCTTTGGTTGCAAACAATCACCAACCACTTACGTGTTTCTTAACCTTTCCAAAATATAAATTTTGGCACATAACTATTTGTTAAAGTAACTCAGAGTTGAAACAACACTTATTAGTTCTTTCAGAATCATGTAATACCTTGTAAGGGAGGTTGCCAGATGCCCTTTTGTGTTTAGGTTTGATAAACCCACTCCCAGTACAAAAGTATTGATTTCTGTATCTAAAAATCAGTTGATCTTCCAGAGTTAGGTGCACTAACACAGGATTGGTAGAAAGTTTTTTGAATATTGTCACAATCACCAGTTTCACTAAAGTTATATGGGTTTTCACACAGAAAATGAGCCACGTCGGATAATTATTTTACAAAATAACAAAGTAAGAACATACATAGTCCAATAAATTCTCTCACCTCTGTTAGGTATCATGATCTATCTGGGACGAGTCTCTGATTTATTTTCTTAGGTACACTACATATTAAAATTTCAAACAGCCAGAAAACTTAATTTCAATCTTAAAGTTAATTGAATGTCAATATGTATCAGATTTGTGATATTTGCCAACAATATTTTTTCTCTTAACACAAATATATTTTGACATACAAATAATAATACATTTGATAATAACACATTACAAGTAATGATTTATATACAAGAGTTTTACAAACTTACAAATTGGTCTAAATTTGAATATTTTATCGATTCTTTAAGGAGAGTGAATTAATCCTATGTTGATACACATGCACAACTGAGTTGACGGCGAAGCTAGCTAGCTGCTTTACAGGCACACGAAAGCTTTTCATCGCCGAAGTTATACAACATTTTCGCAAAAATACTAACATCCGAAGCTACTTCAATGGTTGAATGGTTTGTAATGCTCAAAATCTATAAAGGTTCCTGGTCAAATATCTGTATTTTCACAATTTATAAGCGTTTATCACAGTTATAGCTTCCGAGGTTTTGTAGTATGCTGACTGTAGCGACCTAACAATATTCTGTCTTTTGGCGCGTCAGTCATAGACATTAAGGCGAGATTCTAGAAAATTCAGCTGTCCCAACAGTACACTAATATTCAGGTAAAACATATATTGTTGATTCGTACACTCAATAGTCTTGTACAAAGTTAAGGAACAGGCGAGACTTGCGCAATACAAATTTAACAATAATCGTTACATGCATATCTAAATATATATTAAACTGAAAAAAAAATCGATATTAAAATAAATATACGTTAGTAAATGCATTACACTTCACGCTTGTTCTTTGTTGTTAACTATTCCGGGTATAAACGATCTTTAAAGGAACTGTAAACATTTTCTAATGATTGTGATCCAGGAAAGTCACATGTTGAATAGCACACACTGTTGGGAATTTGATTTAAGAATCTTTTCATCGCCTCATTCAGAACCTTTCTTAGCTCTTCATAACCATTACCAACTGTTTTCCCAAGAGATTTTTTGTCATCCAAATACATGATTAGGACATTTTAACTCAGTACAGACAGATCACGTGCTATTAATCATTGAAATGTAGCAGGAGTATCGCATCATCTAAATGATAATACAACAAACTGACACAATCTATATCCTAAAGTAAAAACTGTCTTCTCCCGACTTGCTTTATCGGCTTGCAATTTCCCCTGCTGACTTTTAAGATCTAATTGTAAAACCCTTTTGCAACAGAGTGAATATTCAAAGTGGAATCAATTCTTGGCAGTGAGTTTGGTGGGTTTTTTTTGTTCTGAATTTCGCGCAAAGCTACTCAAGGGCTATCTGCGCTAGCCGTCCCTAATTTAGCAGTGTAAGACTAGAGGAAAGGCAGCTAGTCATCACTACCCACCGCCAACTCTTGGGCTACTCTTTTACCAACGAATAGTGGAATTGGCCGTCTTATTATAATGCGCCCACGGCTGAAATGGCGAGCATGGTTGGTGTTACTGGAGTTCAAACCCACGACCCTCAGATTACGAGTCAAGAGCCTTAACCACCTGGCCATGCTGGGCAGTGAGTAAGTATGTGTCTTACGGAATTGATTCGTCTTATGGTGTTCTATATAGAACATTGTGTATCTATCACTATTCCTCTCAAATACAATAGGACTATTACCCAGTTCTATTTCTCGTGTTTCCCTAATTGTTTCTATTTCTCCTAAAGCCTTACCTGTTTTGCAAGAAAAAATAGTATTTGTAACTGATATATTGGGACTTCATCTCCGATATTACTTCTGTGAAATATTTTACTTGGTTGGTTTAAGTAAGAATTTCAACAGGAACAGTTGTCATGATATTCCATAAGCAAACTATGTAACGTCTGAAACTAACTAGTTATAAAAATTATACAGCTCTGGTTATACGGCTCTTGCAAGTGAGGTGGTAAGCTGTATATTATAATATTAGGCATTCTACATCTTTCATATAGGTGGCTAATGATATTTTTATAGGGAAATACAATGTGAACATCAAGGTCTGATCCAGATTTTTGGATTTGTTGTATTCTTAGCCCTAATGATTAAATCTGTTTTTCAGATCCACGAGAGGTTGTTTCTATTATGGCTCGTTCATGAGACGTAAATATATTTCTAGCAAACTCTGGTATGAGTATTCCACTTCTTGTTGGAACAATGACATAACTCTGTTGTCATAGGAAATTCAACGTCTTGTGCAGCAATATTAATGTATTAAACGGGATGTCCTAATTACACTATGTGGCACAAATTTTGTTTCTGGATAGTATGTATTATTTTTTCTTAATTGCTTATGTTGTAAAAGTACAAAAAATGGCCATTATTCCCTTCAAACTTTGTTTTTGTGACCTGGGTAATGAAATTTAGAAATTAACCTATTTTGTATGTAAAAACGGGCAAATTTGCACATTTTCATTTACATAAGGTCTGAATAAAACAACATATGAATCAATATTTTATGTATGTATACTAAAGTTATACAAAAAATGAACAAAAATGTTCAGAAGTGAGTAGTTTCTCGAGATTTTCGACTGTAATGTAATTCACTTTCACGTATCAGCCCCCAAATATAGTCTCCCATCATGTTTTCGTTATACGCTCCTTGGTAGCGGCGTTCAAAATCCAGTATATCTTGGTGTAAGCGCTCGCCTTACTCCTCTGAATATGCTCCCATGTTTTCCTTGAATTTATCAAGATGAGCGTCAAGGATATGGACTTTCAGAGGCATCCTGCAGCCCATTTTGCTGTAATTTATATGCAAAAACGGCTCGTTTGGGTTGACAAAATATTTTACATAGAAGAGCGAACAACGTTTCGACCTTCTTCTGTCATCGTCAGGTTCTGACCCAAACGAGCCGTTTTTGCATATAAATTTCTCAACAAGTGGGTTTCTCGACATCACTGATTACCATTTTGCTGTAATTCTTCAACAGAGCTTTAACCAGTTCCACATAATTTTTGGCCTTGAGATTGCCCAAGAAACACCGAACCATGCAACAAAGCTTTTTTTTCCCTTCCTGCTGAGCTTCTTAAAGAATTCTGTGCACTCCAGTATCTTCTTTGTTTGTGATTCAACGAATACACCAAATTTGACCTTTGCCTCAGACAGCTTAGAAAAGAAGTCTCAAAGGTACTTGAAGGCTGCAGAGTCCTTATCAAAAGCTGTGATAAATTGTTTCATAAGACCCAATTTTATATGCAATGGTGGGAACAACACCTTCTGGAGGTCCACTAGTGGTTCATTTGACATTGTGCCTCCCCACAGAGAACTCGATCCGTTGTGGCCAGTGCTTCCTGTTGTAGTACGCTGCAGTGTCCCTTCTGTTCCAAAGGCAAAGATAATAGGGAAAGTTGGTAAAGCCTCCATGGAGACCCATCAGGAATGCCACCATTTTGAAGTCTCTGGTAACCTCCCAGCCATACTCATCATACTTCAAGGCTTCTAGCAAGGTCTTGACGCTGTTGTATTCCTCTCTGAGATGCACCGAATGAGCCAGGGGACGAGACGGATACTTATTCCCGTTATGAAGCAACACAGCTTTGAGACTTTTGGATGAGCTATCAATGAAGAGGCGCCACTCGTTCGGGTTACAGGCAATTCCAATTGCCTCGCACAGACCGGATACATTGTGGCAGAAACAAAGCCAATCTTGACGAGTGAAGAAGCTTGAACAATATCGGTGACGCTTCCTCTGACTTGCGACTTGCACACTTTCATCTAACAAATCCCACTCCTTGAGCCAAGATGTCAAAAGCTTGGCATTCGCCTTTGTTAGACCAAGATATTTGATCAAGTCATTGAGGTCTCTTTGGTTGGGGTTTTAGCAAATGTTGTCATAGAGTACTTTTTCGCTCTTGTCTTGAATAATTGGTCACTTAAATAGCAGAATGCATCTGGAAAATGCTTGCAGCTTCTTCATGCCATCTCTGATAAAATCAGATCGGTCTACTTGTTTACTTAGACAGCTAGAACTAAATAAACTGAAGTGGTGAGAGGTGAGTTCCTGTATATATATGTATTACTATGGAAAGTTCTAGAACATTCTATAAGGTTTTTTTAAAATTCTCGTAAGTTTTACAACATTTTATAAAGTTCTTAAAAATTCTTGTAAGTTCGAGAAAATTCTCTATCAGCTACGCAGCACTGAATCTACTTGGAATGTTCTGGAAAATAGGTAAATTTAAAAATTTCATTACCAAGGTCACAAAAACAAAGTTTGAAGAGAATAACAGGTCTTTTCCAATTGCTTTAGGCATAAGCAATTGGGAAATAACACTTTCTGCCCAGAAACAAGAAAAAATAAAAATTTTGAACATGGTGTTATACACTATGAAGCTATTTGAAGAGAGTGTAATCTTACATCTATATTTCTACATAAGTCAATTTCCTATATGCCCTCTTCTTTGATGTTAATTACTCACACTTCATGATGCATAAATGCTGTAATTATTGTTTGTATCCCTTCCTCTTCTTTTTCATCTCTGGAGCAAATTCCCATCTTTAGTTACCAAAGCAGGTTAAAGTATCATACAACAGATCAATCAGCATATTGCAAGGCTTCTAATCAATAAATCTTGGGCTGGTTATATTAACTAAATGGTGCCAAAGTTTTTTGTTGTGTCGCAATTTCTAAACATGCATTTTGTTGCACACATGCCCACACTCCATATATTTTCGTTGTGCACATATTGTACATGTACTTCTCCATATTAATTGTTGTTACTATATTACTTAATAGCAGTAATAATGAAACAGTAGCTTTAAAACGTTTTTATTTCCACATTTTTGCTTTCAGGTATACTTTATAGACTCCTATATTTAGTCACAGCTATTTGTCCTCTCCTATCGAATCTCTGATACCCCCAGAGGTGCGCTCTAGTGTTTGCACATCACAGTTTTAAATAACAAGCTTCTTATCCCTTTCGGGGTAGTTCGGGTATTCTCAGCTGAACATTCCTCCCAAGCTTCTTATCTCGTTCGGGGTAGTTCGGGTATTCTCAGCTGAACATTCCTCCCAAGCTTCTTATCTCGTTCGGGGTAGTTCGGGTATTCTCAGCTGAACATTCCTCCCAAGCTTCTTATCCCGTTCGGGGTAGTTCGGGTATTCTCAGCTGAACATTCCTCCATAATCTTAGCTAATTACTGTTTACCAATATTTGGTTAGGCATTTGATGTTCCTTTGATCTGACTGGACTTTAAGATTCATTCTTGGTGTACTGTCTGATTGGAATTTTAACAACTACTGATTCCTCACTGTCTCGTTTGTAATGACCAGATATCCCACATCTATAACAGTTCATTTTTTTTATGGTAACCTTTGGAAGGACTTTTAGACAGAGATTATTTTACGATAGACCCAACACTATTGGGAATTATAGCTATTTACTATAATTAATTGGAGTTTTGTGAATCTATATGTTTGTGTCACATCTTACAATTTACCACTGAGATTTGACTCAAATTTTTTGGTTTGTTGTATTCTTAACCCTGATGATTATATCTGTTTTTCAGATCCACGAGTAATATTGTAGACAATATTAATAACATCATTAATATAGTTTTCCAATTTCATTATCAAACACATATTTGTTTATGTTAATAAAGTCCAGTATTTTTATTTAAGGCATCACTTTAAAAATTTCTCAAACTTACTAAATTTTCACCAAATTACTATTCTAAATACAACTTCAGGTATATCCAAAGCTCTGTTTTTTCCTGGGAAAATGCCATTTCAAGTTACCCTGTTGTCTTGCAACTTATTTCTTCCATCTAGTATAACTTTTCCTTTGACTTATCCTTTTTGGTTCTTCTAGAGTATTATTAATAAAAGTTGATATTTCAATACTACTTTATCTGACAATCCAATAACTTCAATACAGCATCTTTTCGTTGTTTATTTGTGATTTTAATAGGTTCTAGTGCCATTGCAAACAACAAAGTTTATATTATATATGTGCACCTACTTTGTTACAGTCTTATTTGTATATACTTGTCTGTTATGTTATCTATAAATTGGCCGCACGTCAAAGAATCCATCTTTTCATGAATAGTGTCCAGGCAAGATAACTGGTCAAGTTGTTCAACTGTTTTCTCTCGGTATGTCACTCCAAACCTGTTGGACAAGGTAGCTGTTAATGCTTGATAATTGCTACAATTGTCAGCTGGAAAGTTATTTAATGTACTCAAAACTTGTAATCTTAAATGGGTAGCAATACGAATAGTCAGTTGTTCATCTTTTATATTCACTCATTTATATATGATTTCGAACTGAGTCTAATATGATTTGCGTTGTACCTTCCCATCAAAGACAAGTGATTTCTCAACTCACCAATGTTTAACTAGCAAATTAAGTTTTTGAACATGATTTCGTAATCCAATGGTTATGATATTCCAGGGAGATCCTTTAGACCAGATGGCATGATAGTAGTGGCAATAAGGTGTAGACAAAATAAGTTATCCTATTTTATATTTTGTAGTTGATGGTGTTTTAGGTCGGAAATCTTGAAATGATGCAGAAATATGTGTGGTTGGTTTAATCTCTGAACTTAATCGATCACTTTTCACACGTTTTTCACAAATCCACTCGTTCATGAGTTTTGTCATTACAGCCCTTCAATACGTCATTGATATCTTCATGTCATTACTGCCTTTCAATACGTCACTGATATCTTTATATCATTACTGCCTTTCAATACGTCATTGATATCTCCATGTCATTTCTGCCATTCAATACTTCATTAATATCTTCATGTCATTACTGCCCTTCAATACTTCATTGATATTTTCATGGATATTACTGTCATTCAATACGTCACTGATATCTTTATATCATTACTGCCTTTCAATACGTCATTGATATCTCCATGTCATTTCTGCCATTCAATACTTCATTAATATCTTCATGTCATTACTGCCCTTCAATACTTCATTGATATTTTCATGGATATTACTGTCATTCAATACTTCATTGATATCTTCATGTCATTACTGCCCTTCAATACTTCATTGATATTTTCATGGATATTACTGTCATTCAATACTTCATTGATATCATCCATGTTTTGTTCACTTTTGTAGTTCTTCAGTTTTCTTAATGCAACTTTTTTGTACTTCTTAGGTTTCGCTCTGTATTCACCAAACTTAATCCCTATGTTAGTTTTTGTACATCTTAGGTTTCGCTCTGTATTCACCAAACCTAATCCCTATGTTAGTTTTTGTACTTCTTAGGTTTCGCTCTGTATTCACCAAACTTAATCCCTATGTTAGTTTTTGTACATCTTAAGTTTCGCTCTGTATTCACCAAACCTAATCCCTATGTTAGTTTTTGTACATCTTAGGTTTTGCTCTGTATTCACCAAACCTAATCCCTATGTTAGTTTTTGTACTTCTTAGGTTTAGCTCTGTATTCACCAAACTTAATCCCTATGTTAGTTTTTGTACATCTTAAGTTTCGCTCTGTATTCACCAAACCTAATCCCTATGTTAGTTTTTGTACATCTTAGGTTTCGCTCTGTATTCACCAAACCTAATCCCTATGTTAGTTTTTGTACTTCTTAGGTTTCGCTCTGTATTCACCAAACCTAATCCCTATGTTAGTTTTTGTACTTCTTAGGTTTCGCCCTGTATTCACCAAACCTTTTGTTGTAGTCTCCATGTTAGTTAGTTCCCCTATAACCTCATTAACGTTTTCTTCACTCAAATTTCATCTTAGTTACAAATAAGTTTATTTTTTAGGTGATGCATTCAAGCCACTAACTCAATGAAGATTGTGTTTAGAATAAAGAAATCACTCAGAGTTTGTTTATCATAAACTACTAATTCAGAATAGTCAAGAACTCATCAACGTCAACGGTACCAAAAATGTTATATGTAACTGTACATCAAAATGAATATTTTCGTTCTAGACGTTCATTAATCAAACCATGGACCGGCATGTCTAAGTGGTTAAGGTACTTGACTCGTAATACGAGGGTCGCGAGTTCGAATCCCTGTCACACCAAACATGCTAGCCTTTACAGCCGTGGGGGCATTATAAAGTGATGGTCAATCCTACTATTCGTTGGTAAACGAGTGTCCCAAGAGTTGGCGGTGGGTGGTGATGACTAGCTGCCTTCCCTCTAGTCTTACACTGCTAAATTAGGGACGACTGGCGCAGATAGCTTTCGAGTAGCTTTGCGCGAAATTCAAAACAAACTAAACATTAATCAAACCTTCTATAGTGCTCATCAACATAGATACTATAACGAACAAATTACTTACTAAATTAACAGGAAATATTTTCTCAGATATAATTATGTTTAGCCAACTTAGATCAACCAGCACATCTTTCAACAATTCTGTTATTTTTTTCACTCAGTTTTGCTATATTTGTTCTACAGGCAACTTGTAACATTGTCCTTTTCTCAGACATGATACATTATTTGCTATGTACATTGTTAGAATACATATATTAGGAACAGTTTCAACAAGGAGTTTGTGTAACAGACATCTGCTAAACTCTCTAGAACAGCCATTCTCTGAAGTTTCATGGGTTCTCGATGCTTCATAATTGTCAGTATTGCATCAAAAGTATGTTTTAAAATTCAACATGGATATAATCTATAATCTAGTTCTATTAGGTTTATTTTCCATTTAATAATGTCTAGTCCTGAATCTTAGAAGTATAATTTCCTTGAATTATAGGTTAGCATTGAGCCCTCGTTACAGAACCTATTTTCTCAGGTGTACTAAACAAATAAACGTGAAATTCGATCTCCCATTTCATTTGTCATTTCTCACTGATTTATAAACACTTTGGGGAATTCCATTTCCGGGTGACTCTCAACAAGAATATATTAAACGAGGAAGACTAGGCTTCATAAAGTGGTGAAATGTATGGTGCCTTTGAATGTCTTTTACTTACGCAGTAATCCTATACAGGAATTTCTATAATATATGACATTGGTGCTGCTAATGTACTCTTGTGAATTATTCAGCCAAGCAAGCTGTCTAAATGTCTGTTGAAAGTTTTGTAAATATGTAGTACTGTTGGTGTTTTATGTTTTAAGGTGTGCTACTCCTGCTTGAAACTTAGTTTTATATTACTGTTATACGTGAGTGCTTAGTGAAATTGTGGTTGAGTAACATGCCTAGGAATCTGATTGATGATGACAATGTGGTAGTGCAGTTATAGGATTTCAGATTTACGTTTCTGTGTTTTTGTATTTCTTTTTATTGAGGCTTCTGTAGAACATTAAGACTCGAGTCTTGTTTGTGTTCAGTTTGATTATCCAGTTTATGCAAAATATTGTGATTTTACTGATTGATTTTTGTTTTAGTTTAGAAGTGACTATGGGCTGTAGTTGGGTGTCTGGAAGTGGTCCAAATGGTTATGTAATCCGAACACTGGTAAACTATCGTGAGTGGTGTGACGGGTTGAGGTATGTTCTTCACAAAACTGGAATAAGACTTTAGGAAGTCATGAATTGAATGTAAATGGTGTAGAAATATTGTTTTTAATTGTTCTTTAAAGTATGCCTAAGTACAACAATGTGGATTTTATACTTTGCAAGTGCGAGTTTTTAGTTTTTTAAGGTAAGGTTTATTTTTTAATATGAGATTAGTGTCGCTACATTGTTCAGGGTGACGAGATGCTGTGTGGAGAAATAGTAGGATGCATGTAGAAATATGTTATAGTGGTATTTAATAATGTTATTGATTTTATTGTAGTGATTTTATTCAGTGTGTTGTCATTAGAAGTAGAGAATGTTTTATAGTCATATACGTCGTGAAAAGTGGAAGCGTTAATTTTTCGTAACTGATTGTGCCGAAGTCACTGTTTTCTTTACAAATATTTTCAAAGGTTTTCTAAAAACGCTGTGGTTTATTTTAAGATCTCCTAACTTGTTACAAAGGTTACTCCAAGTTTTCATTTTGTTTTTCTCTTGTACATTTTTCCATGTCGTTTTTTATTTTGTTAATTTGGATTTAAAGATTGGTTCCTTTCTTGTTATTAACTGTCTGAGTAGTTTTCATCAAGTTAATATCAGGTTGTGTATTTCGAGTGTTAAAGTCCAGGAACTTAGAGATAGATTTCTGGTTTTTATTGGTATCATGTCATTAACTGTTTTCGTTAATGCTTTGCTTAGATCTATATAGTATTTGTGTAATGCGTCTTTCTCATTAACCATTGTTTGGAGTTCTGGGAAAACGTGATCAAGGTGGTTACTAAAGTTGGTTCAGTTGGGGCCTATATAGCTTTAATAATTACAACAATGTGTCAACAAAAAACAATTATTATCCAACATTTGGTCGGGTGTATGGGTTATAAGCTACAATGTAGTCAGTTACACGACAGTCACATGATACAGAACCTAAGAAGTGGTTAAAGTAAATGACAACAAACCATCGTCCTCTTACACTAGATATATTACGGAGAGCGTGCAGAAACTAGTTCTATGCTTCGAACACAACAAACTGACAAATGAACCTTCTAAAATCAAACTTACACTGCAGGACTATTGCCAAGATACATGGTCGTCAAACAAAGCTTCACTAGACTTGGCAACGTGGACTACAACGACGTTGTGAACCTTTAAAATTTTTATAATATAACGTACTTTATTAACTGTTGAATCATTAAAAAGGTTCCGATGTAACTAAGTTATAACACATCTTATTTGAAATATTTTAGTTCTTCTAAACCATGATATAACATTATTACTATTTAGATGTTTTTATTATACCCACTTAACTAATTACGATACTAAACTACGTTGTACAACAGATAGCATAACACGTTTAAATTATAAATTTAGTTTTATGATAAAGTCAACGAACTCAATTTAACGCCAAGATAACAGGAACTAAAATATAGTTTTTGGTACTTATGAATATTAATGGACTTTCCGTTTCAATTACACAGTGGAAACAAACAATTTGGCGTCACCAACTCCTGTACTAAATGTAAACGTCCAAATTTCCATATTAACTGAACTAATAGTTCAAATAAAACAGTAATATTATTATTAACAATGTATTTTTGTGTATTTTGTATATTCACAAACGATGACGTTTGATTTTCAACAAATTTTCAATTTGGTTATTCTTAGGAATAGAATGGAATACTATATTTGTTTTATTTTTAAAGTGTATATTTGTTTATTTTATATATTACAGCGAAACAAGGCCTAATTGTATGTGAAAACTAATTTCCGTTTGTTTTTCAAAACAATTACATTTTCTTCAAGAAAGACTGTTCACGCATTAGAAACAAATATGACCTTTTTTTAAAGTCGTAATTAAAACTACTTCTCACATTATTTGCCTCTAAATAACACCCCGCATGGCCAGGTAGGTTAAGGCGTGCAACTCGTAATCTGAGGGTCGCGGGTTCGCATCCCCGTCGCACCAAACACTCTCCCTTTTTCAGCCGTGGGGACGTTGTAATGCAACAGTCAATCCCACTATTCGTAGCCAAGAGTTGGCGGTGGGTGGTGATGGGAAAAGTATAGCTTAAAAGCTGACGGTAGGTGGTGTTAATGACCAAATGCCTTCCTCCTAGTCTTTCACCTACGAAAGTAGGAACGACTAATGCAGGTAAACCTCGTGTAGCTTTGCGCCAAATTCAAAACCAATCAAGCAAACCAATATTTAGAGGATCGTTTGCTTTGTTTTGAATTTCGCACAAAGCTACTCGAGGGCTATCTGCGATAGCCCTAATTTAGTAGTGTAAGACTAGAGGGAAGGCAGTTGGTCATTAACACCAACTACCGTCAGCTTTTAAGCTACACTTACCAACGAATAGTGGGATTCACTGCACCTTTATAATGCCCCATGACTGAAAGGCGGCCTGGCATGGCCAAGCGCGTAAGGCGTGCGACTCGTAATCTGAGGGTCGCGGGTTCGCTAAACATGCTCGCCCTCCCAGCCGTGGGGGTGTATAATGTGACGGTCAATCCCACTATTCGTTGGTAAAAGAGTAGCCCAAGAGTTGGCGGTGGGTGGTGATGACTAGCTGCCTTCCCTCTAGTCTTACACTACTAAATTAGGGACGGCTAGCACAGATAGCCCTCGGGTAGCTTTGTGCGAAATTCCAAAACAAACAAACAAACAAAGACTGAAAGGCGAGTATGTTTGGTAGGACGGTAATTTGAACAGACAGCAGATAAATCACCCAAAATTGTGACAAATCGGACTGAGTAAACATTTAGACCAATATACGAAAGAAAAACACCCTAAAGTCAGTGTAATATTATTCTATAAGGTTGGAAAAGACTGTGAGCAAACCAGAAAAACTATGAAGAAACATTTTATCCATAAATATAAGCCGGAATGAAATGAAATTCCTCTAGAATAGTGGTATGAATAATTTGCTTTAATTACTGCAAATAAACGACCTTAATACCTTCATGTGAAACTATAATTACTGCAAATAAACGACCTTAATACCGTCATGTGAAGCTTTAATTACTGCAAATAAACGACCTTAAAACCGTCATGTGAAACTATAATTACTGCAAATAAACGACCTTAATACCGTCATGTGAAGCTTTAATTCCTCTAAATAAACGACCTTAATACCGTCATGTGAAGCTTTAATTCCTCTAAATAAACGACCTTAATACCGTCATGTGAAGCTTTAATTACTGCAAATAAACGACCTTAATACCGTCATGTGAAGCTTTAATTACTGCAAATAAACGACCTTAAAACCGTCATGTGAAACTATAATTACTGCAAATAAACGACCTTAATACCGTCATGTGAAGCTTTAATTACTCTAAATAAACGACCTTAATACCGTCATGTGAAGCTTTAATTACTGCAAATAAACGACCTTAATACCGTCATGTAAAGCTTTAATTACTGCAAATAAACGACCTTAATACCGTCATATGAAGCTTACTAATTACCGTCTGAAGCTTTAATTACTGCAAATAAACGACCTTAATACCGTCATGTAAAGCTTTAATTACTGTAAATAAACGACCTTAATACCGTCACGTGAAGCTTTAATTACTGCAAATAAACGACCTTAATACCGTCATGTGAAGCTTTAGTTTCTATATCAAGTTCGTGAATAGTTCGTTTTTACCATATATATATATAACTCTAAACACTCCCATAAAAACTGCAAAACATAAGAATGTGAAACGGCAAATTTCCATGTAACTCTGAATGTACCTACTTAACGCATCTTCATGCTACATTTAGTGAAGATTCATCAATAGGGGACGAAGTAGTGGTACAAAACGCAAAATTTTCATAAAAACCGCAAAACGCAAAACTGACAATTTCTATGTACCCCCACATGGGCCTTGCGAACCTTAATATAAATGTTGGTGAGGATCCATCCACACTTTGCGAAGTAGTTACATGGGGATACAACAGATAGTGCTATCATATTTATATAGATACTGTTTCGTTTAACATTCCGAATCATTTCTACTTCAGCAGTGCTACCGCCTGCATATCACAAAAGCACGATACACAATAACCCGAGCACTTTCAAAAATTGGGGAATTCTCCAACTTGCCCCTAAGGAAAGAAGAACCACCTTTCTAAAGCGCTAGGCCTCTAATGTATTGTATTTTTGAGTGAAATTGAATCTGCGTGTTTTCCTAAAACTCTGAGAACATATATATGTCACTGACACTAAATTTAACCAAAAAATACTTTTAAAAAGTGTTAAGATTGAAACTTAAATAAAATATTTAAAAACATAAAACTGATCTGTATGCATACATATTAATGTGCTATTAAAGCGAAAATATTAAAAAGAGCTTTTATTTAAAAAAAAACAACAACTAATATTTTGCAAGAAGGCTTAAGAAAATTGCGTTTTCTGCAGTCATCATGAAACTATATCGTACCTATGTGTTCGTAAACATGTCTAAATAGTTTGAAAATTCAAAATTATTTTTCCCTTATTGTTTCACAACGTTCTTTATATTATAACGTTATAAATTTAATCAATATAAAAATTATTTAAACTTTTGTTATTCATTAAAAAGATTTTTACACATACAAGTGTTTACATTATATTTCATCATTTATTCATTAAAAAGATTTTTACACATACAAGTGTTTACATTATATTTCATCATTTATTCATTAAAAAGATTTTTACACATACAAGTGTTTACATTATATTTCATCATTTATTCATTAAAAAGATTTTTACACATACAAGTGTTTACATTATATTTCATCATTTATTCATTAAAAAGATTTTTACACATACAAGTGTTTACATTATATTTCATCATTTATTCATTAAAAAGATTTTTACACATACAAGTGTTTACATTATATTTCATCATCTTTCGTGAAATTTCAAAATCTGTTTAAGCATTCCAGTTCATCATGAAGATGATATTTGATGATCTACTAAGTTTCTCATTTATTTATATATATATTATCTTTTCTCTTAAACATCTGGTAACTTTGTTCAAATATCTTATATGTTTGTAAATTGAATTGTGTTTACTCACCACAGTGAACAATTTTAAAAATCGGTTTTCCTTAATTATTTAGCAGACAGTTTGTTTAAAATACTAAAATTAAGTTTAAAATTCAATCTATCATTTCGGTAAATTAGATCAATCATTAATAACTCTAAACAAGAACAAATAGTAATAAAAAATAATACCAGACTTTATACAGTTGGGAAATGTACGTAATCCCTGCTACTCGTGAGATATGAAATATATTTATATAAATTAGTATCTAAAGGTACTGTTTCCTCGAACGTAGTGAAATAAATCCTCTATGTGCCTTTGCTTTAAAAATGTTTTATTTTATTGAAAATGAACCATATTCCTTAGCTATTCTAAAATTGCATTTAAAATGTACTTAAGCCAACTTAAACGTAACTACGTAAACATACATTAAATTGAATGTAAAATCTTCATCTTATGATGATGAAACTTACAAAACAAATAGTCTCTCTACAGTTGTAATTAACTATTTGAGAAAGTTATTAAGTTAACGAAAAGGTTAAATTACAAGTTCAAAATGTTAACACTCCTACGAAAAGTGGGGCCTAATAGGCCCCAGAGCAACTTGAAAGGTTATTAATATTAGGCTAATAATTTTGTATTTAAATGAAATTGCCATTTAAATCCATTAATGAATGGATTAACGAGATTCCCACTGTCCCTATCTACTATCTAGTGAAACCACAGCCAGGGGAACGGGCTTGGAGAAATCAGGACTAGAAACGTCTTTTCGTAGGAGTGTTAAGAAAGAATCCACTAAACCTAATTTTCCTCCTTAAAAAACCAAGTTCAGACTGGAGATCACATCCTACTTCAACTATAATTAGTTTAATTAATTATTTTAATTCCATTAATTTATTTTAAGTACTTGAAAGCGTTTGTAAGTTAATTAATATTTGTAGGAATACATTTGGTCTTGAAATATTTAGTATGAATATAGATAAGCTGTTCCAGAAATTAGATTTTTGAAGACAATGCAGAATACTCTGAAATTTTTACGTTTTAAGCTTTCATTTGATAAAATATGTCATGTTTATGCAGAAGAGCAAATGCAAGTTTTCAAGAATAAGATTATCTTAGTTACAAGTTGAACTTGTATAAATCTTTGAAATTATTTAATTCCCCGTTACTTTACAAATGTCGGTTTTAATCATAGGTAACAATAAAATATTAATTCGTTGTAGAATACATCAAATACATGTTTAATCAGCTTAGGGCCATTCAAAGTGATCAAATATTCCTAATGAGCCAGAAAACATTATTGAAAGTTATATTTTTACAGTATTGTGTAGTGTATGTGAAATATGAAGTACCTGTTCCCAGATACAATAACTGTTAGTCTACGGACTTCCAACACTAAAATCCGGAGTTCGAATCCCCAAGAAGGCCACAGCAAATGGCTCAATGCAGCTATAAACACACACAGCCTTACTTCTGCTGTCTCCGTCAGTTCATTAGAATACAAGAGGCTTTACAGCTTTTCTGATTTCATTCAAGATGTTATTGTGCTATAGATTGGTCAGACTTTAAATCGATTTTTCATTATTAAAATTTGTATTTCTAAAAACACACTTATCTTATTTTAAATTTCATTTGTTTTCTGTGTTTACTAGAATATGTCATTGAGACCTATTTATGTTAATTTCAATACAAAATGTCATGTAATACAAAATATAATAACTAAATATACGTTTACTCGTAAATATATTTTCCTTAACAAAACGTGAAGAAAGATAACGTAAAATATTGGTTTATTTTTTTAATTGCGACACCTACAGTATTTTAAGTTAAACTATTAAATATCAAAACCAAATTAGCATTTAGTAAATTTTGTATAGTATCTTGTTATCCATTAGCTCTAATTCTACATACTGTTATTACTATTTAACAACGAAGATTTTGTTATAATTTTAAATGCTCAAGAGATTATTTTGATCAATCGTGAATAAACCTGGTAAATTCCATCTGATTTATCTCTTCTGGTCTCACGATACTTTAATTTGAGGACAGGTCGCTAACGCCATGTCGTGCAACTTTGTTCTGAAAGGAAACAAACTATTAAATTTACAAAATGGGTTATGTTTTGCGTTTCTATGCTTCACTTAGTAAAACCCATAGAACAATAAAAGCGAAATAACATAGTTGCAATAATATTATTTTTATAGGTTTATCAAACAATGTTTCATATTGCAATATTGATTTTTCACTTTGAAATTATATAAGGTACAGATTTTAGAAAGATAGTGTTCCTAAGAAAAACATAACACTAATATATCTCAGAAAGTAAGCCGATTTGTAAAAGTTTCTAACTATAAACTTGTCTATAAGGATAAAAAAAACTAAAACCCTGATTGTAGCGTTGTAAATCCATACACTTACCAGGGAACTTCACGGAAGGAAGTTGTTTAAGAGGTTTAGGAAATAGCAGTTGCAAGAGATCATCAAAAATAATATTTTGAGATAGAAAACGTGTAGAACATACATATATATATGTAACACCTTAAGATGTTATAGGATTTACAGAAAATAAATTCTGTCATAGAGTTCCTTGATCTAAATGGGAAGGTGAATATGAAAGGCTAGCCGGAATCCATGTGGATTTAAGAACCTCAGAGGAGGATGACGGGAAGAAAAAAATGAAATCCAAGTAGTAAGTACATAGGTTGTAAACAGTTAGATGCATAGCTTGTAAGCATACTAAAGAGACCACACAGACCACACAGTAAGTGAATCCTGGAGGAAAGTTTTGGATTTAGGGTGGATAACTGGGTCTTATACACCGAGGTACTTCACCGTATCATAAAAGTAGAGTGGAACTTTGTATATACGAACATCAAAAACAGATGTTTTTTAAGAGGAGCAACACTCATGTCATGTTAGATGAACCAAAGATTATACCCTCAATTTTGGGGACATCATCAGAACATGTTTTCACAGGCTGAATACGCTATCACATAACATTATAACTAATTGGTAAATGCAGACTGAAAACAACTCATGACAGATTTGAATCAAACTTATCACATATATATATATATATAACTGGACTAGAATTTGCACAAATATAATGACAGGCAATAGTAAGAGATATGAGTTCCAAATAGGTCTTAACTTTGAAATCACATCTATATTTTCGTATAGTGATCATATAAGTCAGTGTAAAAGTTCAAATTTAAACATGATCTTATATCTTATTAAGTGTTATATGTTTTCTTTAATGTAATTTTCACTGTAAACAAATATTTTTTATTAATCCTTTAAAGGGTGATTGATGCACCCTGTTAATCCGTAAATGAAATACATAAATAACAGATCTGCGTAAATTTTGAGATAAAGTACATTACAGCTTGATACTGGCGTGCATTATTAACATAAATCAATCTCCAGTTGAACGGTAAAAAATATTTTACAAAAAAAGGTGTTAAAGTATTTTGATAGCTTTTGTTTTGTCGGTAAGTATATTATATAAACTGTACAGGCAAACTGATGAAATGAAAAAAATCTTTGTTTTATCATTTTTTTATTATTTTTGTTCTTATTGTGAATAAAAGCATCTGTGCAGTTTTCATTAACCAAACTTCTGAACCTCTATTTCATTTGTTTGTTTTGCTATTTTCCAGAGACCAGTACAGTTTAGCTCCGATAAGAAGACTGTTCCATCATTTCTTGATATTCCATAATAAACTTTCAATTGAAATTCCTTCAGTAATCAAAACACCAACTAAACTTTTACCGCATGTCTTTATATAGAATATTAATGTTCAGCTGAAAGTGTGTCAATCTTGATATAAACTTTTACCGCATGGCTTTATATAGAATATTAATGCTCAGCTGAAAGTGTGTCGTCCTTGATATAAACTTTTACCGCATGTCTTTATATAGAATATTAATGTTCAGCTGAAAGTGTATCAACCTTGATATAAACTTTTACCGCATGTCTTTATATAGAATATTAATGTTCAGCTGAAAGTGTGTCGTCCTTGATATAAACTTTTACCGCATGTCTTTATATAGAATATTAATGTTCAGCTGAAAATGTGTCGTCCTTGATATTTAACTATTTCTTCAGAGTTTCCAAATAACCTATTTTCTTTTCTCATTCTTTACCAGATTCATCATTGTCTTTTCTAATAAAACAGTGTTCAGGTTAAATAGCTTGGAATAAATTTCAAACATATTTCTGTCATCAAACTTTAGCTTATTATGAAGCAAAATAAAGATATTGGTCAACAATGATTTCTTCGTTCATTGATCCAGTGTGTCTAAGACGTCTATGTTCTGAAATTACCTTATACCTTCAACTGTTAAGTTCCTATTTCGACAAGAAGATTGTTTGTTCTCTGTTGTAATTTAAACTGTGCATTTATTATTCATGTGTGACTATCTTTTCTTTTATTTCAATAAAAATATAATACATTCTTAAAATTAACTTTTGGAGTAATTAGTTGTTGAGAAACGATAATGCTGGTAGATCTGATAAAGCTATTTCTAATAATATCTCAACCATGTATTTTAATCCATGTCAGCACATACGGATGACCCAAACTTTTAATTTCTCTGTTCATTTCAACACAAGGTATTCTGGCATTTAATCTCGTGTGCGTGTTTTTATTATTATAACATATCAGTTTAGTAGAATAAATAGCTCTCAACAAACATTCTCCAGGCGTTTAATGTATTTCTAATGAAAACATGGAGATCAGAATGTTGAAGTTTACAACATGAAAAGTAAAAATTGTCAGTAATAATATATCAATAAACGTTTTATAAACCTACTTCATAAAAAATAGTTAGAAGTTTCCTTCTACACAGTTGTTCAAGTAAAGATAAATATTTTCGTAAAAAAGGAAGCAAACATAGTGATGGCTAATATTAATCCTTAACGTCATTCATACATAGTGTAATAGAATGTTAACAGACGAAAAATGGATGAATTATCAGTTTTGGTTCAATAGTTACATATATTGCTATATGATAATTCTTGCCTGTGCTGTTATGTGAGGATGATGGAAGTGCCATCCCTACAATTACAATTACTTCTCTTTTTTTACTTGTTTGTTTGTTTGTTTTGAATGTACTATTTCAACATATATAAGAAGGTTTAGTTATATCCAAGTTCTAAATACAATGAGGTCCCATGTGTAATATTTATTCTTTATCTATTATTAGCTGGTAATTCATATTTCACTCTGTACCTAAGGTTTTGTAAGAACACTAAATTTCTATAAGTAAGCTATCTTTAAAGGGTAAGAATAACATAGTTTACACTAGAATTATGATTTGTTTATTACTTCCAGCGATACTTTGTTTGAAACTATGTCGGTTATAATGTAATAAAAGAATCAGTAAATGAAAGAAAAAAATCAAACTTTTTATCACATGTTTACATACATTTCCAGAACGTGTGGCTCAGTCATTACATAGATATTTATATCAAAGGAAATACTGTGTAGTATTGTAAAGTTCTCTCGACCTATTGAGGAGATGTTTAAACTACCCTTTCTATGAACAATTCGAGCTATCCTTACATAGGCAGTGTTACTGCTTGCCTGATTGCATTACTACTCAGCACTAATGAAAGATGTATTTCGTAATTGGAATATAAATTAGGGTTAATATTAAAGCTTGTATGAAGAGTTTACGGATCTGTTGACTTACAAACGTGATAACTCTTTACATTAATAATTCTTTGATCAAGAGTCTACTGACTGATTAATGGCACATTTATGGACTTACAAGGCTAAAATTCGGGATTTGATTTCCTACGGTGAACAAAATAGCAAAATAATAGCAACAATAACTTGGGCAAAGATAGCTAAACACATATTCTGAGACTAATGTATACAACTTATAAAATACTATACTTTATGTTGCTTGAGCCTGAACACAACTAAGTGTCTAATAACAGCCAAGGATCATTTCACAAGTTTATCAGGCTAATATAAATCCATGCCAAGCAATTCAGATTTGTGTATGTGATTGAACGAAGAATTAGTTGTTTTTTATATGTTTTTCCCAAAACAATAAAAATAATATGTCCCCATTTATTCATTTTCAGAAATATTAAAACCTGATTCGTGTAGGTGTTCTATATTTAGTTATCGTTCTTATGAGCCAGGTAAAAGTACTTGTAAACTTTTAAAATTTTCTGAGACTAAAATTACTCACACTATGATCATTGAACATAGCTTAACCTTTCTTAGCTACGTGTCTCTATAATCTGTTCTTTGAGGTGAAGGATCTCGTAGCTTAACAATATTCCAATTCCTGTAATTATGCAATGTGGACGTCTTAAAAAAAACTATGTAGTTCTGTTTCAACAGCCATTTAAAGTTTTAGGGTAAACCTAAAAGTCAACCAATAAGTCAGAAATATACTAAACTCTTTCTTGTGAATAAAAAAATTGTATTTTACGTGAAGGGCATCACGGTGTGTCGCGACTCTGTTAAACTATCATTCTGATTGCATTTGCAAAAGGACATTAAATGATGGTGTAGATATCGTAACACGTGCGTTGCCCGTCCAGAGGGTTTGTTTATTTTTTCTTATAGAAAAGACACATCGGGCTATCTACTTAGCCCACCGAGTGGAGTCGAACCACTGATTTTAGCGTTGTAAATCCGTAGACTTACAGCTGTACTAGCGGGGGACCCGTCCAGAGGGAGAAAAAGTTATTTATGAGAAAACTCTGTGTGTGTGTATGTGTATTCTTATAGCAAAGCCACATCGGACTATTTCCTGAGTCCACGAAGTGGAATCGAACCCGCTGATTTTAGAGTTGTAAATCCTTAGATTTACCGCTGTACCAGCGGGGAACTCGTAAAGCTCTGAAAGAAAGTTCAATGTTTTGTTTCATAATATATAGATGATCTTCTGCATATAACAGAGAAAAGTAATAAATATATGCTAGTCATTATCGATTACTTTAACAAATGGATTACAACTTATCCGTTGTTAGACAGTTTAGTGTAGTCCCTTGTAAATACGTTAAATAAACAACTGATATCTTGCTTTGGCGCATCTGAAAAGATGTTCATTGTAACCATTTATTACAATATTTATACGAAGTTTAGCTTGTGGTGAAAACTCAGCCTTTACAACATCGTTTGAGAGTCTAACTGAACGAACGGGTGACGAAAACACTTCACACTCGCATGTTAAGTTTGGAAATGTGGTCTGGACTGATTAGAGGTAGCACTTACTAATGCCATGATAGCGTATTCGTAACTGAGAAACAGCAGATAAATTGTTCCCTTTAATCAAATGAGGAGTACATTTCCTTGTACATTTACGACAATTTGCAAAGTGCAAACATGCCACAGTATCTGTAAGAATGTGGGAAATGTCTAAGTTACGTAATGACTGGTATGTATGATATTGTGCATTAGTAAATAGATGAAGTAGAAATGTGTGAAAAGAGATGTTATGAGAAAATAGAACAAATGTCTGATTTTAATGAGAGGGTTTAGCAATATTTCGTTCCTATAGCACTTAACGCTTCATACCTTGTCTGTTTACAACTCAGAGAGATGAATTATGAGTTAAAGTGCTCACTTCATGTGTCTAAACGTACTAAATATGTCGCCAAGGTGAAAATCTGCAACAGATATGGACTTGTCAAATTGTTTAACCCCAAAATAAGAAATGTAAAATATTATTAACTCTGACGATCAAAGGTGTTGCATTCGATCAATATGTGGTTGTTTGTAAGAAGTAAGCTGAAGAAATGTCATAAGAGAAAGAGGCTGTTAATTTTGATAATTCACTAACTTAATTAATCTACTGATAATTCTGGCCAGCCTAACAACTTGTCTCGCGATTGGGGCAGTTAATTAGTTAAAATCAATGATTGTAAAGAAGTGAAACATCGACTTGTAGCTCACATTAGTGTTTTCGGACATAATATGATAAGTGCTCAGTTACTGTTACAAATAGAACGGCCCGGCGTGGCCAGGTGATTAAGGCACTCGACTCAAAATCCTAGCGTCGCGGGTTGGAATCCCCGTCACATTAAGCATGCTTACCCTTTCAGTTGTGGGGGCGTTATAAGTACGATCAATCCCATTATTCGTTAGTAAAAAAGTAGGCCAAGAGCTGGCGGTGGGTAGTGATGACTAGCTGCCTTCTCTCTAGTCTTACACGGCTAAATTAGGGACGGCTAGCACAGACAGCCCTCGTGTAGCTTTGCGAAAATTCAAAAACAAACAATTAGGACAGTTGATTGGTTGAATGATCAACAGCTGATAAAGCACTATGACCATTAATTTCAAGTTATCAAGAAATTTTGGAAAACAAGATGTTGAAAAGATTATCCTGTAATAATCACCCGATATGATAAGTTGAATAGTAGCAGAAGTCCTAAGAAGAAAACTGGAAGATGCTTTAGTTTAACAGCTTAGAAAAATAAATGTAAATCTCAGCTTTTGATGTTAACTTGGAAATCCAACAAAAGAACACATCTCAGAACTCAGGTTAAACATTGTCGTAACGATAGCCGATATTTGTCATTAGAAAATTCCTGAGTAAACTTGTTATCTTTCATCACGGTCAACAAAATCTTGCATTTTAATGTCATGCAAAACTGTACAAGAAAAATGATCACATTACTGGATATTTGTCTTTCAGTCTGAACTATGTCTCTGAGGTTTGCTGATGTAGTGGTTTCTCACGAGTCCTAGATTACAGTTTATTATAATGATTAGAGTAATTTTGCCATCATCACTTGTATACCTACCGTGTTGGACTGTGAGTACACGTATGCATTTTGTAGTTGAGAATAAAAAATTTAATTAATATTATTTTAGTGACACATTTTGAATTAGAGTAGTCTAACTTTATGTGGTAACTGAGACCTTACGCACGATTTCGTACACGTGGAGAGCTCGAATGACGCCAGGCATAGTTGCCATGGGTACCAGGAGAGCCAAAGAATGGTGACTCATGCACTGAAAGTATGTATTGGTCCATGTGTGAAGTATGTGTTTGTTTGTTTGTTTGTTTGTTTGTTTTGAATTTCGCGCAAAGCCATTCGAGGGCTATCTGCGCTAGCCGTCCCTAATTTAGCAGTGTAAGACTAGAGGGAAGGCAGCTAGTCATCACCACCCACCGCCGACTCTTACGCCACTTTTTACCAACGAATAGTGGGATTGACCGTCACATTATAACGCCCCCACGGCTAAAAGGGTGAGCATGTTTGGTGCGAAGGGGATTCGAACCCGCGAACCTTGGATTACGATTCAAACGCCTTAACGCACGTGGCCATGCCGGGCCTTACACATAGCAGACAGCTAATGTGTCTTTGCTATCTCGATGGAAGCGCTCGCCTTGGTCCTCTGAGTATGCTGCCATGCTCTCCTTGAATTTATCAAGACGAGCGTCAAGGATATGGACTTTTAGGAGCGTCCTGCAGCCCATTTTGCCGTAGTTCTTCATCAGGGTCTCAACCAGTTCCACGTAATTTTCAGCCTTGTTATTGCCCAAGAAACCTCAAACCACTGCGACAAAGCTGCACCAAGCTTTTTTTTCCCTTCCTACTGAGCTTCTTGGGAAATTCTGTGCTCTTCATGATCTTCTTTATTTATGGTCCAACGAAAACACCAGCTTTGACCTTTGTCTCAGACAGCTTAGTGAAGAAGTCTCGAAGGTAATTGAAGGCTGCAGACTCCTTATCAAGAGTTGTGACAAATTGTTTCATAAGACCCAATTTTATGTGTAATTGTGGGAATAATATCTTCTGAAGGTTCACTAGTGACTCACACTTGACATTGTGCCTCCCCACAGAGAACTCGATCCGTTATGGCCAGTGCTTCCTGTTGTAGTGCGCTGCAGTGTCGTCCCTGCTGTCCCAAAAGCAAAGATAACAGGGAAACTTGATAAAGCCTCCATGGAGACTCATCAGGAATGCCACCATTATGAAGTCTCCAATAACCTCCCAGCCATACTCATCATACTTCAAGGCTTCTAGCAAGGTCATGACACTGTTGTATTCCTCTTTGAGGTGCACCGAATTTTAAAAGGTCTAAAATTTGTACAATATAAAATCTTACTATTCAAGCAAGCAAAAAATGTCCGTCTTACCTTCTAGAGTTTTTTTGCAGTGCTCGCAGGTAAAATGAGGTGCCCAGGATTTGTCTTGATCCCTAACAGGCATGCTGAAATGTTCCTTGTAGGCTTCACACATTTTAGCTGATACTGTCACAGAGTACTTTTTTCACTCTTGTCTTGATAAATTGGCCATATATATAGCAGAATGCGTCTGGAGAATGCTTGATGCCATCTCTGATAAAATCAGATAGGTTTATGTGTTCACTTAGCAGCTAGAACTAAACTTAAGTGGTGTATGGTGAGCCCCTGTATATTTATATTATTATGGAAAGTTCTAGAAAATTATAAAAGATTCTTGAAAATTTTCGTAAGTTCTACAACATTCTAGAAAATTCTTTAAAATTCTTGTAAGTTCGAGAAACTTCTCTATCAGCTGCTCAGCACTGAATCTACCTGGAATGTTCTGGAAAATGGGTAAATTTGACAATTTCATTACACAAGTCACAAAAACAAAATTTGAAGAGAAAAAATAGGTCTTTCCCACTTACTTTAGACATAAGCAATTGAGAAATAACACTTTCTGCCCAGTAACAAGAAAAAGTAAAAATTTTGTTACATTGTGTAATGACCAACCAGCCACCAAAATTAAAGTAACCACCACCGAAAGCTGTTACTTTATAGTGTTTAGTCAGAATAATGTTGATGTAACTTATCTTTGCTGCTATATCTTCAGTTCATTTTATTTTCCGGATAATCAGACAATCTTCTTTTGAAGTTCTATTATTTAATGTATTTGCATCCATCAATCACTTACCTTAATAGTAGTGTTTCGTTTACTATCGTTGTGCAAGTGCTACTTATCGTATCATTAAAGTGAATTTTATTAGTTCATTCTGTTCTTGCTATTAATGGTTTATCGGGATTTCTAAAAAAATATATATTTACTAATTAACAGATAATATTCTGGAAATCCCAGTTTATTTCTTGTTTTTAGGAAACCTCTTTACTCCGTCCGATGTTAGTTACATCATATATATTTAAAAAGCAGTAATATGTATATTCTTGTAACTTTGTAAATTACATTCTTGTCCTTCAAATAAATCATCATAAAGTTTCTTAAAATTTTAAATGCCATATATTTGTTTTCATACTTTTTAATCATTTTATACACAGATTGCGTTTAATCGAACTGTAAATCTGTATGATATAGAAGTTTAAATATTATATAACCTATATAAACGGCAGTGTTTATCACGTCATACTTGATTTCTCGAAATAGTAAAAGTGATAAAAGCCGAAATGCATTTATCCAGATAAAGTAGTTCGATTACCGTCTGCCTATTACGATTTTAGTGATTTTAGGGAGGGGTGCCGCGAACCTTGTAAGTAAAATGAGTGGTGGTAAAATAAGTCTAAATAAAATTGTTGGATCGCCTAGCCTAAAGCTAATGCTAAAATTTATCATGAAGGTAAAAGTGTCGATTGAATTTTAAACTTAAATCGTTTTTTAAATTAAGCTGTTTTCTGTTATGTCACCAAATTTTTATAAATATATTATCGTGTTAAATTAATGGAGATTCTAAATTGAGAAATCAGCAAATATTTTTCATGTTTTCTTGTCTGTATGTCTCATTTTACGCTTTCAATGCATAAACTAAGAATATTAGGTCACTCGTTTGTTGCTAAGCAACGTGACATAAAGGCAGTTGTTGGAACGTTGTGATAACAAAACGGACTGACTTTTTGATAGGGGTCCGGCATGGCCAAGCATGTTAAGGAGTGCGACTCGTAATCTGAGGGTCGCGGGTTCGCATCCCCGTCGCGCCAAACATGCTCGCCCTTTCAGCCGTGGGGGCGTTATAAATGTACGGTCAATCCCACTATTCGTTGGTAAAAGAGCAGCCAAAGAGTTGGCGGTGGGTGGTGATGACTAGCTGCCTTCCCTCTAGTCTTACACTACTAAACTAGAAACAGCTAGCACAGATAGCCCTCGAGTAGCTTTGTGCGAAATTGAAAAAACAAACACAAAGCTTTTTGATATATTAAAAGTTATTAATCTAACTGATTTACATAACTAATTACTCTATGAATATGCTACAAATTCATATCACGAATAATTTTACTTGTGATTGACTTACAAAGGAAGCTACTGACGTCTAACTGCCTGTACTGCATTTTCTGCCTCTATGTGTCAAGTTGGAGTTCGCAAAATTTACTTATTTCAGTTAAGTATGAACTCTGAGGTTAGGGTATACTGTGGAGTGGTAATACGTGCTCCATCATTTTTGATGGGTTATACCCAGGTAAGGAAAATAATATTTGGTATCTTTGGTTTTGTAGATTTAGCGAAATTTTAAAAACTGTCAAAAATTGAACCCTTGCCAATAGTTAAGAATTGTTTCGATAAATATTAGATAAAGCAATAAATGAAATATAGGCTGTGGTTTTCTGTAATATTACGTAATTATTTTATAGAGTTATTCTCTTTAACTTGACAGTTGGTGAAGCAGCGACTCACTTATTATCAAGCAAATGATAGCGCAGATAACCCTGGAGTAGCTTTGCGCGAAATTCGAAAAAAAAAGCAAACAATGATAAATATTTCTACCAGCTCCTCTGAAAGCACAAAACAAAGTCTTATCAACTAACATGATACCGTATAAGGCAACCGCAAGCTTTCTAACTTAAAGAAGTTCGAATCTTACATCCAATACCATTACAAATGACAATCGATACCAAAAGTCGACTGCACTGCGTCACAAGCCAACCGAAAGAATGAATCATCCAAAGGAGACGCACCAAGGTCGTCTGTGGCTTTTCAACACTGCTGCGCAGAAGTCTTCTTGAAAGAAATTATTAACTTCTAAAGATAGAGCATCTTATCCGCAAGTCATCCGTAACTAAAACCACGATCATATATGTTAAGTACAACTTAAATCAGAAAATTAGAAGACTAATTTTTTATTTCTTTCGCAAAGAAGTTTATTTTAAAATTAAATAATTATACGAACATGAAATAACATTTATTATTTAAAACACATTATGATAAAAATGCATTTATTTATTATCTGTTAAATCGATGGATGTATTCCAGTTAATTCTGATTTGGGTGCAGGTTTAGAGTTGTAATAGTAGTTACTAACTCTGTAGTAATTTAACGTAATGGACTATTTATTTTAACTTCTATCATAATAAAATTTCTTCTTGGTGTCTAACAAGGTTAAATTTGACTTGCAGGTTTATTAAACCAAAATCCAAATTATACTTTTATCATCAGAGTTTGTTTGTTTTGAATTTCGCGCAAAGCTACTTGAAGGCTATCTGCGCTAGCCGTCCCTAATTTAGCAGTGTAAGAGTAGAGGGAAGGCAGCTAGTCATCACCACCCACCGCCAACTCTTGGGCTACTCGTTTACCAATGAATAGTAGGATTGGTTGTGACATTATAACGCCCCAACGGCTGAAAGGGCGAGCATGTTTGATACGATGGGGATTCGAACCCAGGCCTTTTATCATCAGCCTTTGTGTATTATTTTAAGTAATAAATTTCTATAGCAATTATGTTTTTAGACTCAGTCTTATAAAACACAAATACTAGTTAATTAGTTGAATATTCTAAACTTTAAACAACGATTTATTTTTCTAACGATTACGAATATAAAATATTATTAAAGTAAACTTCCCGTGAACTAGCAGATATTTTTATCATTAAAAATAAATAACATATTCGAGGTTCGTAAATGTTTCCACATACGATTACAAACACTGAAATAATTTATAGTATCTAATGGATTACACGGGTCTCTCGTTACTGAGCCTACGCACAAGCTAATACAATTATCAAGTGCGAATTTGTTATCTTGCGGGGCCCGGCATGGCCTAGCGCGTTAAGGCGTGCACTTAGTAATCTGAGGGTCGCGGGTTCGCGCCCGAGTCGCGCCAAAACATGCTCGCCCTCCCAGCCGTGGGGGCGTTATAATGTAACGGTCAATCCCACTTTTTGTTGGTAAATGAGTAGCCCAAGAGTTGGCGGTGGGTGGTGATGACTAGCTGCCTTCCCTCTAGTCTTACACTACTAAATTAGGGACGGCTAGCACAGATCGCCCTCGAGTAGCTTTGTGCGAAATTCCAAAACAAACAAACAAACCGTTATCTTCCGACAATAAAACTAAACCGTTACTGGATATTAAACGAGAAAACCTTGGATGAAAATTATCCAAGTCATGCCATATGATAATAATAATATTGGTTAAGCAACAATATTTGTTATACCTTTTACAAACTTTTAAAAAATCAATGATTTCTCTAGCCTGATACGTACTTTTATCAGCTGCTGGATTCTGAGCACCCCCCATCCCCCAAGATTCACAGAAGCCTAAATGTACCAGTCATGCGCCTCTGTTTGCTTAATTACTTCTATATCTATTCAAATGCACCAGTTATTTAACTGATTTGTCTGTTGCCATTAACCGAACTTGTTTCAAGTGAACTCTTTTTAAAAGCAAATATTTTTCATTTAGCTCCTAAGATTCGTTTCTCCTGTCTTTTCATTTGGGAATTGTTTTCATTTTCCAAGTTCTCCAAATTATCCGATTCATATTTTTCTTCCTATTGTTTGTTGTTGTTTCTCAATCTTAATTCAATTCAACCTTTTATTACTCTTTAAATATAATTGTGATGACGAGAAAACTCACTTGTAGAGAAAAATATGTGTAAAAACAGGTAGTTTGGGTTGAGAAAATTTCTTACGTAAAGGAGCGAACAACGTTTCGACCTTCTTCGGTCATCGTCAGGTTCACAAAAAAAGAAAGAGGTAACTGTTTGAAGGGGTTGTGTAACTGAGTGTCGGAATGTAGAGGGCGGGCTTAGATGTTTGAATACATAATTTTATATTATTTGTTTTATTATTATTATTTATTATTTTATTTGTAATGTAGGTATAAAGGTGTTCCTTTTGTATTGGTTTATTTTGAGCACTCTTTAAATTTGTATTTTTCTACTCAAGTTCGAGTCGAAGAAAGAATAATTGGCAAAAACAAGACTCCACATATTGTTCATTCAGTAAGTGAGAATTATAAAACAAGAAGGAATCATCAATAGTCGTGTCACAAGAAATTTTAGGAACTATAAAAGTAATCTGTGATCATTTTTATTAGTTATATTTTTGCACTCCAGGAATACCAAGCGTGGGACGTGTGCATACCCAATTCGATTTTATTACTCCAGTATATCTCAAACCAAAATTATTTGAGGCAGTATTAGAGAGAATCAATCTATAAGACATTAAGCGTGGTGTGTGTGTGTGTTTTCTTATAGCAAAGCCACCACATCGGACTATCTGCTGAGTGCACCGAGGGGAATCGAGCCCGTGATTTTGGCGTTGTAAATTCGTAGACTTACTGCTTTAACAGCGGGTGACTTTGGACGTGGTCAAATACAGCAATCGAAGAGGTTTGACCTCCTGAGCTAAAGGTTTGTACTTGAAAACAAAAAACACTTAGAGTCATTCTATCAGCCGCTATGCCTCGGCTAAATATATATTATTTTCCAATAGATCTTCAAAAACCTAAAATATAGGTCTTAAGAGCTACAGAGAAAATTACGGCAACAAAAAAGTGGCCAAAACTTTTTACAGTCCAGTATAAAAAATAATACTCAGTTGCACATCCTCAAAACTCCCTTAGTAGGAGTACAAAGTCTCAGTTCTCTAGAACTCTTTCCTTTTGAAGTTATAACGGTCACACACACACACATAAAGACAGGCTCTTTTTATTACTGTACGTTTTTTGACCAATCCTAACTTGTATCGCAACCAAAGGTTATTACCTGGAAGTAAATACACTTCTTTTGTGCGAAAGGCTCGTGATGAACCTACTCTAGCGTTTTGTTTACCTAAGGCATTATCAAACACAACTCCGAAGAATATAGGGCATTTTATTTCTCGTGAAAAATATTATCTATCAATGTAACTTACAAAATCTTATTTCAGTGTTTGTTCATATTACATTTTTCTCTTTATATAAGCATAGGCGTAAAAGGTGGTGAGTTAAAGGGGAAATTGCCCCCTAACTTCTGGCCCTAATAGTTTTTCAGGCAAATATCACCTAAAATATTCGAGCGAAAGCTTCCTAAACTTCTATATATATCTGATTATATATGCCTTTTCAGAATATATATTACCAACGCGTGATATGTTAATTTGCGCCTTTTTAACCTTTTAACGTCGTTTGGTTTCGCTTAGAAATCATTGGAACTCTTTTCAAGCCCATTTTATATTTTCGAGCACAACCTTTCCGGCCAAAATCAAGGCCCCTAACACTACGCCTATGACTAGAAGTATCCTTAACAACGTTCTTTAATACATAAAACAGCACAATAAACGACAGCCTACTAAATATCAACTGGTCTTGTTGGAAATGAAATAGATTCATGAAAAACGCGCATAACAAAAGGGAAAAGTAGCAAAACAGTGGAACAACAACCGATTTTTATAAAGACAAGTTGTCCTCAATGTATTAGTTTCTTTCTTTCTTTCTTATTAAGCTACACAAAGAGCTACTTTTGCAGTATCAATCATGAGTACCTCATCAGTGCAAGATGTCACACATTCGAAGCAGGTAATGAACATTTAGATCACAATTCTTGGGGAAACACTGTTTTAACGAGTCATTCCGTCGCTCATATAATCCATATATATGCTTGAAGTGTTTTATTTTTTTCTTTGAAAGTATACACATATATTTCTAGCTCTCAAGTCCCAAAGTGCTTGTCTTAGACAGAATGTCTTACCCAACACATAAAATATTTATACTAATAAAAATTTACATTTTTGTGAAGAGCGGCAGTTTCGTTCCAGATCCATAGTGAGCGTCTTCATGAAACGTCAGTTCAAAAGAATTATCATGTCAGATAATATGCGACTTTATTTAATATTACATAAGTAAAATAATTGGATTTGGTTTTGCTGTTCATCCAATCTGATGAATGAAGTCAACTAGCCTCGAGAGAATTTAATTTTCCTTAACTATCACTTTATTCTAATATATTAAGTACACAGTAATTTTCTGGACTCCTTGCCATCATAATAATTATTATTATTATTTCTCTTTACGTTTTACTCATTTTTGCACTATTTACTTCTTCGTTGTATTTCGCACATCCATATCAGTTCTAACCACCATATGGCTAGGTGGTTAAGGCACTCGACTCGTAATATAAAATTGCGGAATCGAATCCCCGTCGTTATAAAATGTTTGCCCTTACAGCCGTAGGGACATTTTAATATGATGATCAATTCCATTATTCGTTGGTAAAAGAGTAGCCCAAGAATTAGCGGTGGATAGTGACGACTAGCTGCCTTCCCTCTAGTCCTACACTGCTAAATTAGAGAAGGCTAGCGCAGTTAGCTCTCGTGTAGCTTTGCGCGAAGTTCAAAAAACAAGCAAACATCTAACCGCCAGCCTTTTCACCCAGTGACACAGCAGAATGTCTGTGGACTTATACACCAGGTGTCCATACCTTGCATGGGCAGAGCACAGACAACCCATTCTTTAGCTTTGGGCTTAACAGCAAACAACTAATCTAACTGCTATATTTGATAATGTTTAATGATGTATCATTAATTTTATTCATATAATTTAATCATTCGTTCTCGGTAAAAAAAAATATTGATTTGCGAATAGAAGATAATGTTGTAAATAACTGAAGATCAAATGTTCACATTGACTGAAGATTTTATAACCATGTGTTTAAACTTTAAGTAGGGTTAAAACGTTCAGCTCATTAACTGAAAACAAGTTTTTAGTTTTGTGTTTCTGTTCTTGTTGTGTTTCTCTTCAGAATTATGTTTACGTACCGACTTCAGAGGGACGTAGCTTATCAAAGTTAAAACATTTTGTAAAAGAGCTAATTGTATCTTGTGATGAATTTACTATTATATATATTTTAATATCTATGTTTGTTTAAGTTAACTCTATATTAGGAAATGTACATAACTTATACTGTGAAATATGTATAGTGAAATTACCGTCTAATCACTGAAGTTTAGAAGATTCTTGAGTGTAAGAATCGACAATATCTGTATGTATGAAAATATTAGTATATCGTTAGCATTGTTGTGCAAACTAAAATTTCTAGAAACTCTCCTCATGCCTATAAATTTAATAAACGCGACAAACGAAGAGGCAGTTTGTGTTACTGGTTCGCTATAGCTGGTATACTATAAATATCGGAAAGTATAACTGTGATTGTCATTTATTTATTGTGAACTTCAGATGTTTGATCAGAAACGTTTATAAATTTCAAATATTACAAACGATTTAACTTCAGCGGATTCGCAAGACATTAGTATTTTTACAAAGACATTATATAGTTTCAGTGAAGAAAAAGTCGATGTGATCGTCAAAAAATTCAGAGCTAGCTAGTTCCCTGCTAAGTGAATTGTACCTACATCAACTCGAAATTAACTCGCTCATGATGAACCCTCGATAAGGCATCAAGGAAATTCCAGGCCAGACAGAAGACTCTATATTATTTATAAGTTGATAAAACCTTTGTATATAAATCATTATTTGTAATAATCGTTAATATAAATTGTATTATTGTTTGTATATTAAAATATATTTGTATCAAAAAAGAACAACTGAGTGTATCAGTCTTGTTAACAAGTATCATAAATTGAATATATATCGACGTTTATATCACTTCTAAAGGTTTAGGGTATTTGAAATTATAATACGTAACAATTCCAAGACAGATAACTATTAATTTTGTCACGTTTCCAAGAATTAATTGATCCAAGCCAATAGCATTTAATTTCTAGTTTTTTACCTTGTGAATACTAAAACAAATTCTTCAAAATATCATACAAAATCTCGTGAATTCAGAAACAACCCATTTATTAACAGACTAAGTTCCATCCATAAATAAGACCATTCTATTTAACTTACTCTCTTTTATGACTTTATGTCATTTAAAATTCATCTAAAAATGCATTTCTCCCTAGTATTCTGCTTTCTTACTTTGGGTTTTAAAGAGCTTTGGGGGCAGGCCTAATTAAAAAAGAATTTCAGACGAATTGATTATTTCCACTTTTGAAGTAAAATAAAAATAGCTCATTATGCCTAACAAATGTAGCAAGTAACTTTTATAAATTTATTGAGGTATGAAATGATTTTTCTAAATATGTTTGTTTTACCAGGTATAAAGAGAACATATCGTGATATTTTTAGCTTTCCAGCAAAACGTCTTTATTAACCAGTCAGATAAAAATATCTACAAACAACACAACTTTTACGAAACATCGTGAATGGTAGTTTCAAACAGTATCTTCTCATTGTTTGTTTGTTTTTGTTTTGTTTTTTTGGAATTTCGCACAAAGCTACTCGAGGACTATCTGTGCTAGCCGTCCCTAATTTAGCAGTGTAAGACTAGAGGGAAGGCAGCTAGTCATCACAACCCACCGCCAACTCTTGGGCTACTTTTTTACCAATGAATAGTGGGATTGACCGTTACGTTATGACGCCCCCACGACTGAAAGGGCTAGCATATTTGGCGCGACGGGGATGCGAACCCGCGACCCTCAGATTACGACTCGCACACCTTAACACGCTTGGCCATGCTGGGCCTCTTCTCATTCAAATGATTTTGAACGATTAGCTTATAAATAACTCTCCAAAAAACAATTGGTTAGAGAAAAGTAAACAGCTATTGATTAAAATAGAGTTATTTTAGTTTGATATAGACAATTAGAGAGCCTTCCACTAGTACAGCGGTAAGTCTACGGATTTTCAACGCTAAAATCAGTGGTTCGATTCTTCTCGGTGGGCACAGCAGATAGCCTTATGTGGCTTTGCTATAAGAAAACACATACACGATTAGGAAAACAGTTATAGAAGATGAGCCACGTATGAAATGGCTTTAATTAAAAGAATGTCAATCATTGGTCAAACTTTTAATTAATTCCACGTTTCATGAAAAATTGGAGTTAAGTTTTTCATTTAGTGACAAATACTCTTCTCCCAAAGATATAATGTCTGAAATAATCGCAGGTTTTTGTTGTTCATCTGGGCTCTAGTAATTTAGTAAAATTATTTCCCATTGAAGATATTCATGGAATGTATTTTATAGCCTCAGTACTTTCATTCTGTTAGCACGTTCAGTATGTACGACGTTCCGATTTCCATAACATTTCCTTCTTCTCACTTGTGTAAGTTGGTTTGATTTCTTTATCTTAAATGGTGTAGAAATAAGATATATGACTTTAATAAAAATAAATATACCCTTCAAACTAAAAGCCGCCATTGCTTCAGCGGAAAGTAGAAATGAATATAACATTAAAGACTGGGTCTCGATACCCGTAGTGGGAATAGCATAGATAGCTTTTACGCTTAACGAAAACAGTCTCAAAATCCAATCAGATATTGGTTTGTTCTGAATTTCGCAGACAGCTACACGAGGGCTATCTCCGTTACCAGTCCATAAATAAGCAGTGTAAGACTAGAAAGAAGACAGCTAGTCATCGCCACCCACCGCCAACTTTTCGGCTACTCTTTTACCAACAAATAGTGGGATTGACCGCACAGCTGAAAGAGCGAGCATGTTTGGTGTGATTCGAACCCATAACCCTGAGATTACGAGTGGAGTGCCCTAACCACCTCGCCTTGCCGTGCACAAAACCCAATGAGAAACAATTTCTTTCATAATGATCACACAACCTTTTTAGTGTAACGTTCAGCAAAAATTAAATGACTTTGTTTGTTTTTGTTTATTTTGAATTTTTCGCAAAGCTACACGAGGGCTATCTGCGTTAGTTGTCCCTAATTTAGCAGTGCATCACTAGAAGAAAGGCAGCTAATCATTACCACCCATCGTCAACTCTTAAGCTACTCTTTTACCAACGAACAGTGGGATAGACCGTCACATTATAACACTCCCTTAGCTGAAAGGGCGAGCATGTTTGAACTGACAATTATTCGAATCCGCGACCCACATATAACCAGTCGAGCGCCCTAACTATCTAGCCATGGAGGGCCAGACTTTCTGATGAAAGAGCATGTTGTCTGAAAATTGATTATTTTCGCCAAAATACTAAATTGTGTGTTCTTATATTAAATTTTCTATTCTGGTATGTAAAACAATTTCAGGAATACTAAACGAATCAGCTGGTGATGATACAAAGGAATGAGTGTTATAATAAAGATGTATGTCACATCATGATTTAGAATTTCCAAGACGGTGATATTCCTTGTACGTGGAAAATAAAATAATATGGATCAACTCACGAACAAGGACTATTCACAAAGATTACTACAACAAATTGTGTACACAGACAACAGTATGTCACAAGACTGAAAAAGATCGCCTTCTGTAAAACCAGCACAAGGTACTTACTTGTACATAAGTTTTTTCCACTAAATATTCGTTCAACCACCATATGCCTCACCTAGCAGAATGATGAAATAGGTATTCATACTCTTCCACACTAAGAAATATTGGTGAAGCCTATATAATCTATAATGGATTAACGAGATTCCCACTGTCCCTATCTACTATCTAGCGAAACCACAGCCATGGAACGTGCTTGGAGAAATCCTATATAGGCTTCTTGTTCATCAGATGGCTTATTGAAAGCGAATGAGAGCTGTGGAGATGACAGCTTTACTATCTTTCATTGACCGTCATATGGCTGAAAGGACGGGTGTATTTGGTGTAAGGGGGATTCGAACCCGAGACCCATGCCGGGCCAAGATGAAAAGGAAATGTTTATTCTATAAAACGTTTTTCGTCCACGAGATTTACACCGTTTTATACAATAGTTCGTTTAATATTAATTGAAAGGGTAATTATTTAACTTATTGGATCGAAGTTACCAGAATATTTGGCCACTATTGTGTTAATGGTTAAAAGTGGATGTTTAACAGTTGGCAAATGAAGAGCTAATATCTTTTATCAATAAGAACTATGTGGAAATTGTCGTTTGGCTTGCAATGTCTGCCAGCTTTAGCCCAACGTAACTGGAAATATCGGGGCAGTATTGATCCAACCTTGGTATGTTATATGAATTGTTGGTTATGAATCCATAGTACAACGTGCGAACAAACCATCAGCCAACCTTAGTTTGTTTGTTTGGTTTTTAATTTCGCGCAAAACTACACGAGGGCTATCTGCGCTAGCCACCTCTAATATAGTAGTGTAAGACTAGATGGAAGACAGCTAGTCATCACCACCCACCGCCAACTCTTGGGCTACTCTTTTACTAACGAATAGTGGAATTAACCTTCAATTAAAAAGCGAGTATGTTTGGTGTGACGGGGAGTTTAACCCGCGATCCTCAGATTATGAGTCGAGTGCCTTAACCACCTGGCCATGCCGGACCTATTTGTTTGGAATTAAGTACAAAGTTACAAAATATGTAATCTGTGCTCTGCCTAATACAGGTATCGAACCCGGCTTTTAGCGGTATGAATTCTCTGGCATACTACTGAGCCACTGTGGGGCCACCAACTTTTGTCTATTAAAAGACAACCTCTGTACTTACTTTGGAAGCCGATATTTTATTATAGAACCATGTCTATATGAGTGTTGTTTACTGATAAAATGAAAATATTTCAAAGAGATTTTAATACAATACCGAGATAAATAATTGCTTCTCAAGATCTTAACACTATTTTCTTATCTATATATTATTAATTAGTGCATCTCATATTGAGATTTATCTTAAACCACAGTAGAATCCCAACACGGCCCGGCATGGTCATATCCTGGTAGTGACTACTGTTACACATCTCTACCCTAATCCACGTATTGTTTTGATTTTACAGCGCGTAAGGCGCGCGACTCTATTATCAATCGTATATCAAGCGTGTTTTTTTTTTAATTTATGATACTCTATAATTTTAAAGGTCGCGGGTTCTTGATTTAAGTGCCTCCCGCGTCGCGCTAAACATGCTCGCCCTCCCAGCCGTGGGGGTGTATAATGTGACGGTCAATCCCACTATTCGTTGGTAAAAAGTAACCCAAGAGTTGGCGGTGGGTGGTGATGACTAGCTGCCTTCCCTCTTGTCTTACACTACTAAATTAGGGACGACTAGCGCACATAGCCCTCGAGTAGTTTTGTGCGAAAGTGGTCTTAACAAGAGCATTTTGATCACCAGTTGCTGAGAGGATTAATAAAACTCAAATCTGTTACTATAATAAATACAACACATACATATTATTAATTCGCACTCAACTTTCACTCAAACAAAAGCAAGCAAGACACGAGCCTTTTGTTCACATATGTGCAACATACATTTCTAAAATAGCTGATTTAAACTCTACAGGATTTTAAAGGAAAAACCAAATTCAAATAAATAAATATAATCTACAACAGAAACTGGAATTATAGCTTTCTGGTGACAATCTTTCTAATTTTAGAGTTCCGTTTCTTTAAAATCTTGTATCTGTTTTATTAACTGAGTGACAAAGTGGTTTGACATCAGTTGGACTGCTCCTACATATGACTTCAAATATGTTTGTGTTTCCTAAAAACGGTCTTCAAAAGTATTAATAGTTCATTATAGAATAGCTAAAATACCAGGAAATTGTTATTCAAACAATGAATGGAAAACCTGTTATAGATGTAAAATAATCACAATTTATTCATGAGTCCAAAAGTCCATCACCTAATTCTTCTTCCTACCATCTGGTTATCTTATTCCACTAGAAAGAAATAGAGTACGATACTACAACATGTTATATACATACTTGAAATGATTTAGATTAGGCAAAATGAACTATTAACTTTTTCAGTTACCCTTTATCAATGCTTTTCTTGTCTTTAGTTGTGGACTTTATTTCAGATAGAAGTTTAGTTTAAGATTTTTTAATGACTAAAATACCGAGTGCACCAGTTTTATATTCATGGTATCTAAGCTACATTCTTTAAATTTTGTTTGTTACTGATAATTTTATCCATTCATAAATAATTCAAGTTGACTGAGTTCTTTTCTTAATAAGAAACATCCGGTAAAGAAAGCTGGGTTATAACTAGTACTGGATATAACTGTATTTTCTCTCAGATAGATGTAGTGTGAGCAGCTTTATTACTGTTATCTTCTCTATAATTAAAATTCTTTATCTAACGAATATTTCAATGCCACAAGTTGAAACATTATCTTACCAAAATATTGATGAAAATAAAAATGCATTGTATTTTCAAATTATAGTTTCTAGATCAGCTATTAAGTCAACTCAAATCACCAGTTCTTATCTAATCAGGTCTTTTGTTTATATGCTCATATTGCCTTCTGTCATGTTCTTTGTGTTACTGATTCATTCATGCGAAATGTATAATGTATCCTTAGAACCCGAGAACTTTCTTGTCTCCACAATTCATTGGATCTCTGATTGACCAGCTATAATAGGCATGCTGCCCTCTGTTGTTGTTAAAAGATAACTAGTAAACATAACTTCATGTAATGTTCACACAAAACACATACATATGCTACCTATAAATATATATGTGTGTGTGTGTGTATTACTATTCATGTATGTTACAAGTACATACTCTCAAATATCAGAGTAGTTGATGGCAAAACGCCACTGGTTCCTTTGTTAATTACTTTAGTAACCTTATTTGGTTACCTTCTGACGCTACATCCTTGTAACAACAGTATTTTATCCAGAGGCCATCCAACACAACTTGGATTTTCATCTCAGGAATTACAAAATATGCAATCATTGGAAAAAATCTGCTGCACTTAGACATTTTGTTTAAATACTAGTGAACCAGGATTAATATTTGTGCTGTCATTATTGTTGTTCCTCAATGCATTTAAAATTTACATATTTCCCAAGTATATAGGTAGGTCTAGAGCTCTCACTATTCAGTTAGATCATGGAATGCATTTTCTCCAAACACTGAAGAATGATTTGCATCAAACAATTCACTCAGTAGCTTAGAAAGCAAGGGCCTTAATGCCCTTTCAATCAATTCTTTTTTCAAATGCCTGGCCATCCTATACTAAAAGCAACTCAAATGGCCATCACAAAACCCATTGCTTGTGTCATACCATGAAATATCACCCGATATCTAAGAAAGCAAGAATTGCAAAGTATTTTAAACTTAGTTTTCGAAATTTTATCTTTAAATTGTTGATATACAATATATTATATCTATTTCAGCTCTCTTAACTTCATAATCAAACAAATCATCTAATATGTGACATATATCTCATATAGCAATAATGGCTAAGCTTAGTTTGGTCACACTACAAACGTCATTCTGTGTCATGACCAAGTGGAAATTTGTTGATATAGTGCATACATTGTAGGAAATCGTCACTTCATTAAAAAAAAAAAGGATATCTTCCTCCTTTCAGTCAATTGTTTCTCAATCAAACAATTCTCCAATATTGTGAATAATTGGTAGTTGTAATCATACAAAATATTTCATGTCACCAACTGGAAGCTTGGACAGCAAGGGGTCATGACACTCTTTCAGTCACTGACCATACAGTCACATGATTGTAATACCTGGTACATACATTCTGCCAAACAACAGTGCCTGATAGCTCAAAAAGTAAGGAATGTCACTTGATTTCAATAATTTAGGTCTCATAGTAATGAACAATCTAGGTGGCAGTGATAGAGCAGTAATCACAAAATGTGGTATGCATTTCATAACTCGCAATACCACTCAACAGCGCGAAAAGCAGGAACATTTTTCTCACAAATGATCCAAAACTAATAAGTTAATTAATTACTGGGACGCTTCTATCATTTTTTTTGAAATGAGGAGTTACATTAGTTACATTAAAATCATCTGGCACCTAACCATTATTCACAAAACATAGTAGTAAGTGGCTTAACCTCCTTCAAATCCTTGAGGATATTTTTTGGACAAGGAGACTTACTGCTCTCCAATTCCCAATTGTTCTCAGCCAGCTCAGAATTAACTCAGTCATCTGAGTCCTTAATTCATACTAATAATCTAAGGTCGTCCATTTTGTTTCTCATACCTCGAGCATTACAATAGCAACAATTAAGCCTATTTTTATAACTACTTCTGTACTCATATCCCACTGTAAACCTCCTTATAACTTCATCCCCACAGCTAATTCTGGACAGTATCAAATGTAAGTTATGGACTTTTTAATACCTTTATCAACCTTTTTTCCCATAAGTTAATTCCTATGGCCTACCATTACCTGCATCATTAGCTCTTACATACATCACAAAAACTGCGTCTTCGTTAGCCCCTCTTACAACATATCTTCAGCTCTGTCAGTTATACTTCCACCTGTTTCCCTAGGTTAGCACAATCTGATTCTTTTCTACCTACTTAACCCATAAACTGTTCTATCCGTATGCAACATCTATAAGTATAACCTTCTTATCATTCATGTCCTTCTCTAACCCGTTTGTTTTCTTTTCCTCTGATAGTTTCTTATCTGGAGAAGCCAAGGACTGAAAGTTGTTGCTCAACAGAATAGATTCATTACAATTAAATTCACTAGTTTTAGCCTTAATACTAATGGTACTCCTTTTAACTTCCTGAATAAAAATACGTCCCTTACCTGTCAAAGCTTAAGCTCCTAAATTATTTTCCACTTCTTTTTATCTGTTGCTTCTACTTTGATTAAAATAGCCACCAACGTTTCTCCAAACTACAAGCTCTACATAAAAATTGCACATCTTCATCACTATCTTCCTTAAAAGTAAATGCCAGTCTCGAATTCCCAAACAAAACTGAACTTAGTAACCTAACAAATTGTAAATGCTTAACCTTACACTAACCTTAACCATTGTACTTATAACCTCAAATTAAATACTTCATACAAAATATGATTAGCTTTATGTTAACATCGTTACTTTTAAACCTAACGTTTAAGAACCAATACTACTTTTAGGTTACTACTTTTTCATACTAATGTTGATCTTTGGTTATACAAAACTTGGAAATGGAACATGATAATTTATTACAATTAACAAAATAAGTAACATTAATAATAAAACGTACTTAACCGGTTTATAACCTATATATATCTATAAATTATAACAGTATTAGTTAAATTTACAACAGAGACAATAAAGTAGATTTTAGATTGAATTTATTTAATAAGATAAATGTATTTATCCTACTTTATGGTTTACCAGTAAGTTGAAATATACCTAAGCCTAAAGTACCGTTTAACTTAGTAGTCAAAATTATATTGCCCCCCCAGTGGCTCAGCGGTATGTGTGCGGACTTACAACGCTAAAAACCGGGTTTGGATACCCGTGGTAGGCAGAGCACAGATAGCCCATTGTGTAACTTGTGCTTAATTCAAAATAACAACAACAAAATTATATTACTAAATCTAAATTAAAACTTTTATTGTCTTTCATTTATTTACCAAAATTACGATACCTAGCTGTTATTATTGTGTTATTTAACCGAAATTATTACAAATTATGATATAATTACTAAATAACTTTAAGTAATCTGTAAGAGCTTGACTTAACAAAGTCCTTCATTTTCGACTCCCCAGAAGCACAGCAATATGTCTGCGATTTTAAACCACTAAAACCTGGGTTTCGATACCAGTGGTGGGCAGAGCATACATAGCCCTCTCTTTTCAGTCGCGGCCTCTACGTAAAATCCTATTCCAGCGTGTTATTACAAAACAATTCTGAAAATTCATCAACCCTTCAACAAAACATGGCTCACTATCATGAAAGCAGTGGTGACATTGCTTCACAAAGACCACAACTGCAAGCAGTTTTTCTTCATTGTATATTATATACATTTGGAATTCATGAGTGTACAACTAGTATAGATGATTACACATTTCACTTTTGCCTGCAGTAGTGAAACCACTACCCCAGTTCCATTGTTATTCATATTGCTGTCCAAATGGAACTCGTTGTCTTCCATTTAATGTGCCAGCATTGGAACCTTCGTTGAAACAGATTGAAGCTAAAGTATTTCTCCCTTTATAACCGCTAACGTAAATCTAAATAGAGTCAGTCTTATTGCTGTTAGTTTTGATTTTCTCAAATTGAACGGGTTTGAAGTCATATTTTAAATACACAGCCACTCGTCCTCTATTAAACATGGTGGAGTAGCTCAGAAGCTTCGTGTTTTGGGTTTATAGCCGAATGGTTATGAATTCGAGGCTGGCATGTATCATATTTTTGTGTCTTTGAGCAGACACTTATTCAGTCTATCCAGCTGTATGATAGGTATCATTTGTGTGTTAACTTGCAATAGACTGGCAATCTTGTCAGTGGGAAACTGTCACTATGTTCAACCACTTGTGATAACAAAGCTGGTTTTTAACAGTGGATCCTGTGTGCCATTTCCACATGGGAGAAATTTAACAATGAAATTCGTGATGACAAGAAATCCACTTGAAGTGAAAATGTGTTCTAAAGATGGTTGGTCTGGGTATTAAAATTTTAATTAAAATAAAGTACACAAGAACGTTTCGACATTCTTAACAATGAAGCGTTTTATATATATGCAAAAACGGCTCGTTTGGAAGAAATTCAAAGAAATTCCTGTCGTCAAAACTGTCAATATTTTGGCAACTTTCAACTATTCCAGTAACATCAGAACTTCCTATTCAAACCAATCATCTGAAATTATTCATTTTGTTTCTTACTATTTAACATTACAGTAATGACAGTTAATCGTACCATTAAAAATACCCACATATCTTGTTCTCATACTACGGTCCTCTCTACATCTTAACATTACAATAATGACAGATAATCGTACCATTAAAGATACCCATATATCTTGTTCTCATACTACGCTCCTCTCTACATCTTAACATTACAATAATGACAGTTAATCGTACCATTAAAGATACCCACATATCTTGTTCTCATACTACGGTCCTCTCTACATCTTAACATTACAATAATGACAGTTAATCGTACCATTAAAGATACCCACATATCTTGTTCTCATACTACGGTCCTCTCTACATCTTAACATTACAATAATGACAGTTAATCGTACCATTAAAGATACCCACATATCTTGTTCTCATACTACGCTCCTCTCTACATTTTACTGCCGTCGTCTCTTTGTCTCTGTTTACACACGCATATCTGGAAAACTAATAAACAGATCGAAACGAAACTTTTACACAAAATGGGAAGTAAGTATCGGAAAGTTCTCTCCCAGTTGTGTTTGGATCCAATAATATTTCACATTCTGGTTCACTGTAAAGTGTTTTTATCATGAAAATATAAGGAGCGTTTTTCTCAGTTTTGTGTTAATTACTCTATAAAGTGTGATCGGATTTCTACCAAAATTTATGAGCACAGTTACAAGATTGTGACCCCTCACTACACTAGAAAAAATGACACCGATCGTTGATCATTTTGAATCTAAGAATAATTTTCTGAGTTTTCGAAGGTAAAATATACCAACGCATAAAATCTGTAAAAGTAGTGACAAGGCAAGGGTATGGAATCTCTGACTACTTTTAATTTCTCTTCATTATTCAATATTTTTCCATTATCTAATTTAGTTTCAGTAAGCCGTTAAAATGAATAAATAGCCATAACAAAAAGCTATTCCCTATCCTTTATAAATGTGAACCAACCATTCCTAGAAGCTCCCTTTCCCACTGAAACGATCTCGCAAAACCAATCAGTGAACCTGCTCTTACATATTAACCTTATTCTAATACTTAGCACTAATGACCCAGTTATAATTTCACCCATACAATAATGTTCTAGCGGTATACCTGGCAAAACTGAGTTGTTATGGTTGTTTTCTTTAATGTCTTTATTAATGCCTTGTACTCATGTTGTCCATTGTTATTAGACTTCAATTGGCTATTATCTTGGACCCATTCGTGGAATATCAGTTTACTCACTGCAGGGGTAAAAATGATGAATATTTTGCACAGTACATTCATTCTGAAAATACCAGTGTTAGATCCAAGGTTTGGGACAACTACCTTTGTTCTGTGAGAAGCATATCTCAGACAGAGTCTTCTGGTGTTTTCAATAATGGAGTTAACATTCACTAGCTAAAGTAATAATCTCACAGAAACAGGAACTTAACCTTTTTTCTTTGTACTCAGTGACATTCATGCTCCACCCAACCTGAAATAAGTGGGCTGCATACTAAATTCTTCAGTGCAATCAGTCCACTGTGCTCCCCAAAGCTGATTGTCAGATATATCCTGGGTTCTAACCCTCTTACAAGTTGATTACTTTGCTATTTGGCAAAATAATTGTGCTGCTGGTTTAAAGAAGTGGCACAAAGCTCAGAATAATTTCGTGCGTCATTTCAGGCAGGTAAATGGATGGACTCATGAGTAGCTAGCCAATATTTGATTATCAACGAAGATAGTTCATCTTTCAACGCATTTGTGGTCTGGTTGGTCACCTGTATATAAACAATTTGTATATAGCCAAGCAGCAAAAACGGAATACTAACAATTGCATCTAAATGTTCAACAAGTGTCAACAATTCAGCAACTTGTGATGAAACTGGTGTCGTCATGGCAAGCTACCTCCCAACTTAGTGAGGCCCGCCACTAGTTGTTACTTCATTATCTTTACCTGTGAGTGCCTGCTGTATGACGTGCTAGAAAACACCACTGACTGGCAGAGGTTGTCTACCTGTAGCATTTTTAATATATATTAGCTGACCATCAGTTGTCTTAACCACAACTGGGATTATGGTACTCGAAATGACTAAAGAGTAGAAGTCTTGTAAAAGCCTTACTCTACTAATCTCGGACTTACCACATGACATTCCACTTCGGCAACTTGTTAGTAATCTTTTCTCTCTTTGGCCCACGGTCAGTCCTGAAAAATAAAATGTAAGTTCATGATATGGGTGCAGTGGATGTTAGCCAATCAACCTGAGGAACTTTTGAAGTTCACGTATGGGCGGAAAAAGTCCTATCTCCAGGAGAAGATTTCTCCAGGACGCCACACTTTTCACTTAACAACAGTTTGTTTCTGACAGTGAATACTTACTCTTGTTCAAGAACTTTTACTTTGAGGAATTACCATTCCATCAGTAAATAAAATTCTTTAAACTCATTTAAATGCAAAAGTATAAGCTGACAGGCCTGTAAACTTTAAGCTAAGAAAATAAACAGACTAAGCCCTTGAGGTAAAGTGAAAATCAATTTCTGTTACATTTCTCATTCAAAGCTGAAACACAGTAAGAGTACTCGTGAAGAATACTGGAAGGCTGCATTCTGCCACATCTGTCAATCAATCAATAGCTTTCATTTCTCAGGATATTCTTTTGTCAACAAACTGATTTTGAAGGCTAAGTAGAGTATGTGTGTTTTCTTATAGCAAAGTCACATCGGGCTATCTGCTGAGCCCACAGAGGGGTATTGAACCCCTGATTTTAGCGTTGTTAATCCGTAGATATACCGCTATACTAGCGGGAGGCGAGCTAAGCAGAACTATGTCATTCCAGTGATATGTACTTAGCAAGAATGATCTACTTGGGAAAGGAAGATAACTGTTGTTTATTTCAGATCAATGTGCAACATTACAGCGACATCTGTAGGTATTAAAAAACAAAACAAAAACAGCAACAAAGACAACTAGAATGAAAATTTTGTTTGTTTGTTTGTTTGTTTTGGAATTTCGCACAAAGCTACTCGAGGGCTATTTGTGCTAGCCGTCCCTAATTTAGCAGTGTACGACTAGAGGGAAGGCAGCTAGTCATCACCACCCACCGCCAACTCTTGGGCTACTCTTTTACCAACGAATAGTTGGATTGACCGTCACATTATAACGTCCCCACGGCTGAAAGAGCGAGCATGTTTGGCGCCAGTTGCAGAGAACATTGATTCATTGAAATAATGAATAAAGATTTCACACATATAACAACTTTTACATTTTCAAATAGATTATTCTTTTACTTGTATAAAATCCCAATATGTTTTAATCAGATGTCATTAATGTATATTAGTTAAATCACAGACGTAATAAAACTAAAACAAATATTAACAAAGTATGTTTTACAAAGGTGACCTATGTTACTACGTTTGCATAAAGATTTAAACTTATCTCAATTTTTATTTATAGTTTGCATTTATAAATTTTATTGTATAACACACGTTTTAAAAAAGTATTTTTATAGACAGATAGTGTTTCTAACATATTAACATACAATATAGTTTGATGATAGTTTTATTTCAAAAATTAAAATAATATATGGCATAATTTTGTTTCTTTAAATTTTTACATAGTATTAATAATAATACAAGTTTCATATTTAAACAAGTTGATTTGATTTATTCAAGTTTAGTTTCAAATTAACAATCTAAATAAATGTATTTAATCACTTCTATCGTAAAAACCTGTTTTCTAACGTTTCTGTAGAAATTTCAAGAAGCCTCGATCTTAAGTTTATTTCTTGCGGATTTCGAATCTGACTCATAACGCTGACTAGAACTAATTGTGTATAGGATTTCTTTCTATCTCAGACTCTGGAAAATTCTAAGAAACTTATAAATTCTGTAGATTTCTAATCCTCGTAGCAATGTCTTTTTAAAGTAAGACAAAACCATTATGTTCATATTTTGTTCTACTGGCTATTCTTGCATATTTTTAGCGTAACAATAAAAAATAAGCACAATGCTTGATCTCTATGTATTCTTTCATTAGATTTATCATTTAGGATTTTAGTTTCTGGGCACAGAAAACTAGTTTATCTTGCATTTTAAAACAGATATTTTCTTCACATACATAATATAATTTTACAACAATGGTATGATAATGTATGACACATTACACTGCAAAACAGAGACACATTTCATTTTTTATATACACACCTGGCTTTGAATTAAAAATACAAGTACTTAATAAGTTAAAATAATCAATTACACTGCAAAATAAAGTATTTGATTATTGAACACTGTTGGGTGTTACTTATAGACTTTTGACTGCTGATCACGAAAATTACATCCAAATTTGCCCATCACGTACCGTTCCATCGAAATCTTCAGTTTCACCAGGATATTGCTACAATGGAAAAACGATATCAGGACAACTGGAATCCGTCAATGCTTGCTGACTACTGTTGGACACTGCAACGTGATGCACCGGATACTGAATACAAACGAAAATCAGGAGCAAAACACTTTTAATTATGTTGAACTTAATAAGCGTATTAGAAACATAAACGCAATTAAATACGTTATTGCCGGTAAACAGTTAACTGTCTATTTCTCAGAGTTCCTACGTGATGAAGCAAAACCAAAACTATATTTGTACATACCCATCAGGTACCTGTCACAATCAGCTAAAACTTTTCAAAAAATATTGTTGTGCAGTGTTATTTTTTACTTCACTTGCACTTTATACAACAATAATTGTTTGTTCACTTACAAATCAACGTTCTGTGTGATTGTATAGCAGATGAAGGCTAATAATTCTTGTTTTCACTTATAGTCTGGCACAAAGACAGAAAACATACATGAATCACAATTCGTCAAACAACTTTTGTGCATCTGTAATTTCTTCCTAACAGTTTATTTCAGTTCAGCGTGTAATGTTTTTAATATATATGTAGTTACGAAGGAAAATTGTATGAACTTCTTGTAGTTTGTTGACTTCAATTCTTTACAACGAAAACATTTTGTATTCGCTACTCAATAAACTTAAACTGTGATTAAGATTAGATAAATTAAGATAAAGATAAGACAGGACCATTGTACAAATATTCGGAAAATATTGCTGTGCTAACCTCAAGTTGACAATTCACGAACAAATTGTAACTTCGTTCTATTTGGTTCAGACTGAAATCAAATATGTATCCACGTCAATCGTCGGATTCCACAAGCATAGCCAGGTGGTTAAGGCACTCGACTGGTAATACGACGGTCGCGGTTTCGAATCTCCGTCGCACCAAACATGCTCGCCCTTTTAACCGTGGGGGCTTTATAATGTTACGGTCAATCCCATTATTCGTTGGTACCCCAAGAGTTGGCGGTGGTTGATGATGACTTTGTTCCTTCTCTCTAGTCTTACACTGCTAAATTAGGGATGGCTAGCGCAGATAGCCCTCGTGTAGTTTTGCGCGAAATTCAAAACAAACCAAATCAACCCACAAGTATCCCATATATTGAGACGTATTATAAAATCTTCATATTAGAAAAATAACGACTATATGAAAAGCTTTTAAAAAATAATGTTTAAAAACAAACAAACACTGTACAATAACTGTGATAATAATAATGTTAATAACAAAATATTTTTAATTCTATGCTTTTATTATTATTACTTGCGATAAAAGATATAGTCTACAAAAAAGACATTATTTTCTATCAGGTTTACTTACTGTACAACAGCTATCACTACGGGATATACTTTACAACGAAAATAAGTTTTATTTTCACTTTTATATATATTTATATATCTTGCGTATCGCAGAAAATAAAAAAAACTGTAAAAAACAAACTTATCTATTCTTTCAATTTACATAATAATACAAAAACTAAAATTTTATTCATGAAATTATCCTTATCAAGTTTTGAAAACACATAAGTAAGTTATTTTCTATTTTCGATCTATGATTCACATATTTGTAGTTTAAAAGCATTATTGTTTACGTATATATCACACCAATATCTATATACAGTCCATCTTCTTCAGAATGTAATAATTTACACGTATAAAGAATTACCATTATCTTACAGTTCAGGATATGCTCTTCATATTTATCAGAGGAACAAGTTCTGCTTATCAATTAAAAATCCTTGATATTTAGAAATAACACGAATTGAGGCATCTATTGACTATAAAAAATTAAACAATTCATAATCTATTGATCATAAAAAAAATAATTGTCTACATTAAATTAACATCCATAAAAATTGTAGTACATCTCAGTTAAAATGCAATTCGTGTAAACTTTCCACTCAATGAGATCCATGAACTGAGTATTAGATAGTGGCTTATGATCCTAGATCAATTTTTAGGGTTAGAGCTAAACATTCTCAGTAAATTGGCAAGATGACTTATAGAAAACAAAAAAGAAGACATCTGTATTCTGGCTAAGCGTCCATCCAAGTATTTTGCCTTTCGTTTTTCACTTATATCTTTACCTGTTACCCGTTTACAGCTTTTAATATCACTGTACAGTTAAAAATAAACTTATAAATCTTAGAAGTGCTAATTTAACTTTTTTGCTTACTTATCTTTATTATTCCGGTGTAGTACGTGCTAATTGTAACTAAAACCTCCATATATAGCTGTTGATCATTTGATTATATTCCAGATAATACATTTATCATTAATTAGTTTTAGGATATACTTTTCCAAAGTCACATTTATCATTAATTAGTTTTAGGATATCTCTTTCCAAAGTCACATTTATCATTAATTAGTTTTAGGATATCTCTTTCCAAAGTCACATTTATCATTAATTAGTTTTAGGATATCTCTTTCCAAAGTCACATTTATCATTAATTAGTTTTAGGATATCTCTTTCCAAAGTCACATTTATCATTAATTAGTTTAATCATATCTTTTTTTTCAAAATTACATTTAACATTAAATACTATTACGATATGCGTTTCGAAAGTTCTTAAAATTCCTGTGAAATATTAAAGTGTAAATAAACTGGAAAAACCTAACATACAACTGTAAAAAAAACAAGGTCATATCATCGCTCAGTTTGTTCACCTAACGTTTAAATGTTACACTACAAAAAGCACTTTTACAACTAATAGTAAACTTGTGTATCAGTAAACAATGTATTGTATATTTTTTGGTTACATTTAATTTATTGGAAAATCCTCTTAATTCTGATAGAAACATCTTTTTACGCAATTAAATTTTATAATTATTCACCAACTGTTTCATACCGTGAAGGAAAGTAACTTTCCACACTTTTTCATTTGATAAAGTTTAAACTTCAATATATTTAATTGTTCTTCTTTCTCAAAAATTACCTACATCTCCACAAAGTTTGATCCTTCGTTAAGATCTGACACGAACATCGATAGGGGGAGTAGGCTATATGTGTAACATATATTGATTAATCTCAATGGAAGCTAGAAAGAAACTGGTTAATGAACGTTTTTCCTTTTTGTAGTTAACTTTAAACAAAAGAAGAAAGTGAATTTGAAATGTTCTAATCAGATCATCGCCTGGGGTTTATTGCTTAACGTATAATAAACCCAGCAAACATAACCTTTCACCATGTGTCAGTGTGAGTTATTATCACTACGTTTGGCTTAAATTACACACTTTCATCTCCAGATTTCATGTTTCACGTCTACAGTTGATGTTTCACACCTAGTGATGAATCTAGTTCTTAAAATGAATCGGGTATTCTATATTAATTCACTTTGTGTGTACGCTTGTTTGTCCGTAAATTCCTCTAACAATTTTGAAACTAACAAGGTCAAACTTTACAAGCAAATTTCTGAAGGTTCATGGGGGCTCTTTTCTATACGGTGTAGATCCCCTGCCAAGAGGGGTCAAAATGTTCCCAGTATGTCACCCAGACACGATGAAAGTATACGATTAGGTGTTAATGGTCACTCGATTATGTCAACTATTCATTGAACTTTATGTTCCTGGCTCCAATCTGAACACTTGGACTGCAATGTTAGAAATTGTGTTCGTATCCCCAGTCACAAGCAAGTAAAACCAAACTTGGTTCACGTGCTCACGGGCTGATGTCCAAAAAGTTTCATATTTTTTGGCTACAACTCCTCCCTCTTGTGGTAGTTGCAGAAATAATTTTAAAAAATAAAGGAGCTTGATCGGTACATTGATCCCTATAAATAATAAGGGGCCGAAGTGGATTATGGATAATATATGTTGTGGAAACAGTTTTATCTTTTGCAGACAATTGGTCAGATTATCTTTTTTAATATGATAGACATTTTACTTTACCTTCTTCATGCTGAACTTAGAGATATCATTTAGAACTATAATAATATTAAAATACGAGTGAACGTTGCTAATAACATAACACATAGAGCTGGAGGATACCATTTGTGGTTTCTACTTTAAAAAAATGTAACAGAAGCCAAAATAATAAGTAAATGTAATCTGACATACGAGGGCTGTTCAAAAAATACGCGAACTGACGTCATAAAACAAAATGTACTTTATTTAGAAGTTACAGGCCTGGGACCCCTTCAAAGTACTCTCCTCCCAACGCACACACTTATCCCAACGGTGTTTCCACTTGTTGAAACAGTCCTGGTACGCTTCTTTTGTAATGTCCTCCAGCTCCTTCGTCGCATTTGCCTTAATCTCGGGAATCGTCTCAAATCTTCTTCCTTTCAAGGGTCTTTTGAGTTTGGGAAACAAGAAAACATCGCAAGGAGCAAGGTCAGGTGAGTAGGGGGGGTGGGGAAGAACAGTGATCGAGTGTTTGGCCAAAAACGCACAAGTTCTGAGGCACAAATTTCGCAGCAACGCGGTGCATCTTCAATTTTTCGGTCAAAATCTCGTAACAAGATCTAACTGATATCCCACACTCTTCAGCAAGCTCCCTGACAGTCAGACGTCGATTTTCCCGCACAAGGGTGTTGATTTTGTCGACGTGTGGGTCGTCAGTTGACGTGGAAGGACGTCCAGGACGCTCATCATCTTCAATGGACTGTCGACCATCCTTAAAACGTTCATGCCACTTGAAACATGCCGTACGATTCATAGCAACATCACCGTAAGCCGCGTTAATCATAGCAAAAGTTTCAGTTGCAGATTTTCGAAGTTTAACACAAAATTTCACTAGCAAGTCGTTGCTCCTTCAGGTCATTCATTCTGAAATCCGCCAAACGAAAAAATTGCATTTCACTTAAAACCGCGTAGCTAATACACAAATGAAGATATCTGCAATCGGGAAATGGCGTCGTAATCAGCTGATTCGTGGATTTTTTTATCCACGAATAATTCGTGAAAAACCCTGCATAATTCTAATATAATCCGATATGAAAACTGAAAATCAAGTCAAACAAGTGAAACTTTTAAAAAAAAACTGTATCAACCTGAACCATGTCACTACAATTACACGATCTGGGTCTCACCATCATAGGTGTGATTATTAATCCTTGGGTCAAATCACACACGTGGACTATTTACAATATTATGCACCCCAAAAGCTCAATGACAAGTTTGAAAATTGAAACTGGGATGTGATAATTGTTGTTAACACAACATAGTCTTTTTTTTTTTTTGTAGCCCTGCGCTTAACAAAAAAGCCCGACATGGCTAGGTTGTCAGTGAAGTATAGAGACTGTGGTATATTATAACCGAGATAATTGTTCTTGCATTTCCAAGATGTTACTAACATTCAATTTTTAATCCACCACTAGGTGGGGTCTTTCGTTCGAAAATATTACTTCCTTCGGCATAAATACAAAAATAACAGATTCAAGTACTTTATACTTCACAGTTTATAGTACTACTTTTCACATAATAAATGCACATCGAAAATTATGAACAATACATAATTTTATTTTATTGTGGTTAAATAAAACAAGTTACCTTGAAAGCACAACAGTATAAAGCTTTTCTACATTCTTTTTTGTATCTATTATCATAAACTAATTCCGAAAGGTTATTTTAAGTGTAATGTACTAACTGCAATTTTTGTTCTATTGCTCAAAGAAATAATGCTAAATGTGGGTTTCGTCTTCCAAGAGTGTTTGATATGGAGCAAAATTTATGGGTCTGTTGTGTTTTTTACGCATTAAATCTTGAGATTTATTTGAAAAACGTAAACATGATATCTAAAGATGTGGTATAGTAGACGCTTTATTTTTTTCTCACGGCCTTTAAAAGTTATGGTTTTTCTGTTTAACTAATTCAATATATTTAACCATTTTCTATACAGCTGAATCGTAAAAACAGTTGGCCTACAAGGTTTTCCTCTGAGTACAAATGATCGTAATTAAAAATCAAAGCAAATAAATAAGTGCCTTGCTCAAAACTGTTTCAAGGATGTTGTATTCATATCATAAAATAATCTATCATACAACATAACACTTTATACATCATTATCCTGTGCTGTTATTGAAAACTAAAAAAGTAACATTTGGTGAAATTAAAAAGGAGGAATTAACATCTATAGTTCAGTTGAACGATAAAATATTATGTGTATTTTTGTAGGTATGTGACATCCATAGTCAAGTTGAACGATAAAATATTACGTGTATTTTTGTAGGAATGTTACATCCGTAGTTTAGTTGAACGATAAAATATTACGTGTATTTTTGTAGGAATGTGACATCTATAGTCAAGTTAAACGATAAAATATTACGTGTATTTTTGTAGGAATGTTACATCCATAGTCAAGTTGAACGATAAAATATTACGTGTATTTTTGTAGGAATGTTACATCCATAGTCAAGTTGAACGATAAAATATTACGTGTATTTTTGTAGGAATGTAACATCTGTAGTTTAGTTGAATGATAAAATATTACGTGTATTTTTGTTACAAGGAAAGAGACAGCTGTAGAAACATACAAAATTAATATTTTTTGTTTCCTTAATCAAAATAGGTCTGAGTTTAAAATAGAACTAAACAAGAACGAACTTTATTTTGAAGACCAATGCAACTTAGATATAAAGACTACAAACTAGAACCTACGGCAGTATCTCATACTCCTATATTGCCTAAAACAGCAATATTTATACTTTACATAATCTGTTCCACTATTTCTGTTCATTATTGCCCACCCCTCAGAGCGGTGAAGTCAATGTCAAAGATGTACTGATTTTTTTAAATATGACTTTTATCTGCAAGCATAACTTGAGGCACTGATTAAAACAAATTTATGACTAATCACACCTTCTTTACAATAAGGCTAATTAATTATGGAACATCTCCACTTAATATATTTTAAAATGGACCAATGTATTTTTTTTCAAATTAGTGAAAGGACAAAAGTAGCTTTCTATACCCAAACATCAACAATTAGTGTTAAAAAACCGAATTATTGTTTATCTTCAACAATCAACACCTTTAACTACATACAAGAAAAAATGACATTTACACGTTCCAACAAGTATACAAGAAAAATAAACTTAGAAGCATATATAAATTAAAGTTAAAGAGAAGAACAATCCATAAATGGACACAGTATAAATAGTGCGGTATTACATTTAACCCAAACAAACAAACTGAACTGCATCTGGTGCAAAATTAATATATAGTGCAAAATAGATAAGTTTCAAGGTAAGTAAATGTGGTAAAAAAAGCAGAAATGTGTACAACTCAATACAGTTCAAATTATAATCAAACACAGGATGTGTCAACTCAAAGTTAAAAGATAATTCAAATTAGGTTCATAAAACTTAAAATAAAACAAGAGACTGCAGTAATTAATTCACCAGTTATATTAAAATATATCATAAACACAAACTTTGTCCACATTTAAACTCAAAACAACATAATTGCTCCACTGAACTGGCTCAACTCACAAACTTAATGAACTTAATAGAAGCAAGAAATTAAAATTACAAGAGACTGTCCAGTCCACTTTGTTTTTATGGCACCCTGAATATGCACCTATGTTACTCAGACCTCTAACAACACAACCAGTAGCCAGTGGATAGAATGACCTCTCATACACCTGAGTTTATTACAGTGTTGTCTGGTTGTAACCTTGGCAGATATGTAGTTCTTATACAGGGTGTTCGGAAAGTCACTGTGCAGTTTTATAACAGCATTCATTCAGTCTATTTCAAGCTAGCAACTGATAGCGGTATTTAGAAACAAAATAAGAAGGATCCAGGCCTGTATTGATGCCAACGGAGGTCACTTTCAACATTGTTTATAATTGTCATTCATATTTACCCCCTGTATTCTGCAATGAAACATGTCTGTTGATAAATATATAAGTGCACAGTGACTTTCCGAACACCCTGTACGAAAGGAGTAAAACTGGGAACTAATTATTTACATTCATTATCGAGTCAACTGTGTTCCTTTATCCTCCTGCTTGTAGTAGTTCGTCTCAACTGTGTTCCCTTATCCTCCTGCTTGTAGTAGTTCGTCTCAACTGTGTTCCCTTATCCTCCTGCTTGTAGTAATTCGTCTCAACTGTGTTCCCTTATCCTCCTGCTTGTAGTAATTCGTCAATGCAGCTCAAGTTCAGCATCTAGAATTTTCCTAAGTCATTCGGTAATATCTTGTCCTGAGGCGGAGTGAAAACATAGGTTTAATTCTCACTATGATAAAGGAAGGCTCCCGGTGAGGGCCTGCGCACTTCTTGAACACTTTAAAACTGTTTCCATCTCAACTGCGACTTCTTTTTCTTCACCATAAATTTTACTTGGCTCGTGAAGTGTCCTTTCACGATCATGAAGTACAAACCTTACAATAATTCAAAGTAAAAAAACAATGAACTTCACAGAAACAAATCTATTGTCAAGACAACATTATGTAAGTTAATAGCTTCAAGTATCAAGATAAGCAATTAACATTGACTTAGGGAATGTTTTGCAAATAATTAGTCAAACAAGAAGAGCAAAAGAAGAAAGTTAACAAAGAGAATCAAGTGCTTTATTCCAGTCTTTAACAAAAAGAGAATCAAGTGCTTTATTCCAGTCTTTAACAAGATAAATCAAGGTGATGTCTCAGTGATATTGCTGAGACAGACAAAATCATTGTGCGATGTGATTGACCATTTGCATATTTAAGCGGAGATTACATCAAAGCTAGCTTTCACAACACTATATACCATCTTTTCTACTGATTACGACTCACACTGTAAAAGAGAACTAGCACAGAAGCTTGGTGAAGTAAACATAAATTGGTTATTATCGTTTTCTGTCCAATGAAGCAAATTGAACATCGTGTTTTTAGCTTTCTTTTCGTTTTATATGTTACATTAGTAGATGTCCGTTGAAACACTTCGACGTAATTTGCATACAAATAGTGGCATATAAATAAATGTAAAATGTGCAGTCTACCCAATCTCTTGGTTCAGAGCATATATGTAATACAATCACGCAAAGCTACACGAGGGCTATCTGCGCTAGCCGTTCCTAATTTAGCAGTTTAAGACTAGATGGAAGGCAGCTAGTCATCACCACCCACCGCCAAATCTTGGGCTACTTTTTTACTAACGAATAGTGGGATTGACCGACATAATTATAACGTCCCCATGGCTGAAAGGACGAGCATGTTTGATCTGACGATGATTTGACCTCACGACCTTCGGATTGTTAGTCGAGCGCCTTAACCACCTGGCCATGCCGGGCCCTATTTCAATATTTGTTTTTAAAAAAAGAAGACTGACTGTAACGCACTGCTGTAAAAATGTGTGGGTTTCGATGTAATTGGTACATCCAGCAAAATAGAGCGCTAAGACTTTCTTTTTGTTGGATTCCACTGTTCCTTGACAATTTACTAAGCAACAGAAAACATCACAACTATGATCACTTTTCTATAAAAAGTATCAAAAGAGAGATATTCAAATAAAATTAATTAATTCAACATGGTACAATAAAATCATGTATGTTTATAATAATAATATTAACATGAATAAAATAAGATATATATTTATATATATAAACTGAACAACATCAAATATTCACTCAAACAGGTTCCTCTCTTCATGTATTTCTTCCCACTCAAACTGTTGTATTCGAAATGTTTACTTTAACTATTCAATGGAGAAAACCCAATTTGTTTGCGAAATTCCCTCTTAAAAAGCATTTTTGATCTTAATAAGTTTCTTCTCTGATTGATCGTGCAGCCAATAGGAAGACTGACGAATCTATGTTGATATCAATATGAAATTTCAAGAAAAGCAAAAAAAAAAAAAAAAGTTATTCGGTAATAAACTCTTGAATGTAAGTAGGACAATTTTTTTGACCGTTCAGGTTATATGGAGTGTAAGAGGCAAACATTTGAGTACTTGATGTTCAGATTGATTACTGATGTTACTGAATTTCTCGATGACTGTCATTTCATTTCATTTTTGTCCATTATAGAAGTTTAACATCACGTTTTATCTTTTTTTGCATTTATTCTCACTTGGTGTTAAGACAAAGTTTTCATTATTTACGTTTCAATATGACCCCCGCTGATATAGGAGTAAGTCTAAGAATTTACTAAATTCAAGAATTCGATTCCCCTCAGTGGACTCCACAGATACCCCGACGTGGCTTTGCTATGAAAAATACATACATCTTTGAATATAGATTTTGTAATTTTAAGGAAAAAATTGATTTTATATCATAGGTATAGAAATAAATATGCATATCCTAAGTTTGTTGCACTTCGAATTAAGTCCGCCAAAATACTTTTTATTCTTATCATTAATTTATTTTGCAACTTTTTGAAGATCTGCAGAAGAAAAAAAATTGAAACTGGTTTAAGTTCTGTTTCTACAGTTACAGCTAGCGCATAATATCAGTATTAAGCCCCCCCCCCCCTGGCCCGGCATGGCCAAGCGTGTTAAGGCGTGCGACTTGTTATCCGAGGTTCGCGGGTTCGCATCCCCGTCGCGCCAAACATGCTCGCCTTCCCAGCCGTGGGGGCGTTATAACGTGACGGTCAATCCCACTATTCGTTGGTAAAAGAGTAGCCCAAGAGTTGGCGATGGGTGGTGATGACTAGCTGCCTTCCCTCTAGTCTTATACTGCAAAATTAAAGACGGCTAGCACAGATAGCCCTCGAGTAGCTTTGTGCTAAATTCAAAAACAAAACAAAAACATAGTAACACCTTTCTTATAAGTAATAAGAATAATAATGAGATTATTGAATAATATCCCGTTTTAATTTAATAATTAATTACAACTTTGTAATAATGAAATAAGTGCTCTCTAATTAATAACGGTGCCAATAAAGTAACATAAAAATTATTTTTGTTTTTTTTTTATTTCGGGCAAAACTACTCGAGTGCTATCTGCGCTAACCGTCCCTAATTTGGCAGTGCAAGACTAGAGGGAAGACAGCTTGTCATCACCACCTCCCGCCAATTCTTGGGCTACTCTTTTACCAACGAGAACCCGCGACCCTCGGATTACGAGTCGAACGCCTTAACACACTTGGCCATGCCGGGCCATAAAAATTTAACCCAGTCATGTTGTCAACTGATTATAAACAATTCGAATGTTCCATATTTACACTTTAAAGAGCAGTGAAATTTAAAGGCTAATGAACACTAGATTCCATCTTTGTTAATAGTAAAGTTGAAGGAAGATAGAACGAAATAAAACGTGCTTTCAGTGTTGTAAATGGTATTTTATATCCACATATAAGAACCAAATGTGAATTCGTAATTATTTTTTTTTTAAATATCTAATGGATCTGTTGAAAATCATTAAGTGTAATACAGAAAACGTCTCAATTACGTCATGAATAATGAACACACGCTGTTTGTTTAATAATATTCACGTAACGCAGGTTATGAAAGTGGCAGCAATGATCTGGTAATGACCTAGTTTCTAATTCCTTACCAAAAGTATTTAATACGGTAAAACTATCTTTGAACTAATTTTAGTAGGTGAAACTACGTCCATAACAATAATTCATGTCGGTTTCATTTTCAAGTACTCACAATTAACCACACTAGGTGAGCCATTGCTCAGGTTAAATAATATTCATTTTATAAATATTTTATTTAATTAGATTCAGAAGAAGCGATCAACATGTAACAGAATAAAATGGATGTTGTCAATCTTGTTTTCTAGTGTTGTAAATGACTATTTTGTTCCATATATTATATAGGCTGTTTTTAAGAATGAGTCAGAGACATTGTATAATATTTGTTTTTCATCAAATGAGCGCTTGTAGAGCTTTCCCAATCATTTTTCTTTTGTCTTTGTCTCTTGAAATCATTAGGTAAAGTCAACTCATTTATATTTAATGTCAGTTTAACGATTTTTTTTCTTATCCATAAACAACCTAAGGTACTGCAGAGATTATTGGTACTAAGTACTGTCAGAAGCTTCCTCGGTTTAGTTGTAAGAACAGCAGTGACGACAAATTTATATATTTAATATTTTATCCGCATATTTTCGTTGAAGAATTGTGTGTGTACAACGTTGACTATATATTAAGTTTTGTTCTCATGTCACGGCCCTAAAACGTGTGGATAATTGTCAGTAGAGAAGAAAATTATGTCATCATATTGGTTTGGCTCTCCGACAAATTGAAAAGCTCCCCTATCAAGTACACCCTAGATCGTCAGATTGAGACGGTTACAACTGAAAATAGGTATTGAAGAGGCAGAAGACTTGAACTCGATGATACTGATGTTAAGTATCCTTCAGGAAGTCTCCCACTGATCTCAAATATGAGATAAACAATCATGTGCCAAATGACATAAAAGTGTCCATATCTACAGTATCAAGAAGACTCAACGAGAACTGGATATTTAGTCCAAAATTTAATATTTGGTTAAAAATGTATATTTTACATCAGACGGAAATATACTTACCCCAATACATAGTACCTACCATGAAACATGGGGGAGTCAGTGTGGTGGTTTGGGGGTGCTTTTCTGCTGAAGCTACAGGAGGTATTTGTAAAATAGATGGAATAATGGACCAGCGTAAGTACCATCACTGGTATGCGTATTATTCATGAATAATTATACTACCAAGAATATAATGCCCCTTAATATTCTTCCAATTTACGCAGAAATTACGCAACTAAGAAAATAAAATTGCTGGAATTATTCAAATTATGCAATGAATCCCACAAATTCCAATCTGAGTTGAGCAGAGTTGAAATTTGGTAGAGCAAAAACCTGACAATTCAAAGGTTACTTCCAAATACACTTTATGGAACTGTTTTAAAGACATTTGGAGCAAACTCTCAAAAGTGTATCTCAGAACGGCTGGTATGGGTATTAACACTTTCATTGCTAAAGAGAGAACAACGTTTAGACCTTCCTAGGTATCTTCAGATTAACAAAGTTGCCGGTCAGTTTTAAACTCTCTCTTTGTTAACCTGAAGATGACCTAGAAAGGTCTAAACGTTGTTCTCTCTTCATCAATAAAAGTGTTATTACCCATACCAGCCGTTCTGAGATACATTTTTATTTCAAGTGGGTTTCTTGTCATCAAGAGAATCCCAAAAGGCGTTTTAATTAAATATCTTGTAACAATGTCTAAAAGACTGTTTACAGTTATTAAAGCAAAAGAGGAACACACAATATATTAACTGTTTACTGGACTCAAACACTTCCACTGAGTTTCTGTTGTACTAAATATGAAGATTAATAACATTTTGATGTTTCACCTGTAACTTACCTTATATTATTCTATAAAAGTAGCCTGAAATATAATTTCTGACTTTTGCGCAGTACTGTATTTTCACTAAACTGTGTCTGTGTGTCTTTTTATATAGCATTGCCACATCAGACTGTCTGCTATATCTACCAAAAAGAACTGAACCCTTGGTTTTAACGTTTCAAATCTGTCGACGGACCACTATTCCACCAAGGAACCACTTTAGTTTCATTTTAAAATTGACTGTAGTATATAACAATAGAAAGCTAATAACTACAATTCAGTAAAACTAAGTATTTGACATTTCTGACAATTATGAGAATACAACAATACTTGTAAAGTATTTAATAGAAACATGCAAGCCCGGCTTGGTAAGGTGGTAAAGGCGCTCGTCCTTTCAGCCATGGTAGTGTTATAATATGATGGTCCACCCCTCCTATTCGTTGGTAAAAGACTGACCTAAAAGTTGACGGTGGGTAGTGATGACTAGCTGTCTTCTCTCCAGTCTTTTACTGCTAACTTAAGGACGGCTTTCGCAGATAACCCTCGTGTAACTTTGTACAAAATTAAAAAAAAATAGAAATGTACAAAACTAAACTACACATTAATAGACTTTTTTCATAGACTAAAACAGTAATAACTTGGATTTTTACCTCACAAAAATGTGGTAACACAAAGGGATAGTTTAATCGGTTTTTTTAATAGCGTTACCTTTATTCTACTAGGTAATAAAATAAGTTTCAATAAACAGAATTAAGTAAGTCCAATAATAATAACAAGATAGTCTAATTGCTGTTTAAATAGAGGTGACTTGGTCAGATTAAATTAATAAGACGGAAGTTTTTGCAATAAACAGTATTTAGTTCAGTGTTTTTCATATCCTTAATGTAATAAGTTATGAGGACTAACAAATATATTTTATTATAAGTCAGTTGCTCACCAGCAGTTGCTATTAAGCAGATAAAATGGATATTTTTGCTACAATCAACTAACATACGTTACACTTTCTTCTGATCGTGAAGTATTTCATGTACATGACTAAAATTCAAGAATTGTTGTTTAACAGAAATACACGTTAACCAAGTCTACCTAGTTGTGTTGAGTGGCTATGATTTATTATTCAAATACACGTTAACTGAGTCTACCTAGTTGTGTTGAGTGGCTATGATTTATTATTCAAATACACGTTAACTGAGTCTACCTGGGTGTGATGAGTGGCTATAATTTATTATTCAAATACACGTTAACTAAGTCTACCTAGTTGTGTTGAGTGGCTATAATTTATTATTCAAATACACGTTAACTAAGTCTACTTAGTGTTGTTGAGTGGCTATGATTTATTATTCAAATACACGTTAACTAAGTCTACCTAGTTGTGTTGAGTAGCTATGATTTATTATTCAAATACACGTTAACTGAGTCTACTTAGTGTTGTTGAGTGGCTATGATTTATTATTCAAATACACGTTAACTGAGTCTACCTAGTTGTGTTGAGTAGCTATAATTTATTATTCAAATACACGTTAACTAAGTCTACCTAGTTGTGTTGAGTGGCTATAATTTATTATTCAAATACACGTTAAATAAGTCTACTTAGTGTTGTTGAGTGGCTATGATTTATTATTCAAATACACGTTAACTGAGTCTACCTAGTTGTGTTGAGTAGCTATGATTTATTATTCAAATACACGTTAACTAAGTCTACCTGGGTGTGATGAGTGGCTATAATTTATTATTCAAATACACGTTAACTAAGTCTACCTAGTTGTGTTGAGTGGCTATAATTTATTATTCAAATACACGTTAACTAAGTCTACTTAGTGTTGTTGAGTAGCTATGATTTATTATTCAAATACACGTTAACTGAGTCTACCTAGTTGTGTTGAGTAGCTATGATTTATTATTCAAATACACGTTAACTGAGTCTACCTAGTTGTGTTGAGTAGCTATGATTTATTATTCAAATACACGTTAACTGAGTCTACCTAGTTGTGTTGAGTAGCTATGATTTATTATTCAAATACACGTTAACTGAGTCTACCTAGTTGTGTTGAGTAGCTATGATTTATTATTCAAATACACGTTAACTGAGTCTACCTAGTTGTGTTGAGTAGCTATGATTTACTATTCAAATACACGTTAACTGCGTCTACCTAGTTGTGTTGAGTAGCTATGATTTATTATTCAAATACACGTTAACTGAGTCTACCTATTTGTGTTGAGTAGCTATGATTTATTATTCAAATACACGTTAACTGAGTCTACTTAGTTGTGTTTAGTGGCTATGATTTATTATTCAAATACACGTTAACCAAGTCTAACTAGTTGTGTTGAGTGGCTATGATTTATTATTCAAATACACGTTAACTGAGTCTACCTATTTGTGTTGAGTAGCTATGATTTATTATTCAAATACACGTTAACTGAGTCTACTTAGTTGTATTTAGTGGCTATGATTTATTATTCAAATACACGTTAACTAAGTCTACTTAGTTGTGTTTAGTGGCTATGATTTATTATTCAAATACACGTTAACCAAGTCTAACTAGTTGTGTTGAGTGGCTATGATTTATTATTCAAATACACGTTAACCAAGTCTACCTAGTTGTGTTGAATGATAATGTTGAATGTTATTCTTGAGCTCAGTCAAAAGCTTTGTTAATGATAGATAATACTTATATAACAACAAATTAAATTCCAGTTAAAACGTAGGCTACACTTGATCTAGTCATTTGTTTGTGTACCTAAGGGTTTATTTATGTGCTTAATTTTTAATGTGTTTAAAACATAATAACATTAAAAGCAAAATTGCATAGCATGTTTTAATTATTACATTAAAAGTAAACATACTTATTTTGTTCTATAGCCTCATTCAGGTTATATTGATTGTTTGGGGTCATTTAGAGCATATATTGTTCCCTCTGTATAACTCATTGCCTTATTAAACCAAGGAAACAGTTTTAGTAAAATATATATCCCTCCGGTTACGCAACCGTAAAACTAAGGATCTATAGGACTAAAAATCGAATTTTGATACCCACAGTGACCACAGCACATTGTGTAGGTATGCGCTTAATAACAAAGGTAAAAGTCATTCTTTGAAGTTTACTGTATTCTCGATACAAACACTATTGAATTATTAATTGCATGTTACATGGTATTGTTTTCAAATATTTATAAAAATAAACATCATGGTATTTTTGAAATATAAGAGGTGATTTTTTGATAGATTGTTTAGGCAGAATATTCATGATGAAACTTTGTAAAATGGATGGCAACTGCCTGTTGTGGAGACACAAGTGTAGAGGACGACGTTTCGAAAGTCTTCAGGTCTTTCGAAATGTCGTCCTCTACGCTTGTGTCTCCACAACTTGCAATTGCCGTCCATTTTATAAACTTTCACAAGATATTATTTTTTAGTAAAACACTAAAATAAAATTTGTTATTTTTTTATTTATACCATCTTTTCCCATATTGTATAACTTAGTAACTATTAAGTGATTAGTTTCTATTCATGATATAACAATCCAGCAGCTCTTGATACTATTTGTAACTACCAAGACAGTTGGTAGTAATACCACAAGGATGATAACTTAATTCCTTGCCCCTGTTTTCTCTGCCTCCCCCTAGTACAGCGGGCAATCTACGGATTTACAACACTTAAATCAGGGGTTCGATTCCCTGTGGTGGACGCAGCAGATAGGCTGATGTGGCTTTGCTATAAGAAAGTATCCACATACCCTTTTCTTTTATCTACGGTTCCTACTACTATTCAGTAATATATATTATACATATACGACATGCCACTTTGATTTATCTTCACTAAGCCTCTGGAAATTTTTCTTGTTGAAAAGATAAAGTACATATTAAATTATGCATTATTATGTTGCTATAAGGCGCACCAAATCTCATCTACTGATAAAAACATTGTTGCCAAGTTCGCTGCGTTTGTTGTATTTATTCGACACAAGAGAGTCTGTGTTTCTCTTACAAGCACCGAATAAACACAAATAAATATAATTATATTTTAATAAATAATTATTCAGTAAAACAGCTGTTGCTTACATACACCATTTCTCCGGTAAACAGGAGTGCATACATTTCAATCGATTTTGTTATGCCTCGTTATTTGGTCAATAGTGTATTGGTTCGTAATGGCACATCAGTATGTCTGCGGACTTACAACGCCAGAAACTTGGTTTCAATACCTATCGTGGGGAGAGTACAGATGGCCCACATGTTGTGTTTAACAAACAAACAGATTATAAGTGAATTGTTTTTACAAATAAGCCTTCAAACGAACTAAGTATGTCTCGTATATTGCTTGTTCGTTTATTCAACCTGAAATCCATTATTTTTATTTGTATCTTAAGAACAAACACCAACTTGTATAATTCACTAATATCTTGCCACTAAAAATGATCATAAGCCTCTGAAGCTACTTGCTGGACACGCTGGTGAGGTAAAGACAGATTGCTGCATTAAAAATAAATACGTGCATCTAAGATGAAAGTTTGTTACAATATTGGACGAAACCTGGAAAACAACAATGACAGTTTGTGGCCAGATATATAGTGATAAGGACCTTACAACATGATAGACGAACGTTTAAAAGTAATATGGTCGGTTTCATGGATGATGCAGAGTTTTCATAGAAAGTCAACGACAGAGTAAATATTTACTCCAGTTCCCATCACGGAAAGGTGTAGAAACTATTTATAAAAGATAGATGTATGGCTGTAACATGAGAACGTGTTAATCTACATTTGTTATGTTGGGAACTCATTTTTGAAGCTGGTGGTTATAATTAATTAACTTGTATCAAATATTAACGTTTTATTCCATCAATACAGTGTATAATAAGTGTTCCAACCACGCTATGTTATCCATATTTTTTGCTAACGACGTGTTGCGCTCAGAGTCCATCAAGCTGGCTGGTTCACAATAAAGCAGTAAGGGACTGACGATAGAATGCTGCGTTAAAAATGTAAAAGGCCTAGTGTTAATGTCTGAGAACAAGGTAAATTCGTTATAATCATGTTTAGCCAGCTTGTAAAAGATGTTCAAATCATAACAGTTGTTGATGTAACAAATGGCTTGTATAAACAGTGTTCTAACCACTACGGATGTGCTCTGGATTGAGCAAATATCTTCGTTGGAAATTGATACGGCAATTATAGTATGTTTGAAATAGTATTATTGTAAAATCCCTAATTACTAAATACAATATGCAGTGCTGAGAAATATAATAGGTTTAATATTAACATTTGATGACTCGTAAATTAATTATAAAGATGAACTATTTAGTCCATTTAAATTTTTTTTAATGCTGATTGAAATCAGTACTCATACTATTCCCATTCTCCATACATCTATTAAATCACCTACATGTATACATCTATTAAATCACCTACATGTATACATCCATCGATTTATGTGCATCTGTTTAGTTTAAACTTGGTCTTTGGAGTTAGCAATAGAATGTCTGCTAATAATTTGTCGAGATTGAATGGTCTAAGGTTGACCTAACTTTCGTTTGTACAGAAACTAATAGTATTGACCAATACTGTGTAGTCATGATTACCAGTCTTGAACATTACAATGGAAGAAATAGTTCCTAGAGCAACAATGAAACCCGAAATGTAGATCTTTTAAAACAGAATATTGTTCTGTCTAATGCCTCGAACAAAATATTATCAGAATTTACGTCATAATTAAAACAGTAAAAAAACTAACGTTATAAAAAGAGTGATTTCTGTCAAAATCATACTAAGAATGAAAAAATCAACCATTATTTTAATTTATTATTATGCAAATCAGGTATATTATCTGGTCTTATATGTAAATTCTTGGTCATTCAACATCTGCTACATATAATGGTCTCTTATACTCTTTTATCATTTGTCATTTTGGGTGAATCGTAAAGTTAAAGTATTCCGTATTATTCATGAATTGCGACGAGACATCAGGAAAGATACGATGACGTCTGCTTTGCTTAAAGTGTTAGTCGACCAATCCCAGCATACTATGGAAATGATCTACATAAGCAGACTGTACCGCCATTTATACACTAATGATAAAGTCATCAAACAAAGTATATCATCTTCACAACATAAATAAACTACTGCTAGTTATGGATTCTTCTTTCATTATGTTAAGGTATTCGATCCCAAACTAAATAAGAATTTTGCAGTCACGTTAGGGTACAAAAGATTAGAAATCGATTTCAAAGGCAGGCCTGTGTCTGTAAAGCAGACTCCCGGTAAGAAATATTCCACTCACAAATACCCACAAAATAGGTTATCGATGCCATATCGAAAAGAACAAAACTGCTTTTGCAGAGGAAGGCCCAGCATGGGCGTGTGGTAAAAGCATTCATTTTGTAATTTGAGGCTCGCTGGTTTGAATCCCCGTTACACAAAACATACTCGCCCTTTCAGCCATGGGGGTATTATAATGTGACGGTCAATTCAACAATTCGTTGGTAAAGAGCAGCCCAAGAGATGGCAGTGGGTGGTGATGATTAGCTGCCTTCCCTCTATTCCTACACTGCTAAATTAGAGACTGCTAGCGCAGATAGCCCTTGTGTAGCTTTGCGCGAAATTCAAAACAAATCAAATGGTACAGAACATAAAGTAATGACTAACAAGGGTACAGAACATAAAGAAAGTAACGACTAACGATGGTACAGAACATAAAGGAAGTAACGATTAACAATGGTACAGAACATGAAGAAAGTAACGACTAACAATGTTACGGAACATAAAGAAAGTAACGACTAACAATGGTACAGAACATAAAGAAAGTAGCGACTAACAATGTTACGGAACATAAAGAAAGTAACGACTAACAATGGTACAGAACATAAAGAAAGTAACGACTAACAATGGTACAGAACATGAAGAAAGTAACGGCTAACAATGTTATGGAACATAAAGAAAGTAACGACTAACAATGGTACAGAACATAAAGAAAGTAACGACTAACAATGGTATAGAACATAAAGAAAGTAACGACTAACAATGGTACAGAACATGAAGAAAGTAACGACTAACAATGTTACAGAACATAAAGAAAGTAACGACTAACAATGTCACGGAACATAAAGAAAGTAACGACTAACAATGGTACAGAACATGAAGAAAGTAACGACTAACAATGGTATAGAACATAAAGAAAGTAACGATAACAATGGTACAGAACATAAAGAAAGTAACGACTAACAATGGTATAGAACATAAAGAAAGTAACGACTAACAATGGTACAGAACATAAAGAAAGTAACGACTAACAATGGTATAGAACATAAAGAAAGTAACGACTAACAATGGTACAGAACATGAAGAAAGTAACGACTAACAATGTTACAGAACATAAAGAAAGTAACGACTAACAATGTCACAGAACATAAAGAAAGTAACGACTAACAATGGTACAGAACATGAAGAAAGTAACGGCTAACAATGGTATAGAACATAAAGAAAGTAACGACTAACAATGGTACAGAACATAAAGAAAGTAACGACTAACAATGTCACGGAACATAAAGTAACTAACGACTAACAATGGTACAGAACATTAAGAAAGTAACGACTAACAATGGTATAGAACATAAAGAAAGTAACGACTAACAATGGTACAGAACATGAAGAAAGTAACGACTAACAATGTTACAGAACATAAAGAAAGTAACGACTAACAATGTCACGGAACATAAAGAAAGTAACGACTAACAATGTTACAGAACATGAAGAAAGTAACGGCTAACAATGGTATAGAACATAAAGAAAGTAACGACTAACAATGGTACAGAACATAAAGAAAGTAACGACTAACAATGGTATAGAACATAAAGAAAGTAACGACTAACAATGGTACAGAACATGAAGAAAGTAACGACTAACAATGTTACAGAACATAAAGAAAGTAACGACTAACAATGTCACGGAACATAAAGAAAGTAACGACTAACAATGGTACAGAACATGAAGAAAGTAACGGCTAACAATGGTATAGAACATAAAGAAAGTAACGACTAACAATGGTACAGAACATAAAGAAAGTAACGACTAACAATGGTATAGAACATAAAGAAAGTAACGACTAACAATGGTACAGAACATAAAGAAAGTAACGGCTAACAATGGTATAGAACATAAAGAAAGTAACGACTAACAATGGTACAGAACATGAAGAAAGTAACGACTAACAATGTTACAGAACATAAAGAAAGTAACGACTAACAATGTCACGGAACATAAAGAAAGTAACGACTAACAATGGTACAGAACATGAAGAAAGTAACGGCTAACAATGGTATAGAACATAAAGAAAGTAACGACTAACAATGGTACAGAACATAAAGAAAGTAACGACTAACAATGGTATAGAACATAAAGAAAGTAACGACTAACAATGGTACAGAACATAAAGAAAGTAACGGCTAACAATGTTATGGAACATAAAGAAAGTAACGACTAACAATGGTACAGAACATGAAGTAAGTAACGACTAACAATGTTACAGAACATAAAGAAAGTAACGACTAACAATGTCACGGAACATAAAGAAAGTAACGACTAACAATGGTACAGAACATGAAGTAAGTAACGACTAACAATGTTACAGAACATAAAGAAAGTAACGACTAACAATGGTATAGAACATAAAGAAAGTAACGACTAACAATGGTACAGAACATGAAGAAAGTAACGACTAACAATGTTACGGAACATAAAGAAAGTAACGACTAACAATGGTACAGAACATAAAGAAAGTAGTGACTAACAATGTTACGGAACATAAAGAAAGTAACGAATAACAATGGTACAGAATATGAAGAAAGTAACGACTAACAATGTAACAGAACATAAAGAAAGTAACGACTAACATTGGTACAGAACAGAAAGTAGGTAAAAAAAAATCTAAGCCAAATCTTTATTTGTCTGTTAAATAACTTGCATTACAGTCAACTGAAAGTGTGATAACTATTAGTATAAAGCAATAGAAACAATTTAGAAAACAAATTAACTAAATATATTAGTACTTTATTTTACATGTCACTTTAATTCATAAATTGCTTTCTTTGTATTTTTGTAACATTTTTTGTCATTTTGAATGTGAATTGTATAACGAAGCCAAAGTCTGTACAATGTCAAGTACTTTACGTAAGAAGATTTTGGACAGTCAAACCGGGATGATTGTGACAAACTGACATTAACCTAGCTCAGTATTTTAATTATTATTACTTGGTTCTACACAAGTTCTGAATGATAACAATAAACTGATTTTACAAAGAATTTTTCTTCTAAGACAAGGTCTTTCTTTATGAAACTATTTTAGATGTTCTCAATTCTATCAATACAATTATCTTTGTTCACCTTCCAATGTTTCTATTCTTAGAAATATTTAAGTGTAGTTTCCTTTATAATGCAGTTCTTAAATCATTAATGTGGCGAATAAGTAAGAAGGTAACTACGGTTTGTATTTATTCTGTACACTAGTATCTAATCACAGCTGTGCTTACTATGCTGAGTAGCAATTATAATTCTGTTTTGTTGTTATAAAACAGAACATAACAACATTGAAGCTTCATATTATACGAACCGTATTCTACAGTTGATAAAGCTGAAAATATAACATCGTTAAAGTTTCATACTATATGAACCGTATTCCACAGTCCCTAAAGCTGAAAATATAACACCATTAAAGTTTTGTACTATATGAACCGTATTCTACAGTCCCTTAAGCTACCACATATGTGAACATGTCCTGACTTTAACCTAGTTACTGATAACGCCCACCACTGTGATGCTTGCTAGACTCAGTCTCATCTAGCATGTAATGAATTCTCTCAAAAGGCATATCACACCCTGAAAGTTATTGCAAACACTAAAGATACCCTGAAAACGAGTCTTTTAGAGGAGTGGCAGATTATAACTTAGGACCTTGTCATCACCATGACTTTAAACATGCAGCATTAATAATATGTTGTCCCGGATGTTCGTGGTGACCATATTTCACATTGAAGTGAAACATTATAAACTATAAACATGTAACTCTATTTTTAGTAAATGTCAGTTTATTACATTGTGTAGGATACTAATCGTATAGCTCTCTCGTCAAATGACTAATATTCTTGTTTTGAATTAAAGACAAAGCTACACAATGGGCTATCTGTGCTCTGCCCACCCCGAGTATCGAAACCCGGATTTTAGCGTTGTAAGTCCGCAGACATACCGCTGAGCCACTGAAGGGCATGACTAATGTTATAATTCATGATTTTAGTTAAAACTACTTAAACAAATGATAAATGTTGTTTTATAACAGTAGTTTGACGTTGTCATGATAAAAGTATGATAAAAACTACTAGGGCAAATGATAAATGTTTTATAACAGCGGTTTTACGTTGTCATGAATAGTGTATCATAAAGTGAAATTATTTTTAATTGTTTCATACAACGTAAGATTAAAACAATTCACTGTTTTTCTTTGACGTTTTCCAATTTACCTATTACAAATAGCTTTGAATATATAACGCGACACGCGCAATAAGAATTATGTGTGTTTCTATTATAGCATTGCCACGTATAGCTATCTGCTTGTTCACCAAGGGGAATCGAATCCCTGAGTATAACGTTATAAATCCGAAGATTTACTGCTGTCCCAGTGGAGAACCGATAAGAAGTACCATTTTAAAATAATACAGATAACGAATGGAGTTTAGTAATATAAGTGTGTTTTGTAATTTTAACTAAAAAAAAAGGTTTTCATTTCAAATCTCTGGAAATATTTATGCTTAAAATTCCTTACGTTGTTTTTCATTTTTGTTTAGATGTTTCTAAAGGATTGTTTAGCCTAAACTTTTACAGCGAACTATAAAGTTTCGAATTCTTGCACATTCTTTGTTTTATAGCCTAACAGAACAATAAGCTCATAGAACAGCATAATAAATCTGAACTTCTAACACGTTGTGCATAATTTATTTTGTTGGATTCTGAAGTCTTTTTAGCGTATTTGAAGTTATTTGTACATTTGATATTTTTTTAAAGAAGTAAACGTAAAAATTACTTAACCGTATGCTAACGCGTTTTGCATACCACTTTATCAAAACACAAAACGAGAAAACTTAACATAAATATACTACTGAAGCTATCACTATAGAAACTCTCGTGAGTTAAAGTAGCACGTATCCATAAAGCTGCTAAATGTAGTGCTGCTGTTAAGATAACTCATATCTACTGCAGAAGAATATTAAAGAGTTACAACCAGACAGCAATTACGAAAGAAGTGACTTTATTAAGAAATGTTAGTTCTTAACTTGAAATACAGCCAAAGACTGATTTAAAATGCAAAACATGTGCGGTTGATTTCCCTCCATAAAATCTATAAATCGATTTTTAAGAAAAATTCTCTCGTCATTTTGTATTTTCTGGTTTACAAAGGATGGCTTTTACCTAACTATGATATTTTTTAAACTTAATAAGGTGTTACTAATAACTTATAAATATCGATTTAACAAGTGTGTCACTATAGTATGATACATGGAATTCATAAAACAGAGCTTGAATGAATCGTACTATTTTTTACTTCTACTGTATAGATCAGTAGTAATCATATCGTGCTCCACTAAAAGAATCGTCACATTTATACAGTTATTCAATATCTTAAAATGCTCACTAACGTATTTACTTTATTTTTTTACCTATAACGTTTTATCCTTGTTGGCTTACAACTAAGTATTACTTCACATGTACGGATTTAGTTGATATAATTACGTTAGATGCACACAACTAAGCTTAGTCGTACAAACCACATTCAAGTGCTTATAATTTATATATTAAATTATTTCTAATAATTATCGTATAATAAAAATGTAGATTATAATTTAGTTAATTAGATACTAACTTATGTCAATTTACTTTTATAGAACTCAGGTAAAGTATTTTTATTATTTGTGTAAGTATATACACATTTTTCATGGGGATCTCTATCGCCGAGAATGGTTTGGTTTGGTTTGGTTTATTTTGAATTTCACACAAAGCTACACGATGGCTATTTGCGCTAGCCGTGCCTAATTTAGCAGAGTAAGACTAGAGGGAAGGCAGCTAGTCATCATCACCCACCACCAAATCTTGGGCTACTCTTTTACCAACGAATAGTGGGATTGACCGTACATTATAACACCGCCACTGCTGAAAGGGCGAGCATGTTTGGTGCGACAGGGATTCGAACCTGCAACCCTCGGATTACGATTCGAGTGCCTTAACCACCTAGCCATGCCGGGTCATCGCCGAGAATGTCCCTCGCTGGTACAGCGGTAAGTCTAGGGATTTACAACACTAAAATCAGGGGTTTGATTCCAATCGCTAGACTCAGCAGATAGCCTGATGTGGCTTTGCTATAAAAAAAACACACTTGCCGAGAATATTATCACTTATTAACCACAAAATAAAATATTTAAATTTTCCAGTACCATCGATCAAACCTTTGATCTTTTTTTTTTTACATTATCAAATAAAACTGTAAAAAATCCCTGGACAATTAGACAAAATGTATTCCACAGAAAGTGCTAACTACACCGTAAACAAGATTCCCTTCGAACTGAAGTACCTTACAACGAAAATTAGTTGTGAAGCTCGTTTTATTTGTCATACAACGCTTTCTAGGTGCTGACAGTTTGACAACAGCTGTCACATACCAGCTGCTGGACCATTTCGTGTGAGAACCATAGAAGTTGTGCATAAATGCCAGTTCAGAAACGCTTTCTATGGTAACTTTGTTTTATTGACAAGCTTTCAACACAAGCAGATTCGACATTGAGCAAATGTTCATCTATGTCATGACGATAACGTCAGTGAATTGTGACTGGGACTCCTTAAAGACATACAGAGAATAAGTAAAATGAATTAAACATTACAGCGCTACGAATAAGTTACAGTCTCGTTTCTTGTGTATGTAACTAATGAATAATGAATATTTACATCATGCATAAGTTTAATACCGTGTGAGTAGTAATACAGAACAACGCAAGAAATAAACTGTTCTGATACAGTCAACTGTATGTATTGTTTACATAGTAATGGTAGACGCTACTGCATTCCGTTAAAGCATTTTTAGAAATGCGTCTTTGTTTGTGAGGCACACAAACTAGTCATTGCAATGCATTGCATGAACTAATTATAGAAGTCTTTGAACGAGCTAACCCCATTCTGGGAAATTAGAATTTTCCTCGTGATGTCATAAGTAAACGTTAATAAGACTTCAACAAGCTTTTCTGTTTCTGTTTCTTAGAGAGTTTGTTTTTTTTCAAATACAATGTGAAAAACAAAATAGCAATTTAATTCAATATTTTGATCATGTGATCAGGGTGAAAATAACAGTAAGATATCTGTGATGTTATATCACAATGGGAATGATGTATATCATAATAAAATTACTTTTTACTGTCCCATTTCCTTTAAGTAAGATGTATATTAGTTTTTATTTCTGTATAATTCTTCCGACAAGAGCTAAAAAAAACAGCTGAATTGGAATATACAAACGCTGTTTATATCAGTTGTTTAAGAAACAGAAAGTCCAAAGGTGTGGTATTGTCAAAAAGTCGATTATCAACCAATGTATTCTATAACCAAATTTGTTCGGTTACACTCGTGAAGGACAAACATACACAAGAAATATAGGCTCGAGAAAAGTTGAATGATGTAATATGAAATTATTAAGTTCTTAAGGAAACCAACAAACTATTGTATAATATAGTTGTAACTTTGTAATATCAGTGCCATACTAGTGGCAAAGACTCTATCAGTATCAGCTTTTCTCTCAACGCAAAATTTCCTGGATAAATAGCGATACAGAGAATGGTGTCTTCCTGTCGGAAACTCTTGAAACCTAAACCTTGGGATAAAACTATCATGTTACTTTTATTACTTACTTACACTCGCTATAGCCCACTATAGTCAAGTGGTTAAGGAACTCGATTCGTAATCTGAGTGTCGTTGCTTCGAATCCCCGGGACATCAAACATGATCGTCTTTTCATCCGTGAGGGTGTTATAATGTTACAATCAGTCCAACAATTCGTTGGTAAAAGAGTTGGCGGTGGGTGGTGATGACTAGTTGCCTATGCTAAATTAGGGATGGCTAGCGCAGACAACCCTCGTGTAGCTTTCCGCGAAATTTAAACATTAATTTATTCCACTCCTGTCTAAAATAATTTCAAGTGCCACAGTTATTAAGTGTTCCCGCTCACTTTTCATTAAGATAGCGTAAAGGGTAAATACATGATTTTTAACTATTTTTTAAACGTTAATTTATACTGCGAATGTATTTAGGTACACATTCACGGTACAGTATCTCTGTGTTGTAGGTACACATTCACGGTACAGTATCTCTGTGTTGTAGGTACACATCCACGGTACAGTATCTCTGTGTTGTAGGTACACATCCACGGTACAGTATCTCTGTGTTGTAGGTACACATCCACGGTACAGTATCTCTGTGTTGTTAATATAATTTGGTATAGATACTGGTAATACTATACGTGATTCTAAGGCAGAAGAGGAAAGTCTGTTTTTCTTATTGACTTTATAACTGCAACGAATGATATGCTTAACTTAATCACCATGGCCTTTTAGGTCAAAGTTCTGTTTCCTGTTTAGTTGAGAATGTTGCTCCTTACCATCTTAGAAGGTTGTTAAGAATCATTACTGTCCTAAGCACCTTGTTGTTCAGATATAATTTTAGCATTTATAGCAAAGAAGCAGAAAACAGAAATTACAACGGGCATATTTTTTAGAGATTGGCAACAAAAGAAACGACGCCTGTTTGTTTGTCTTTCTGTCTGTTTTAGAGCAAACCTAAATTGGGTTATCTGTTGTGTCCATCACGGGCAATCGAACGCCACATTTTAGCCTTTTAACTCCGTAGGCTTATTGCTGTCTCACGGGGGAACTTAAATAATGCCTACATCGTACACAAATACAAGTGCATGCTTATATCTTGTAAGTCTTTAACTTGTAATTTTTTTCCTTTTCGATTTACTGTAACATTAAAAAGAAATCTTAATATGAGCATCTTATTCGCAACATTAGGAGTCGTTGTTACGTAAGGTGAACTTATATCGAAACACTTGGATAAACTCAGACAAAGGATCCTCATCACGAGTGGAGGTGATTAGCACCTCATCCACTACCTCTCAGAGTCTTACCGAAGCTAAGTGTATTAATGGAAGTCCACTTTCAATGTACGACAACAATTTTTTAATGTTTTAGTATTTTCGTGCAAAGCTATATATATATATATATATATATATAAGCTATTTGCGAGTAGTCGTCCTTAATATTGAACTAAAGGGTTACAGGTAAGACCTCTAATTAACAAAACAAGCGGTCAACTATTGCCTAACTGAATAGTATGGTTTGACATTCATTTAACCTCTCATGTTTCCAAATCGCGGAGCCTTTTCTTGCGATAATGGGTCGTAAACCATGAACCAAGAATCGAATATGTAGTTCGAACACAACAACCGCAAAGTCATAGCTGCACAGATGTGATTGTTATGTGTATGCAGATGAATACAACTGATACAATTTTTATGAAATCTTTTATCTGTTATGGTTTCTCAAGTAACTTACAAAGACCAAGAAGTCTGATAATTTTTCCCAAAATGAGCTAACGAAACAGTTCAACCGATTTTAAAATGTACACTTAATAGATAGTTATGAGAATCTGCCAGATTATGTGATTACGAAGGCATCAAGTGTTTATTACATGCTCTCAGTAGCTGAAGTATTTCCCAGATGTATCACTGAGTTGTGTTGACAGTTACAACATTTACGGCTGGTCCCTTTACTAACGTTAATGACGTATGTAATTAACATAATTTATGACATAATTATGTTTCATTCTTTTAAAAATGCTGAATTACTTTATATTTTGTCACATTCTTTACTGACAAATTGAAGCACTTCCTACCACTGACCCACGCTTAACCAATTAATGTAACCTGATCATGACTTTTCCAGCACACCCACAGCCCCAAAGTAGAGATTGTGTTCTTTGTGGAAGAATGATGTAAAACATAAACTATCGAATACATAATCCAGATATTCCAACTTCTGGTCCATGATCAGCCTTGAAATAGAGAGAAATATGTAACATACGAAAAAAAAAACATATAAAACAAGAAATATAGCATACCTGGAGAACATCAAAACCAAAATAAACTAAGTTAATATTATACTAAAGTGTAAGAAAAATTGATAAACATTAACATAATTATTTATTTTTATATAAAGTCTCTGCACTAGATTCAGAATACATAATTAAATTATATGTTGGTAATGAAACAAAAAGTTAAAGTACAATAAAAGAAACATTAGATTCACAATATATTTTTCTTTAATTTTAAAAGCTCAAACAGGTTCTGTTGTAGTCAAAAGGTTTTCCATACTACAACAGTTCACATATTTGAATGGACGTGACAGTAACTTATTCATCATTGACTTAGAGTCAGACTCTGCCAGCATAATGAACAGAGTTTTTAGTGGAAGCTCCTGAGTCTTTAACCAACTGATATAGGACGATGAAGCATTAGCAGAGCTATGGAAATATCTGAAGTTTACAGGCATATTCTATTGGTTTACTGTCATACTGTATTGGTTTACTGTCATAATGTATCTGAAGTTTACTGGCATACTCTATTGGTTTACTGTCATACTGTATTGGTTTACTGTCATAATGTATCTGAAGTTTACTGGCATACTGTATTGGTTTACTGACATACTGTATCTGAAGTTTACTGGCATCCTATATTGGTTTACTGTCATACTGTATCACAAGTTTACTGGCCTACTGTATTTGTTTACTGGCATACTGTATATGAAGTTTACTGACATACTGTATCTGAAATTTACTGGCATACTGTATATGAAGTTTACTGTCATACTGTATCTGAAATTTACTGGTATACTGTATTGGTTTACTGTCATACTGTATATGAAGTTTACTGGCATACTGTATTGGTTTACTGACATACTGTATCTGAAGTTTACTGGCATCCTATATTGGTTTACTGTCATACTGTATCACAAGTTTACTGGCATACTGTATATGAAGTTTACTGACATACTGTATCTGAAATTTACTGGCATACTGTATTGGTTTACTGTCATACTGTATTGGTTTACTGTCATAATGTATCTGAAGTTTACTGGCATACTCTATTGGTTTACTGTCATACTGTATTGGTTTACTGTCATAATGTATCTGAAGTTTACTGGCATACTCTATTGGTTTACTGTCATACTGTATTGGTTTACTGTCATAATGTATCTGAAGTTTACTGGCATACTGTATTGGTTTACTGACATACTGTATCTGAAGTTTACTGGCATACTGTATTGGTTTACTGACATACTGTATCTGAAGTTTACTGTCATACTGTATTGGTTTACTGTCATACTGTATCAGAAGTTTACTGGCATACTGTATTTGTTTACTGTCATACTGTATATGAAGTTTACTGGCATACTGTATTGGTTTACTGTCATACTGTATTGGTTTAGTGTCATAATGTATCTGAAGTTTACTGGCATACTCTATTGGTTTACTGTCATACTGTATTGGTTTACTGTCATAATGTATCTGAAGTTTACTGGCATACTCTATTGGTTTACTGTCATAATGTATCTGAAGTTTACTGGCATACTCTATTGGTTTACTGTCATACTGTATTGGTTTACTGTCATAATGTATCTGAAGTTTACTGTCATACTGTATTGGTTTACTGACATACTGTATCTGAAGTTTACTGGCATCCTATATTGGTTTACTGTCATACTGTATCAGAAGTTTACTGGCATACTGTATTTGTTTACTGGCATACTGTATATGAAGTTTACTGTCATACTGTATCTGAAATTTACTGGCATACTGTATTGGTTTACTGTCATACTGTATATGAAGTTTACTGGCATACTGTATTGGTTTACTGACATACTGTATCTGAAGTTTACTGGCATCCTATATTGGTTTACTGTCATACTGTATCAGAAGTTTACTGGCATACTGTATTTGTTTACTGGCATACTGTATATGAAGTTTACTGACATACTGTATCTGAAATTTACTGGCATACTGTATTGGTTTACTGTCATACTGTATTGGTTTACTGTCATAATGTATCTGAAGTTTACTGGCATACTCTATTGGTTTACTGTCATACTGTATTGGTTTACTGTCATAATGTATCTGAAGTTTACTGGCATACTGTATTGGTTTACTGACATACTGTATCTGAAATTTACTGGCATACTGTATTGGTTTACTGTCATACTGTATATGAAGTTTACTGGCATACTGTATTGGTTTACTGACATACTGTATCTGAAGTTTACTGGCATCCTATATTGGTTTACTGTCATACTGTATCAGAAGTTTACTGGCATACTGTATTTGTTTACTGGCATACTGTATATGAAGTTTACTGACATACTGTATCTGAAATTTACTGGCATACTGTATTGGTTTACTGTCATACTGTATTGGTTTACTGTCATAATGTATCTGAAGTTTACTGGCATACTCTATTGGTTTACTGTCATACTGTATTGGTTTACTGTCATAATGTATCTGAAGTTTACTGGCATACTGTATTGGTTTACTGACATAATGTATCTGAAGTTTACTGGCATACTGTATTGGTTTACTGACATACTGTATCTGAAGTTTACTGACATACTGTATCTGAAGTTTACTGTCATACTGTATTGGTTTACTGTCATACTGTATCTGAAGTTTACTGTCATACTGTATTGGTTTACTGTCATACTGTATCAGAAGTTTACTGGCATACTGTATTTGTTTACTGGCATACTGTATATGAAGTTTACTGTCATACTGTATCTGAAATTTACTGGCATACTGTATATGAAGTTTACTGTCATACTGTATCTGAAATTTACTGGCATACTGTATTGGTTTACTGTCATACTGTATATGAAGTTTACTGGCATACTGTATTGGTTTACTGACATACTGTATCTGAAGTTTACTGGCATCCTATATTGGTTTACTGTCATACTGTATCAGAAGTTTACTGGCATACTGTATTTGTTTACTGGCATACTGTATATGAAGTTTACTGACATACTGTATCTGAAATTTACTGGCATACTGTATTGGTTTACTGTCATACTGTATCTGAAGTTTAGGCCCGGCATGGCCAAGCGTGTTAAGGCGTGCGACTCGTAATCTGAGGGTCGCTGGTTCGCATCCCCATCGCGCCAAACATGCTTGCCCTTTTAGCCGTGGGGGCGTTATAATGTGACGGTCAATCCCACTATTCGTTGGTAAAAGAGTAACCCAAGAGTTGGCGGTGGGTGGTGATAACAAGCTGCCTTCCCTCTAGTCTAACACTGCTAAATTAGGGACGGCTAGCACAGATAGCCCTAGAGTAGCTTTGTGCGATATTCAAAGAAACAACCAAGCAAACAAACGTATCTGAAGTTTACTGGCATATTGTATTGGTTTACTGTCATACTGTATCTGAAGTTTACTGTCGTACTGTATTGGTTTACTGTCATACTGTATCTTAAGTTTACTGACATACAATATTGGTTTACCGTCATACTATGTTGGTTTACCGTCATACTATGTTGGTTTACTGTCATACTGTATCTGAAGTTTACTGTCATACTGTATTGGTGCCCAGTACATTGACTTTACTACATTTTACGTCAATATTATGTCACAGATGGACCCAAATCTCATTTTTATGATGGTGTATCTTTCAACGAACAAAAAACAAACCATCAATACTTTAGCCGTCTTGCCCTCTTCCTTACCTCTGGATACAGCTGGGAAAGTTATTCTACATCAACATGACTCGTCAACAACTTTTTAACTGGAAATTGTAAGCCGTTAGACAGTCAAAGGACAAAGTAGTTGTTACTAAAATAATGTAAACAACTCCTATATCTCACTGAGGTTGGACAAAGCATGTAACTGCTTTTATTATTACCTTAAACTACATTAAACTAAAGCGAATTAAATCAATGCTGGTTCACCTATTCTGTGAGTGATCAAAAGTTAAGGCTTTAGGATTGGACGTTGAAGAGTAATATTTATAACTCATCCGAAAACTGATGGTTAATAAAAAATGGTCAATGTGTAATTGAATGTAAAAGATACTCGCATACAAGACAAATGAAATATTATTTTTACTCTGTCAAATGAAGTGGAATTTTATAATGTTCTAATATTAATAAATGTGTACTCTTCCACTCACATATTCAATTACATGTTGTAATTGATTGCTGTTGTCACTGCAGGCTAAGTAGCAGGTTGTCAGGCAACATTCAACACGGTGCATTAAGTACGTGGCGCCATTCAACATGGTGCACTAACTTAGTGGCACAAGAAACCTAGGTTTGTAAATACCAACAACATTTGACAGTCAAATTGCTACAACAGATGTCGAATAATCATGGTGATGCGTGGAACAGAAAGTTGGTTATGTTCGTATTTGTCCTTTTCAAAGTTAGTTCACAGGCTGCCAACTTGATAACACCCATTGTTAATGTGATCTGACATTAATGATTAGTGATCCACCATTAATACTAACACAGACTCGACCTCTTTAGTGGCTGGAATTCCTGTTATTTATCGAAGCTTAAATTCCCTTTCATACATATTACCAAAATAATATTATAATGTTTTCTAACTCACTTGTACGTGAGTAGTTAGGAGTGCACACTAGCGGCAAAACGAAGCAACCTTAATGGGGGTCGCCAGATAGTAGACTGGAAGGGGAGATGCATCAAAGATTATGACATCCTAGTTCCATACACTGTCACCAGTGGGCGCGTTGCTACAGAATCAGGGCTAAGCCAGTGCGGCAGGCAACCATGACGGACAATTGCGTAATAGTAACGTAATGTAGGAAACATGTTTCTAAGCGACCATGATGTCATAGTTGCATTAAACCACAAAACAAGCCTCAACATGACTATAATAATTAGTTTGATTCACTAATTTATTAGCTGATTAATTTTCCTAATCTCTTAAATCATTCTAAAACAGGCTACTTAACACTAATTCCTTAGTTAATTAATTAATTTATAGTTAAATTATCCTTAAAAGTGTGCTTAACACTAATTCATTAATTAATTGTGAGACAGTTATCAAAAGCAATAATTTACTTTTATCGCTCTCCTAAATCGAAATATAATAAATTAATGACTTACTGTTTTCTTAAAATACCACAAGGCATACAGTTTTGAGATTTAGATGAATATTAGGAAAGTACATATATTCAATCCGGACACTGACCTTTAAGTATTACAAAGGTCACCATGTGGTCACACGCATACTGACAGTAATTATACAGTAAACAAAACCACAACTGAACTGCTGAGATATTTTCGTTTATTCTACTAACAACCTGTAACTAAGAAGAGAGAAGTGATTCACCTTCTTGTTGTTGTTTTGAATTTAGCACAAAGCAACACATGTGATTAACCTTCTTGTTGTTGTTTTGTATTAAACACAAGGCTACACATGTGATTCACCTTCTTGTTGTTATTTTGTATTAAACACAAAGCTACACATGTGATTCACCTTCTTGTTGTTTTGTATTAAACACAAGGCTACACATGTGGTTCACCTTCTTGTTGTTTTGTATTAAGCACAAAGCTAAAAATACGATTCACATTCTTGTTGTTGTTTTGTAGTAAGCACAAAGCTACACATGTGATTCACCTTCTTGTTGTTGTTTTGTATTAAGCACAAAGCTACACATGTGATTCACCTTCTTGTTGTTTTGTATTAAACACAAAGCTACACATGTGATTCACCTTCTTGTTGTTTTGTATTAAGCACAAAGCTACACATGTGATTCACCTTCTTCTTGTTGTTTTGTATCAAGCACAAAGCTACACATGTGATTCACCTTCTTGTTGTTTTGAATTAAGCACAGTGCTACACATGTGATTCACCTTACAGGTTAGCAAACAATTTTTACATACTTCGCCTGACAAATGGTTAGAGTATCTCAGTTGGTTTATAAAACATTTTCAAAATGAAATTTTTACAATTCTATTCTATGATATTTACATAAATACGTGAAATGTATGTGATTTCATTATACAATATAATAAATTATTTAAGAAAAAATTGATTCATATGTACTTTTAATGTCTACTTAAGTTTGTGAACTGTCAAATAGAAATATCCTCACGTGGTCACACCAACACAAACAGTGCTTCAATAAACGAAGGATGATGACCTCACCGTCTTAATACGTCATCAACGACCAGAAGGAAGCGGCAGAAAACTTTTATTGAAATAAAAGTATATCATAATACATTGTCTCTATGCACTTACATTATATTTAATATTAAAAATAAATGGTTTAAACTCTGTTTGATTATATATTTTGTACAGCAGTGTTATGGTCATCACGTATGTCACGTATTTCATACTTTCTACTCAGTTGTGTTCCCAACAAACGGTCAGAAGTTCAACTTGACTGTAAGAGTCAACGCAAAATATTTTCAAAATGAAAGATCCATTGAAACCTAATTTATGGTATTTATATAAACACATAAAACGAAAGCGATTAAATTACACAATACAATGAATTATACACGTCAACAGTGACTAAGTCATCTGTTTTTGACTGGTGTTGATAAGCTCTGTAACAAGTTCAGGTGTGTCATTTTTTCTTGATATCTGTTTGCAACAAATAGTCAAATTTGGGTAACATTTTAAATATAAATATCGTGTTCCTTTCACCACTAATAACCAGACTGATGTAGTTCTACTACATAGAAGAAAGAATGATGAACCAGTCTTTAAGCCTAAGTATATCATTACATATATTTGTTTGCTTATAAATCTAATTTCTGTGTTTCTTTGACACGTTAATGTTTGTTTTCTGTCGTATTAATTATAATAAATAAACACTTTTGCTGTGATTTATTAATTACATGCTATTTTACATTTTAGTTTATTGTAAAGAAACGAAATGCTGTTAACAACAATGAAACAGTTAAAAAGATTGAGTCCTACAGTGAAGAAGGAACAGTGAAACAGAAAAAAACAACAGTTAGAATCGTTTACAATTATACAACGCTAATAAACACCTAAATCATCGCACGCCTTTCTTATTGAATGATCGTTACGTCACCCTATGAACTTACGAGAATAAACTGAGTATTCGTATTTGACAGTTCAAAGACTTTAGAAAAGTAGAACTGTACCCAAACAAGGAAGGTATCACTTTCTCTTCAATAAAATGTAAGGAAATTGAAGAGTGGATCTTAAACATTAAATTAGATGTACAGAGCAAAGCTCAGCAAGGTTTTCTCCTAGATGGACGAAATCTTTAGATTCGTGTTCCATATATTACTAATATCAACCTGTTTGGTTTACATATTGATTTGATTACCATGATATTTACATATTACCTGGTACAATTCTCTTGTTTCATCAAACTCAGAACAACAGAATTTATGTACATAGATTTCTCATTTTGAGACTTACTTAAACAATATAGTTCATAATTAAGAGTAACGGTTTTGTTTGTTTGTTTGTTTGTTTTGGAATTTCGCACAAAGCTACTCGAGGGCTATATCTGCTAGCCGTCCATAATTTAGCAGTGTAAGACTAGAGGGAAGGCAGCTAGTCATCACCACCCACCGCCAACTCTTGGGCTACTCTTTTACCAACGAATAGTGGGATTGACCGTAACATTATACACCCCCACGGCTGGGAGGGCGAGCATGTTTAGCGCGACGCGGGCGCGAACCCGCGACCCTCGGATTACGAGTCGCACGCCTTACGCGCTTGGCCATGCCAGGCCAAAAGTAACGGAATAATTATATTAAATCAAATCTTGTTTATATATACACCAAACAACTCTTCCCTACTTTTACAAGTACTGAAGAAAGAACACTGTGAAATATACGATCTTATCCAAACTCACAATTCTTGTAGCACGTTAATTCATAAGCTCAGCATTTACAACAGTGAATAAATTTATTGTTCAATCTATATAGTCCATCGCTGGAACAGCGGTAAGTCTACGGCTTTCAAACCCTAAAATCAAGGGTTCGATTTCCCTTGGTGGACTCAGCAGATAACCCGACGTGGTTTTGCTCTAAGAAAACACTCGATATATAATCAGATTTAAAGTTACAAGGTTCTATCAATGAAATTTTATTAGATACTTTAGAGAACGACACTTTATCCAAGAGTTATCAAATATAATGTACTTGTATCTTACCTCTAAAGATTTTAAAAATACAGAATATATAAAGTAACTGTGATAACAATAAAAAAGTTATTCATAAAGTATCTCAATTGTAATTTCTTACGATAAAAGATTACCATGTTCTAATGGTGAGAAATGTTTACAATAACTTAGAGCCCAGTTTGATAAGACCTGCAGTATATACTGGTTCTAGTATGTTATTATCAACTCTAAAGTAATAAAAGTTTACTTACTTTAGAGACAATACAACCCTGTAAATAACTCGACTTTCCACCTTCACATACCAGTTTCCTACAGCTAAACATTGATGAGTTACTTTCAGTACATGTAAGTAAAGTCTTGAAAAGTATCGCACACACTTTAGCATTGAGTTTATTGTCTACTATTTCAAATTAAGCTACACAACCGAAATATATTGTTCACCATACTTTAACTCAGACAGAGAAGAAAGGGTTTTGTATATCACTGAATATAAACATTCAGAAAAACAAATTTATACATTCTTATACTTTAAAAACAATCCCCTTTCAGCCGTGGGGGCGTTATAAGTTACGATTAATCCCACTATTCGTTAATAAAAGAGTAGCCCAACAGTTGACGGGGTGGTGGTGATAATTATCTGCCTTTCATCTAGTCTTACACTGTAAAATTAGGAACGGTTAGTGCGGATAGCCGTCGTGTAGCTTTGCGCGAAATTCAAAAAACAAACAAATAATATTGCAGAAAGCTAAACGTACTTTCTCAGAGTTTTATGGTACAATAGGAAATTATTTTCTACTTCTAAGTTACTAGTTCCTGTTTTGATTTAAAACTCTAATAGCTGTCATCTAAAAATAATTTTAGAAATATAACTCACATATTCTGACTTCTCGAAGGTCTAACAGTTTGAACACATAAAATGTATCAGTATCGTCCCTCTGATAATTTGGACAAATTCCTCTGAGAAGCTGACAGCATAATAACCTTTAATATTTACAAAGAACACAAACTGAAATCTGTATGGATTACCAAGATTAAATTGACTATCATATAACTAAGTGAATAATCATTGTTATACTTATATTGTTGTAAAATTTACGAAAATTTAGTATAGTTCGCTGTAGTAACAGGATTGAGTTGAAGTAATAACATATAACACACGACTCTCTTTAAGATTCATTCACCTAGATGTTTATACTAAATAATAAAAAGTGCCTAGCAGAGAAGGAGGACACTTTTGAAATAATTTTGTGATCAGAGATGAAAATCATTCTTTTAACGGTAAATTTGTGTACAGCGCTGAATGTATTGTCCCTACAGCATTATTTCTGCTTGTGAAAAGAAAAAAGTTAGAGACTCAATGTTTGACAACATTTCCAAACGTTCAGGTTAAGTAAAAGTAGCAGACTGTATCAGCTATTAACACTACAACATTTAAATATATATATATATATTTAACTTTATATATGGCATTTCCAATCACCTGGAAATGTATCAAAGTGTCTGTCAAAAACACTCTATCAGTTATTAACATTACAACAATTAAGCTGACTTTCGAAAAGATATTTCCAGTTAATGTTTTCTTAGTGTGTATCTGCTACACGTAATATTCAAACATTTAGTATTTAACTTGTTTCTTTTCACCAGCGGAAATAATGCTGTAGGGACAATACGTTCGGCGTTGTGTACAAATTTACCGTGAAAATAATGGTTTTCATAGATGACCACAAATTATATATGTAAACTTGGCTGGTATGGATAGAGAAATCTCTATGTAGAGGAGCGAACAAGTTTCGATCTTCTTCGGTCATCGTTAGGTTCACAAAGAAAGAAAAA